>NW_016814250.1:2163219-2186735 GCF_001698545.2 Rhinopithecus bieti
AAAAGGGCAGGGAGAATAAAAATAGAATGTTTACCAAATTTGATAATAACACAAAAACACACATGACAATACCAATAATAACTTGTGAAGCTGAAAGAAACTTTCTAAAATATCATTAATTAAAACAAACAAATCTTGGTCTATCATGCCAGGGGCAATGCTGAATTATTTTTCTATTCTCTCAATAAAAATTATAAAATTGTTGTCCTAAGGAACGGTGAGTTAAGAGGAAGCAGCCAAAATTTATAGTTAAAAAAAGAATTATAGAACTGTGTCGATTAATAAAAACATTGTTATTTTTCTGGATTTTGTGATGCTCATCTTATTTTCTGTCTTTAAAACATTTTATGTTAGCTTTTCCATTTCTAAATAAGTAATCATTTTGCACTGAATTTTACATTCATGATTTTGCATTCTTTTTCTTAAAGAAAGTCTTCCTAGGATAAACTTCAAACCCTGCGAAACATGGATTTTTTTTTCCTGAATTTGAGCAATAAATATAATAGCTGATGATGTTCAAGATATCAGAAAAATAGACTTTTAAATATGGTTCTTGTAAATCTTAATACCATCAGAAGCAACATCAGGGAAAGGATTCTCTGAATTGCCAATCCATCCTCACTCTTTCAGAAGTCTGTCTTAGATTTTAAGAATATATAAATTTGGACCTAAGTACTTTTCAGGAATCTGTTAGTTCTGATGCAGTTTCTCTCAATCTGGATATGGAAATATGGACAAACACACAATGCTGAAAAGTAGAAGTAAAAAAGGTCATTCTATTATCATAATTTATGAAGAATCACCACGAATTATGAGGCCATTAAAGTTTCCACTCTGGGTAGTAGTCTATACACGGTTTTCTTTCTCTAACAGATCTCATTTGGGGGTCTCAAACAAGACTGAATTATTTCAGTCCTATTCATGTTGAGCTTTGGCTGCGAATTCCTGTGTCTGTTCCAAACATTAAAATGGGCAACACAGGTGTCTTTGTAGCAGTTTGCTAAGGCACCATTCCGCATTTCCTCTCACCATCAGCAGCTCTTTCTATACACATTTTAGAATGAAAAAGCAAAGTAAAGATAGCACAAAATAGGCTGTTATAAAAAGAGAATGGGAGTGACCTATTATGTCATGAAGGCAAAAAGCTGTAAATAGAGGAAGATCTGGAAAAGCCCTTATAGGAAGACAAATTGCAAATTAGATTATTTCACACATTTCATTTACTCCAAAAGAGTGAGGATTAGGGATTCAAAGACCCGCATATAGAAGATGCAGGAATGGAGCTAGAAGTTGTATACATAATCTTGCTCTCTAGATGAGTATATGAGACCAGGAATCTACCCATCAAAAAATGGATAGTAAATGGAGCTGGGGAAATTTAGAGAACGAATGAATCATGAAGAAAAAAAACATTAAAACAAAATTAGCCGGGCACAGTGGTGTGTGCCTGTGAGTCCCAACTACTCAGAAGGCTGAAGTGGGAGAATTGTTTGAGCCCAGGGGTTTGAAAATAGCTTGGGCAACATAGAAAGACTCTGTCTCTAAACATTAACAGAAAAAAAAAATTAAGAGTGGAATACCCTCTTGAAGATTTATTAGAAGAATAGACCCCAAAAAGTGAATTACTGCAGAGAACAGAAGAAAATTTTGATAAAACACCCAATCTACACAATTTACAAGAAGATAAAATTTTATGAAACAAGAGCAAAACTATCCAGAAAAGTAGTACTATAAAGATAAATATTGGAGGTGGGATTAATTTTTTTTAAAGAACACCAATAACTAATAATGTAATGACAGAATTAAAATATGCCAGAAAAGGGAGGAATTAGCATTTTGGAAAACCAAATGAGTAATGTCAAGGGTAAATGTGATAAGTGGTCCCAGAGTGCAGAGACATAGGACAAAAACATGACAGCAAAGAGAGAGAAGAGTTAGTGAAGACCGAGAACAAGTATCTAACATAAAAACTACACGTGAACCTAGAGGAAAATGCTGAACAATTGGAACAGACGCAGTAAACAAAGACAAATTGAAAAATAGTGTCTGGACTGAAAAAAAAAGAAAGACCTGAGCATGTGGATTGATAAAGGTCAACATGTTCTAGATAAAATTATGAAAAGAACTTACGCCAAGCTATCTCTTGGTTAATCTTTTGAATAATCAGTGACATCAGTCAGTATCTCTACACAAAAGACATGAAGACTCAAATGAGGATAATCTGAGGAGAGTTTGTTTACAGAGAGATTTATTGCAAAGGGGTGAACGGGATGTTAATAGAACTGCAAGAGATAAGGCCAAAACCCAGGGCTGGCAGCAGCAGGCTGCCACCCACTGTAGATCCAAGGGGAAGACAGGTTATCCCATCCAACATATAACAATGGTACATAGAGCAGGCCACCTTGAGATGATCAGCGACTTTCTGTCAAGGAACATACCAACTTTAGGCAACCTCACAGAGGAAAAAACGTACTAATTTTGTAGTAAAAAATTACTCTCCTTTCTCTTCCAAGATTTGGCCCCATAGTCCAAATCTAACAGAAAGCCACAGGGCATGGGATCTCAATGGTACAAGTCACTCAGGTCAGCCTCTCAGGGCAGAAAACAGGATAGAGAAGGGACACCAAGGGACAGATGGAAGATACTTGGCACAGCATTGCAAACAAAACACATAATAAACCCAACGTGCAAACATTTGACAATAGAAGGAATAAAATAAATGAAGAAGAAAAAAATAATCAGACTTAATAAGTACATTAACATAAATGATTATCAATATAATTTTTAAAAATGCATAAGCCTTAATAGAAAATATGTATAATGTCAAATGATTTGAATTCTAATAGCCCCCATTTCAAGCTAAAGATTAGAGCAGGATAAGATGGGTAAAATAATATCTGTTCTCAAAAGGTATAAAAGAAAGATAAAAGACATTATTTCATTTCATCCCAATAGTTAGAAAAAGTTGTATTTGTGTGTTTGAGACACATAAAGAGTAATACAAATAGATACAAAGTATATTTTCAAATGACAGGAGAAAATAAAATTGCATATAGCAAAAGGTAGAGATTTTTGAAAAGGTAAAATAAGAGGCCGGGAGTGGTGGCTCACACCTGTAATCCCAGCGCTTTGGGAGGCTGAGGTGGGTGAATCACCTGAGGTTGGGAGTTTGAGACCAGCCTGACCAACATGGAGAAACCCTGTCTCTATTAAAAATACAAAATTAGTCAGGCGTGGTGGCACATGCCTGTAAACCCAGCTACTCAGGAGGCTGAGGCAGGAGAATTGCTTGAACCCAGGAAGCAGAGGTTGTAGTGAGCCAAGATGGTGCCATTGCACTCCAGCCTGGGCAAGAAGAGTGAAACTCCATCTCAAAAAAAAGGTAAAATAAGAAAACTAAAGTAACCCTAAAAATATTTTCAATACTAAATTACTGTATATGTTCTAATCTGCATAGTAAAAGCTGAAAACACTCAGAATATGTTAAAAATATTAATAGTATGCTGCTTTAACAAATTAAAATAAAAAATAAATATAAATTGTATTATTTACTATGACTTATAATAATGGTTTTCAAATGTTTTAATGTCAGGATCTCTTTTACCTCTTAAAATTATTGAAGATGCCAAAGAGCTTTTATTTATGTGGATTGTATCTATGGATATGAATTGTGTTACACATTAAAACTAAATTTTTCTTTTGGTCCGGTTGATAGATCTGAATACAGTAAAATTCACCCTTTATGTATAAAATTGTGTGAATTTTGGCAAATCTATACCGTTGTGCAAATGTCACCACAGTGAAAATACAGAATGTTTCTGTGTTCCTTTGAGATCAATTGTCTCTCTCCACTTCTAGCCCTGTTTTGTGGCTATGTAGTTTTGTGTTTTCCAAATATTATATAAATAAATCATACTTTATGTAGGCTATGAAATCTGACTTATTTCACTTAGCATAATGCTTTTGAGATTCATCTATGTTGTTACAAGCTCTTTGGTTCAGTAGTTTGGTTCCTTCTATTGTGGAGCAGTACTCAGTTGTATATAGCTGCACCATGATTTTTTTATCCATTCACTGGTCAGTGGATATCTGGAGTTTTCCAGTTTTTGGTTATTACAAATAAACCTACTATGAGCATTTGTGTCCAGGGTTTTGTGGGACATACGTTTTCATTTCTGTGGGTAAAGAACCAGGAGTGGGATTGTTGTGTCATATGGTAAGTGTATGCTTAACTTTATAAGAAATTTTATAAGAAGCAATTCCAAAGTGATTGAACAATTTTGCATTTTCACCAGCAATGTATGAGAATTCCACTGACTTAGCATTAGCATTCTCATAGCACTTGATATTTTCAGTTTAAAAATGTATTTCATCTATTCTAATAGATGTGTAGTATTATCTTACTGTGGTTTTAATTTGCATTTCCCTAAAGACTAATGATGTTGAGCATATTTTTATGTGCTTATTTTCTGTATCTCTTCTTTGGTGATATATTATGTCTATTCAAATATTTTGCCCATTGGTTGTTTGTTTTCTTACTATTAAATCTCGATAGTTCTTTATATCTTCTGGATACCAGTCTTTTATTAGATATAAGTTTTGTAAATATTTTCTACTACTCTGTGGCTTGTTGTTTCTTTCTTTTTTTTCTTTTAGCAGTATCTTTCAGAGAAGTTTTAAAATTTTGATGAAGTCCAGGTTATCAATTTTTTATTTTATGGTTCACGATTTTGTATTCTACTTAAGAAATCTTTGCCTAACCCAAGGTCACAAGGACTTTCTCCTATGTTTTCTTCTAAAAGTTTTATAAAATCTGAGAAATTTTTAAAACAGAAAAAAAAATACTCAAGCACACATTCTGTAAGCCATCAGTGTTGATGTCATCACGTGTCATGAAGATTGGAAAGTCCTTTGCTTTTATTTTCTGAGGAGTGAAAGTCCTTACACGCCTCCGAAAATGAGAATAAATAAGGCAAATAATATCTTAGAATTATTCTGACTATATTGACCTTATGAGCTTTCAAAAAGGGTTTCAGAGACTCCGAGGAGTTCCTAGACTACATTTGAGAATCATAGATCTAAAATGTAAAGACAATGACACAGAAATTATGAGTGGTAGCATTACATTTCAAATGAAGTAAAATTAAGAGCAATACATTAAAGATGGCAAAAGTACTTTCATATTAATAAACTTTCCTTCACCCAATGAAATTATAATAGCTGTAAGTTTTACATATGAAATAGTACAGTTTCTGAATATATTTTGGAAGTCTAGAAATACATGGGTAAACTAAAGTCATTGCAATTGTATTTCAAGATCTTGTTCTACCTCTTTATTTCTTTAGGAGATAAAAGGTCAATAATATAGACATAAAATTTTCAGGCTTTTAAAGAGAAGGTATTATTTAGACTATGTGAAGTTTTATGTCCTGTACACAAAATTACAACTTTTAAAAAAGCGTTTATTGAACATTTAGAAACAATGCTATGTTAGATTTCAGTGTAGAAATTGGTACAGGTTCATTCATTTATTATTTGAATAAATGCAATAAAATTAGAAATTAGCCATATAAATTGGATGAATAAACAAAATAAAAATTACAGGACATTCTTCTAAATAATTCTTAAATCATAAAATATTCAAATGCCATATTGATAAACAATAGAATATAACAAATAAGAGAATATTGTATGCCAAAATTTATAAAATGCTGCCAAAATCTTACTCAAAGGCAAACTCAGAGCCTTAACTATTAATTAACTAGTAAAGAGGACAAAGAAATAAATTGTGCAGCATTCAAAAAAGAAAATAATAACAATAGATAAGCTTAAGTAGTGATAATTGAATAATAATAATGGTAAAGTCATAGAAAGGAAATATAACTCTGAAACATCTAATGAAGAAAAAGGGGAGAAAATGCAAATAAAATATTGTAAATAAAAGTGAAATATCAAGAAATTATGAAGACATTTTAAAAAATATTAAGCATATAACATTTTCCTATTAATTTGACAGTCTTAATGAGGTAGGTCATTTTTTGAGAAAAGAATTTCCAAAAGTACATATGAAGGATAGAGAATCAAAATATATCAATAACTATAAAAGAAATTAAAAAATAAATAAAGGCATTATCACCAAAATTACTGAGACTAGTAGATTTCATAGGAGCATTCTTTCAAACTTTCAGAAAAAAAAAAATATATGCTTTACATTTAAGTCACCTTAGAGAACCAGAAAATACAAATTAATTTGGTGAAGCTAGCATAAAACATGTGCCAAGCACAGAAGAAAAAGAAAACTATGTTTCTTTTCAAATTGTTAAATGGAACACTTGACTATCCTGTGAGAGGTTAATAGTTATTCTATACAGACAGCATTGTGTATATTTAGCAAAATATATTTAATAAACCAGTGGTGAAACAAATCTTAACAGAGGTCATTAGCACAGGATATCCTAGAATCTAGAATATGCTAATATACATTATAAATCTCTATAATTTATGTGACCATGAGAACCTCTCCTTTATTTTTTTCTTTGCCCTGCTCTATATACCTATTAAATACGCACAATGTTTGTCCCTTAAGTGTTCCAGGCCTTGATATGTTCTAGTGTTCTCAGCTGCTATAGAGACTGTCAGAGACCAATATTCCTAACTAACATAGGTGTTGAGATCCTACATGAAGGAGATCAAACTGACACCGGCAGAGTGTTCACAGAATCATCTTGTAGATTTTATTCTAAGAATGCGAGGTTGGTTTGCTATTGTGAAACAATATACATATTTTAGTAGGTTAGATTTAAAATATTATAATTTAAGCTGATGGCAAAATGAGCTCTGTATTAATCTGTTTTCATGCTGCTGGTAAAGAAATACCTGAGACTGGGAAGAAAAAGAGATTTAATTGGACTTAAACCTCCCTTCCACATGGCTGGAGGGGCCTCAGAATCATGGCAGGAGGCAAAAGGCACTTCTTACTTGGCAGCAGCAAGAAAAAATGAGGAAGATGCAAAAGCGGAAACCCCCAATGAAACCATCAGATCCCATGAGACTTACTACCACAAGAACAGCATGGGGAAACCACCTCAATGATTCAACTTATTTCTCACTGGGTCCCTCCCACAACATGTGGGAATTATGGGAGTACAATTCAAGAGGAGGTTTGGGGGTGAGGACACAGCCAAACCATATCATTCCGTCCCTGGACCCTCCAAATCTCATGTCCTCACATTTCAAAACCAATCATGCCTTCCCAATAGGTCCTGCAAGTCTTAACTCCTTTCAGCATTAACTCAAAAGTCCACAGTCCAAAGTCTCATCTGAGACATGGTAAGTCCCTTCTTCCTATGAGCCCATAAAGTCAAAAACAAGTTAGTTACTTCCTGGATACAATGGGGGTACAGGCATTGGGTAAATACACCCATGCCAAATGGGATAAATTGGCCAAAACAAAGGGGCTACAAGTCCCATACAAGTCCGAAATCCAGCAGGGTGGTCAAATCTTGAAGCTCCAAAATTATCTCCTTTGACACCATGTCTCGCATCTGAGTCACGCTGATGCAAGAAGTGGATTCCCATGGTCTTGGGAAGCTCTGCCCCTGTGGCTTTGCAGGGTACAGCCTCCCTCCTGGCTGCTTTCATAGGCTGGCATTGAGTGTCTGTGGCTTTTCAAGGTGCACAGCGCAAGCTGTCCGTGGATCTACCATTCTGGGGTCTGGAGGATGGTGGCCCTTTTCTCACAGCTCCACTAGGCAGTACCTCAGTAGGGACTCTGTGTGGGGGCTCCGACCCCACATTTCCCTTCTGCACTGCCCTGGCAGAGGTTCTCCATGAGCACCCTATCCCTGCAAAAAATTTCCACCTGGGCATCCAGGCATTTCCATACATCTTCTGAAATCTAGGTGGAGGTTCCCAAACCTCAATTCTTGACTTCTGTGCAGTGGCAGGCTCAATACCACATGGAAGCTGCCAAGGCTTGGGACTCTGAAGCCACAGCCCGAGCTCTACGTTGGCCCCTCTCAGCCATGCATGGTTGGAGCAGCTGGGATGCAGGGCACCAAGTGGCTAGGTTGCACACAGTACAGGGATCCTGGGCTGGGCCCAGAAAACCATTTTCTCCTAGCCCTCTGGGCTGCTGTGAAGACCTCTGACATGGCCTGGCGATATTTTCCCCATTGTCTTGGGGATTAACATTTGGTTCCTCTTTACTTATGCAAATTTCTGCAGCTGGCTTGAATTTCTCCTCAGAAAATGAGTTTCTCTTTTCTATCACATTGTCAGGCTGTGAATTTTCCAAACTTTCATGCTCTGTTTCCCTTTTAAAACTGAGTGTTTTTAACAGCACCCAAATCACCTCATGAACGCTTTGCTGCTTAGAAATTTTTTCTGCCAGATACCCTAAATCATCTCCCTCGAGTTCAAAGTTCTGCAAATCTCTAGGACAGGAGCAAAATGCCACCAGTCTCTTTGCTAAAACGTAACAAGAGTCATCTTTGCCTCAGTTCCCAAAAAGTTCCTCATTTACATCTGAGACCACCTCAGCCTGGACCTTATTGTTCAAATCACTATCAGCATTTTTGTCAAAGCCATTCAACAAGTTTCTAGGAACTTCCAAACTTTCCCACATTTTCCTATCTTCTTCTGAGTCTTCCAAACATTCCAACCGCTGCCTCTTACCCACTTTCAAAGTTGCTTCCATATTTTCGGGTATCATTTCAGCAACGCCCCTCTCTACTGGTACCAATTTACTGTATTAGTCCATTTTCACTGCTGATAAAGAAATACCCGAGACTGGGAAGAAAAAGAGGTTTAGTTGGACTCACAGTTCCACATGACTGGGGAGGCCTCAAAATCATGGCAGTAGGTGAAAGGGACTTCTTAGTTGGTGCCAGCAAGAGAAAATGAGGAAGATGCAAAAGCAGAAACTCCTGATAAAACCATCAGATCTCATGAGATTTATTCACTACCATGAGAACAGCATGGGGGAAACCCACCCCATTATTCAAATTATCTCCTACAACGTGTGGGAATTATGGGAGTACAATTCAAAATGAGATTTGGATGGGGACACAGAGCCAAACTATATCAGGCTCTAATAAAACAAAAGAGAGGAATACATTTGTTTATGAAACTGGCAAAGCAAAGAAAACTTTGTTAGAAGTTGACCAGATTGCTGGAAGGTGGACTATCTCAGATCTTGCTGGGGGCAGTGTCACTTAGCACAATCTAGGGGACAACATGGTGATACATGTGTTTAATATGTAGCAAATTCTTTAAAAATTTGCTGTCTAACGATGCCTTAGATTCCAAGTAGAATGATGAGTCCAGGAGAAAGGGAGCATGCACAAGAGGAGAGGAGAGGGCTGGATAATAGTGTCTTTAATTTATAAATTTGCTCTAGTTCTTTGGAATAATCCATCAAGCCATCCTCTACCCTCCCTTCCCTGACTCTCACTCCCATAGCCAGGAGACTTCAGTGTTAGGAAAATGAAATTAAGCCTCCAAGTAAAAAATCATTACTGATCCCCAAGTAAGTGATGTGTAAATAGTTTTCTGCGGTCATGGGTTAAAATGTTACTGAGGTTCTCAAGTCCTATCAGGAAGACAATCTTTGGCTCAGTCAGCTGGGCTGAAGTAGCCAGGTTTTCCCTGAACAGTAGTAACTTGAATTGCTCTGTTACCCAGGTTCCTGAGAACTGAAAGTGCTCACAGGAGAGGCCAGTTTACCAGCAACTTCCTTGAAAGTCCAGAATCACAACCAAAAGACACAAGTGTGGTTCCTCAGTCAGAACATTCCTCCTTTGGGATTCTTCTTTTTCTTTTTCCACATTCATAATACATACTAGACCTTCGGGATTCTTAATACTAATGTGTTTTTGAAAATTTTAAAATGTATTTTGTTGTTAGTTACTCCCTGAGTCCAGAGTGTCCGCAGAGCTATAATGCAATAATATCTAAGAGGTGGGTTTTTGGTTTCCCTGCCATGGTCTTGTAGCCACAGTGTCATGCTAATGAATCTCCTGCAGGAGCACAAAGAACACAGAATGCCAGCAGTGGAGGAGCCTAAACATCTTTTACTTACGCCTATTTGTTATCTTCAAGGTCAGCAAGGATGCACCTGGTAAACACAGATGCTGTAACCTAAATCCCGCCTGCTCACAAAGACTTGTCTCTGATTAGCCTATTTGAATAAAACATTACTTGGGATCTCGCATGATACACTTTCATAGCCTGCTATTTTAAAAATCTGGGTTATGTAGGATATGCTGTATTTTAAAAAGTTCAGTGTAGTTTACCAATTACATATTTTGCTTCACTTTATACAGACTTCTAATAGCCACAGCAATGGGACTACTAAGGAATATTTCATTTAGATTCCATATAATGAGAATGTAGATACATGTAAAAGTACCAAAAAGACTGAGTTTGTGTGTGTGTGTGTGTGTGTGTGTGTGCATGTGTGTGTTTTAACTATGGATGTATTGCCATGGCAACATCTGGAGATGGAATATAGCAATTAACAAACTTTGACAAACTTTTTTTTTTTTAAACAGAGTCTTGCTCTGTCGCCCAGGCTTGAGTGCAGTGGTGTGATCTCGGCTCACTGCCAGCTCCACCTCCCGGGTTCATGCCATGCTCCTGCCTCAGCCTCCTGAATAGCTGGGACTACAGGTGCCCGCCACCACACCCAACTAACGTTTTTTTGTTGTTGTTGTAGTTTAGTAGAGACGGGGTTTCACCATGTTAGCCAGGATGGTCTCAACCTCCTGACCTCATGATCCTCCTGCCTGGGCCTCCCAAAGTGCTGAGATTACAGGCGTGAGCCACTGCGCCCAACCGACAAACTTTTTAACCAAACCTTTGTCATTTTGAGATGTATTAGAATATGTGCTTACTTGTATTTCTCTTCCTCCTACTTTCACCACAATGTTAGGTCTTGATGTTCATACCAAAGGATAGTCAATTAAATTCTAAACAACACTCCAAAATGACTTTGAGACTGTTATATAGCAATTATGATTAATTTTTCAATTGGCCTTCATTTAAAGGCCTAGAGCAAAATTTTTTATCTCATGAGAAAGAATAAGTGAGCACTGGAAGATTTCTACTGCAAAGACTTTATTAAAGTAAAATATTATGAAGCACATGATGTAAATAATGTAATTTTATACTGCCCATATAATTTAATAATGTCATTTACACTAAGCTCAATGAGATGACAGCATCAGAATAATGACACATACTAGAAAGTCATTAAAGCTAAATATTAAAAATATTGTTTTTTACTTTTAGGTATATAAATAAATTATAATGTATAACTGGCAATCTGGATACGAAGCAGAGAATGGCTGTGAAAAATCTCTGGCCGATGTAAATACAGGTTCTGACTGCTTTTAATGTATAACTTTCTGATTGACTCACGGCCCATTGAAGTGAATTATGCTAAATGAGTAAAAAATGTAAGTTCTTGAAGGGCACCAAAAATGTACCATATTCACTTCAGCCAGTCACTTATTCTCTCAGTGCCTCAGTTATGTAATCTGTAAAATGGGATCATTTGTACAATGAAATGAGAAGAGATATGTGAATGGTACCAAGAAAAACAAAGGTGATGAAGTGGACCGGAGCCAGACTAGTCACACAGCCTTGTCATTCATGTTTATGAGGGTACGTTTTTGTGATAGATTTGACAAGAACAAAATTGTATTTTTACAAAGCTCTTTGAGGAGCATGCTTTTCTGCTCTCTGCATCTATGTTCCACTTTCCTCTCTTATTTGTCCTTTTACCTGTACTAATAACTTCTGTTCCCTGATAAATTTAGCTTGTGTGTCTCATCATTGTTCCTCCAGCATCTCAGTTTTAATTCTCACTCTTATCTAGCTCATTTTCCTGGTGATTTTTAGGTCAAATTTCTGAGAAAGGAAACTTAGTGGTTTACTTATCTTTCAGTGCTAAGTGCCATGTATCATGAGCCAACAGGTAGATTGAGGTAGTACCAGTCCTGCTTTCACTAGCTCTAGTTGATGTGGGTAAAAAGTTCCTATGCTATAAAACATTACTGACTGGGAATCAGGAGACCATAGGCCGGAAAATTTCACTCATAAGGGGCTGTGGACAAGTAGGTGCTGATGGATATTTCATGTGCATTTAGACATATTGAACCACTTCAGCTTCCTAAAAGTGATATGATCTTTTGTTCCTCTGGGACTTTGTAGATGTGATATTCCCTGGTCCATTTCTGTCATGGCTCTCAAACTTTGCTCAATAAATAAGATTACTCCCTTGATTTGGATCTCTAATGTCCCTTGCAATGTGGAATTGGGTCTTGGGTCTCTCTTACCATGGCTTGCACATGTGTGCTTTTAATGAGCTGTGTTCATATGTGTTGGGGAAATAGAATCTTGACAGGTAGAATGGAGAAAACCAACGTAGGTAAAGTGTAGATACTTTCTTCTGATTGAATAACAACAGTTTCTCAGCAACATCATGCTATCACGGAACTTTTCTTCACTTTTGATTTTGCATCATGGAAAAAAAAGAAAAAAAAAGACCAAAATTGGAGAGAAAAGAGAGTTGAAAAGGTAAACTGACGCTGTCTCTTGTGTATGCAAAGTGTAGAAAGGGGTGACTAGCCTGAAAGAAAAGAGACTAAGTTTTTTAACAAGCTGCTCAGGGAAATTTCTCTGAAACAAGCTTGACGTCAGAGAGAGGTAATTTTGACCATCTGAAAGAGGTCCAGGAAGCTCTTGAACTGCACCTTAGATTTTTTCCTTTCAAATGTGTTTCTAAAGTATTTTATGCTGTAATAGTTAATACTATTTAAGTTCAATTATTTTATAATATATTATCTTTAGAGAAAAAAGGTAAAATTTACTTATGTCGATCAAATTAGCCAGCAGTTTTAAACCTTACAAGCTTGGGTCATGTGACTGACACACTATTGCAAGCTTTTGGAATTTCATCTGTCTTGTAGATTAGCCTTTTGGAGTCATTAAATTCAAGTCAGAATTTTAAAAATTAAAGCTATTAAGTACAACAAAGTAAAATGGGATAATGGTAGTCAAGAATGTGGTAATAGAGTCAAGACTTCACTTGTGGAAAAAAGAAAAAAGAAGAAGAATAAAACCCTATTGGCTTTGATGTCTGAGAGAGCTGAATTGAGTTCAAATTTTAGTATTTACCTATTACATAATATCAAGCATCTTTCTTTACTTCATATATAGTGCCCGCAACTGTGCGGAGTGCTAAGTACATTGAGGAGAAAAACAATATAGTCCATGCCCTCTGAAAGCCTAATCCAGGGATTACTACAATTTATATTTTAAATATGAATAAAGTTTTATTTATCAGTTTTTCAGATTGAGAGAAATATGATTAGTTTAATTATTTTCCCCAAATTTAAAGTGTTATTATGATTATAGACTTTATAAAGTTTCTGATGTAAGTTCTTTACCCCTTGTAAATATGCATAATAAGTGGTATTCATTATTCACATAGTGTCTTCTAAAATTATAGTCTGAGACTATGATGATGCTGGTGATAAATAAAAGTTTATTAGGAATATAGTTAACTGAAAATGTTAAGTTACTTAAGTCAGGGAGATAAGTACATAAGTAGTATGATACAACTTGTGTTGTACATAAAAAGAATAACTTTTTCCCAGGTGATTATATATACCATACATTATTTTGGAAACCACTGTTAAATAAATTATAAATACAAAACATTAATTGTTCTGGAAAGTCTTTGTAAGAATAGACTTTTATGAGTTGTTTAAATGAAAGGAGGGAGAAAAGTAAATGAGTTTAGACAGGGGGGATATTCTGAGTTTAGAGTGCAGCTTGGGAGAAAACTTGGCTGTGGGTGGGAGTGGAATGAAAATAGGGAAGAAGGCTGTTTGCCCATGTGCTCATGGCACAGTGAAGCTCCCCAGAGGAATAAAGGAATCTAAAGGGAATGAAGGATAAAGAGGCAGCGATTAACTAGATTAACCCTAATCTGAAGTGTAATAGATTACCGCAAAGCGAAATAGTATAATTCATTGTTCAGATGATGGGCACCGGTGGGTGAAGGATGCTTTTGAAGTCAGACACTGCTATGGTTAATTGTGAGGGGAGCCTTAGTTCCTAGAGACTGAAGAGAGGAAAAACGCAGGGCCCTGCAAATGGTAGGGAAGTTCTAGTTCTTGGAAATACTGCCTAGGATTATGGCAATGTACTTATCCTTTCTAAGTCCTTGGAAGAGATATAACTGTAATCAGAGAAGCTTGGCAATGGCAATGCATTTCCTTTCCTGGAAATTCAAGAAACCAGATCTCAAACTGAACTGTAGGAACTGAGAGGCAAAGGGAAGGATAAGGGGGTGGAGGGAGAAAAAGTTTAGACAGAGAACAGGTAATGTAGGTCAAGCTCGAGGAGTTCATAGAACCTGGAAATATCACTAGAGGCTACCAAAGGCAATAGGAACGTTTTATAGTGTGACCTAGATTGAGCACCAGGGCCATGGAGTGAACAGAACTCCCAACAGAGCAAGTCTAGTTTGGACTTTCACATTGGACAGGGAATCTGGAGAGCATATCTTTGAAACAGTTCATGTAAAAGACAATTCAGAGATTTTACCAGAGAAGAGACATTCAATAAGTCCTAAAGAAGAGTGGATCAGAAGATTTGATAAATGTATCAACTGTCTGGGAATATTAGAAAAAGATCAGTTAGTTTTAGAAATATCTGATAATCATTTCGTGCTTCTTGAAAGTCTTTTATATATCATTTTCTGATCATCTTTCATCTAATATAGAGTGTGAAGAGCTAGCATAAAAATGTAGTCATATTTTCCAAGATGATATCAGTTAGAGTCTGTTTAGAGAACAATTTAAGATTATTCTGCTGTATGTGGCAGTGTGGCCCCAGCTCTTCATAGACAGTGGGCAGATTTTACAACCATATCACAGTGCATTAGCTATTATTACTTTAAATATGTAAATAAGTTGTTTCTAGAGCAGACATACTGACATAGTTCTTCAAGGTTGTTCCTGAAATTCCTACTACCTTAAACTGTGAGTAAATTAGATGAACAATTTATTTGTAAATCCATTCTACAAATATTTATTAAGTACTTACTGTTTATGAGGTACTATTCTAGGTATTGAGAATACAGAGGCAAATGAGGAAGATTTCATTTTTGCCCTCCTGGAGTCGACATTCCATTGGTGATGGATGTGAGTAGGACCTAAGACATGAGTTATTAAACACACAATGAGATCATTTTAGGTCATAATGTGTGGGACACAGAAAATACAACAGAATGATATGATGAAAGGGAATGGGGTGGGGTGGGGCTTGAGTGATCGTGAAAGACCCCTCTGGGATGGTGACATTTGAGCTGAAATCCAAAGGACAAGACTGCTGGGGGAAGAGGGGATGGCTGAAGGGGGAACAAATGCAAAGGCTTGGTGGGGTTTCTAGAACAGAGAGGGTGTGAGATAGGCTAGAGTGTGGTGAGAGTGGGAAGAACAGAAGGAGATAAAACTGGAGAGAAAGACACGGCCCATTCACACAGGCCATGGCATGGCATGGAATTGGGAATTTATTTCCAGCCCAGTGGGAAGCTATTTAATGAAGAACAACATTTTTTTTTTTTTTTTTTAATTTTCCAGAAACAGGGTCTTGCTCTGTTACCCACAGGTTGCAGTGCAGTGGTGCGATCTCAGGTCACTGAAACCTCCATCTCCTGCATTCAAGCAATGTTTGTACCACAGCCTCCCAACTAGCTGGGATTACAGGCATGAGCCACCACACTGGCTAATTTTTGTATTTTTAGTAGAGATGGGGTTTCACCATCCTGACCTCAAGTGATCCGCTCGCCTCAACCTCCCAAAGTGCTGGATTTACAGGTGTGAGCCACCACACCAGCCTTTTTTTTTCATTTTAAGACAAAAATATCTCCTTTATTACTGATGAAAGTAACATTGCAGAATGTGACCAAAATATCAACTTTATTATTTGACAAAACTGATTATATCAGTCCATTTTGTGTTGCTATAAAGGAATGACTGAAATGAGGAATTTATTTAAAAACAAGAGGTTTATTTTGGCTCATGGTTCTGCAGGCTGTACAAGAAGCATAGTGCTGGCATCTGCTTCTGGAGGGACCTCAGAAAGCTTATAATCATGGTGGAAGGGGAGAGGGTGCAGGTGTGTCACATGGCAAGAGAGGGAGCAAGAGAGAGAGGGGAGGATGTACCAGGCTCTTTCAAAAACCAGCTCCCTTGCAAACTAATAGACTAAGAATGCACTCATTATCATAGGGAACGCATCAAGCCATTCGTGAGGGATCCACCCCCATGACCCAAAGACCTCCCACTAGGATCACCTCCATCACTGGGGATCACTTTTCAATGTGAGATTTGGAGGGGACAAATATCCAAACCATATCACTAATATTTTTGGGAATGTGACCAAAATATCAACTTGATTATTCATAAAACAAACAGAGAATGTGGGCTGTATCTATGGACGAAGTGGTATTCCAAATACTGGACAGCATTAGAATTAGAATTGCCCCCCTCATCACAGGAAGCATTGGATTGGGCTGCCCCTTGAGAGTCTTGCCATTCTAAGACTGACACCCTAGAAGGACAAAACAGAAAGGGTATTCTGGAAGCCAATTGATCCTAAAGAGTCCAGTGGAGGCGTTTAAGTAGAAAGTGACACCACACACTTTCCGAAGTACAAGAAAAGGTTGAATTCTCTGCTTTCTTCCTCGCTTTTTCGCTTTACCAAACACTCACAGAGACTCTCTCATGTATCAGTTCCTGTGCTGCATGCTGGTGATCCAAGCAAGATTGTAACCTCATGGATCCTCTAGCTTTATGATAGAGATGACATATTAACTAATGCTGGTAGAGGTTTGAGCCAGCAGAGGTTTTTTTAGAGGAAAAAATTTCTTATTCAGGAAAATGATAGAACAGGCTGTTTTTAATTATAAAACACAAAGTCTCTTAGGGGTAGTATGGTGGGAGAGGTTTGGACAGATGAGCAAAACTGATCCACATAATAAATGTGAGGAATTTGTAGTTTTCATATTGGTCCCCAGGAAATGAAATAAACTAGAGAGAGCAGTGGAAAGGATTTAGAATGAGACATGACAGCAGGCAGCAGGCTGGGCTCTCCGGAGAGGCAGGGCCAGTGAAAATTTCCTGTCATGGAGAAGTTTTAAGGAATATGGAATGTGAAGTTATTTCTTGTACTGGGCTACAATTAGTGCCTGTTATTTATGACCTTATTTATGACCTTAGGAAAAGTCTGTTATGTCCAGCAACCTTATATTCCTGGTAACGCAGGAAAAAGAAATTTCAGTTGTGTGGGTGAAATGCTGGAAAGCAAAGAGGTACTCTTGGAGGCAGGTTGATGAATGAGAAGAGGGGATCAGAGTGAGTGGTGGCCAGAACCTAAGCCCCTTTGAAATGCAAGCTAATGAGGGAGGACTGCCTGGAGTTTTCCACCCAAGCAATTTAATGTAGGCTTTGAAGGAAATATGATGACCCAGAACTAAGGACTTGGAGACTTTGGGTGGCAAATACTGAGTTAAACAGAAAATTATTGCATATAATAATAAATGCAAGGATATTGCACAAAAAGCTGGGGGGTGGTTAAAGGTATTGCCTAAGGAAGGCAATAGGAATTAGCTGTGAAGTTGAGGATGGGTGTGGGTGAGGATGAGGCTTCCCAGACAGAGGAAATATTATGGGTGCAAAGGCCCAGAGCAATCAGGGAATTAATTGCAAGTTAATTCCAAGCATCTGAAGTATAGAACTGGAGAGGGCAGGAAGTAGTGGGACTGAAAAGAGGAGTAAGCATCAGATCCTAAAGAACTTTCTGTGCTCTACTCTGGGCCCTATTCTGACAGCAGGGGGATAGAGGAAGATCTTTGAAGGCTTGAATAAAATGACACTTAAAACTTTATATCTTTTAAAATGCATTTAAGCAATAAAGAAGTAGCACTTTAGGCAGATTTCAAGTTGGCTCCAAAGTGGACATGAGCTTCTTTAAAGGCTCTTCTCATTTCTTCTCCCTCCTGTTGAAACTTCTGGTCATTCCAGACTTCCAGACTCTCAGACCATATCTGGGGTCAGGATGGCTTCCTTCCTCTGGGGGCATCAGCTGTCAGGGGTCTGGTCTCCCTGCTCTATCTTCCTTTCCTTATCAAAGATGACTGGTGTAGTCTGGAGACCTTGTCCTCTGCTAAAGAGCGAGTTCAGCACATGTTTCTTTGCATGAGCATCTTCTCACGAGGGCTGAGAGGACGTGAACTTGCACTTACTGAGCATCTTTCCTGTGCCATGTTACAAGCGTCATGTCCAGCGCCTGGCACTGTGCCTGGGACATGGTATGAGATGAATGAAAAAGCCTAATTAATCATCATAACTGGTTCTATCTTGCTCCAATTTAGAGATGAAGGCATTCAAATTAAGGCAATTATTAAGCTTATCCAAGGTCACATAGCTGCTGGGTAGCCCAGTCAGGATTTAAACTGAGGTGGTTGGCTTTCCAAAACCACAGTTTTGTCAGTCTATCATAATGTGTCACTCACAGAGACAAAATTAATATGAACTTCAGAAAATAAGCTACCAGTGTGCATAGTAATATTCTTATGGAAATGATGGAGAAATAGGATGTGGATCTAGGATAATTAAGTGGATACATACCTTGTTTAACAACCACACATAAAGGCACTGATGGATTGATTATTGTGGGCTCGGAGTAAAGTGTGAAGTAGCTCACCCAATGTGAAGTCCTTAAGCAAGTTCTCCTCAGCAATTTTGTTTATGACTTGAGTGAAGATATATTGGTAATATTTATTTAATTTGGAATAATAGAAATGCTGGAAGGATAGCAAGAATGAAAGACAATTCAAAATTCAAAACAGTCTAAAATATTGGACTGAATTCTCTCTGAGGTTTTAATAAGAAAAATTCCATACATACAATAAAGTTGAAAGAATACTACAATGAATACTCATATACCAAGTCCTTAGATTAACAAATGTTAACATTTTACCAGTTTTATTTACATGTCTTAGCAAATATTGAATTTGTTACTATTTGGAAGCAAATCGTAGACCTCATGAAATTTTGCTATTTCATATCTTCTGAAAATACCTTATCTTATACAACTCTAGTACTATGGATCACACCTAAGAAGATTAGCAAGAATTCCCTCAGATCATAATATCCAATCCACATTTAAATTTCCTCAAAATTTTTTATTGTGGTAAAATATACACAACACTAAATTTACCCTTTTGATTTTTTTTTTTTTTAGCTGTATTGAAGACTCGAAGTCCCCATCTCGCTCTGTCGCCAGTGCAATGCCACGATCTCAGCTCACTGCAACCTCTGCCTCCCAGGTTTAAGCAATTTTCCTGCATCAGCCTCCCAAATAGCTGGGACTACAGGCATGCACCACAACATCCGGCAATTTTTTTTTATTTTTAGTAGAGATGGGTTTTCACCATGTTAGCCAGGATAGTCTGGATCTCCTGACTTTGTGATCTGCCCGCCTCAGCCTCCTAAAGTGCTGGGATTACAGGTGTGAGCCACCGCACCAGCCCCTTTTGGTTGTTTTTAAATGTACAGTTCGTTGGCAGTAAGTATATTATTATGCAGCCATCACCACCATCCATCTGCAGAACTTTTTCATAATCATTCTCGATTTTTGCTAAAATGAATTTGAAATGAAACTTTGTAGGGAGTACATATGATCTGATACTTGGATGTAAAAACCAACTTCATAAGCATGAGGCCAAGGAGATGGGAATATATCTATAGCGTGAGTGAAAAACAATTACGGGTCTTAGCCAACAGGCTCAATTGTGATTGCCAAAGAATAAGTGCAAACTTAGATTGAAGAATAGTCCTGGATTCAACACTGCCGTTTTCCGCACTGCCCACACTCTACGTATTGTGTCCAGTTCTCAGTTCTATACCATTGGTAGTCAGAAAACTGTCATCAGGAAGATGAAGGGATTTAAGAACACATTGAGAAAGAGGAACACATTTTAGAAAGAGGAAGAAATTGAGTATTTGAGTCTTGGGAAAAACAAAAGTTAACTCTTTGACTAAGAGATATCTATTAACTGCCTTGGAATAGTAAAGAACCACCATTTGGAAGGTATCCTTGTTTCTTCTAAAGGTAGTTCACAGACTACTAGAGGAAACTGCCATGGGAGAGACATCAGTTCAAATAAAGTAATTTAATAATAATGGTTAGAGTTGATCAAAAGCATTGCCTTAGGAAGTAGCTAGTTCTCTGACACAAGTGTCCTTCACTGTAATACAGGCAGAAGACATCCAAGCACTGAGTGGCTTTTTAGATTAGATGATATTAGTCTAACTACTTTTTATTTAGGATCTTTTGGTTGCAAGTGACAGAAACCTGAATAATAACTTCTTAGGCAAAAGAGAAATTTTTTGAAAGAATGCTTGAGAAATTGTATATAATCAGTGTTTGAGCTGAACACTGAAACTCAAGGAGGATGGAGCACAATTATCTTTCTCACTCTCGCTCTCACTCTTGCTCTCTTCCTTATACTTGCTCCACTCTCATTCTAGCTCTGGTTTCTTTTTCTCTCAGTGATTCAAAGCAGCCTGGTAAGAAAAATAAGGTGTTGACTGTTTCTGAATTTTAACATGCCTGGTTGAAGAATCCTGGTGAAAGACTCTGTGTTGCCAGTCAACTCTGCCAAGAAAAAGTGATGATCAATGAATTTACTCAATTTGTTAAATTGTGAGCTCTTTCAGGTAACAAGGGAGTCTATCACAAAAGTTTCAATGCTACAAAGACAGTGGTGAGGTTAAGACCCTGTCCTGCTTTAAATGACATGGCCGGTCAGTTCTGAAGGGAAATATCTGTCTGCAGAATCCATGGCAAATTCAAGCTACCCCATAGGAGAAAATGCTTGAAGGTCTCCTGGAAGTACCGCATTCAATGTTGTAGCATATTTGGGAGCCACTGGGAAATCCCTGCCACCCACAGACTGGCCAGGAATGCAGCAAATAAAGTAAGGCTTTTATTTTCTGAGAAAGTATGGGAAAACTGTGAGACAAGGGTAATGGTGCATAGCAGCTTAGGCTCTGCAAACATTTGCATTGTGGCTGAAGGCCAAGGCTAGCTAGGGCTTGGAACCTGCAGGACCGTAGATGAGATCCTGGTGTTTTAGTAGAAAAGTCCATTCTTCACTGTACACAAAGGAAAGTTGATCCTCAAGGTGAAATAACAATTCAGTGGCATAAATTTCCTTAACATGAAAGTTCCTCGACTCCCATCTCTTCTTTTTTATATACCACCTTGCCTTTGAGAAATTATGTTAGCTCTGCAGAGGTCCAGTTTGGCTTCCTAGGCATTTATGGTCTGAGAAGTACTCAGGCTTAACTTTGCAGAGGGGGACAGATATCCCCAAATACCAGTTCATAGGGTCATTGCAAAGACAGCAATTGAAGAGCTTTCAATTTTAAATTTTGCATTAGTTATTTTTAAACTTGCAGAGTGTTTTTGTGGAGTCAGGGTGCCACTATATTGCCCAGGCTTGTCTCAAGTGATCCTCCCACTTTGGCTTTCCAGAGTGTTAAGATTACAGGCATGAACCACTACACCTGGTCACATGTATTAGTCTGTTCTCACAGTAGTTTAAAGAACTGCCCAAGACTGGGTAATTTATAAAGGAAAGAGGTTTAATGGACTGATAATTCCACATGGTTGGGAGGCCTCAGAAAACTTACAACCATGGTGCAAGTGGAATCAAGGACCTTCTTCACATGGCATCAAGGGAGAGAAGAAGCTCGGAAAAACTGCCATTTCTAAAGCCATCAGATCTCATGAAGATTCACTCACTATCATGAGAACAGCATGGAAGAAAGTGCCCCATGATCCAATCATCTCCGTCCCTTGATATGTGGGGATTATAGGTCCCTCCCTTGACACATGGGGATTACAGTTCGAGATGAGATTTGGGTGGGCACACAGAGCCAAACCATGTCACCATGCATATTAGTTTTGCTGTGAAGTTATTCATTTTTGAAAAAAATTTCTACAAGTTGTAACAGGGAACTAGGGAAGAGAACACAAATATATCACCTGCCCTGGGAGCTAAGCACTCTCTTAGCTGCCCACCTTCCAAATTTCCAAGTCTTATCTGTATTTCTCTCCATCCTTGTAAGGCTAACTTGGAACTAGGCCAGCTCCAGGAAAGTATGAAGCAGAATTCAGAATGAATGTCTGTTGGTACAGCTAATCTGGCTTTTGTACAATCTGCCATGGAAGTGAAAGTAAGATGATGATGATGATGATGAGGATGAGAATGATGATAAGGATGATGGTGAGGATGATGACAATGATGAAAATGGGTTGCCCTGCCAACCAGCAAGTGCAGGTGGATCTGTTTTGCTATTCTGAGAACGTTGTTGGAGTGCAGAGGTAACTAATGAAATGAAAGCTAAAGCATATGCACACTGTTGCTTCTCTGAAAACCCATAAGGAGAATGTCAAATGTTTGAATGTTTTATTATATTTTATATTTCATAAGATGCTGCAGGGTACAGAAAGAATAAAAAGTAATGGCTCAAAAGTGGAGGAGCAGGAGTGATGAGTCCTAGAATTGAAAATAACCATCACCCTTAGTTACTGTGGGTAAATAATACACTATAAAAGCCTCAGGAGGGAAAAGGGCATTGACTCAAAAGAGTAGCCCTGACAGTGAATCTAATTGGGTTCTACCAAAAAAATAAAAACCAGTTGGGACAAATGAGAAACAACCTTACCTTCTCTTCCCAAGCAATTATGCCAGAAAAGATAAAAGCGACATCATTTGAGAGAATTTGCTACAGAATATAACAGTGGCTGCAGTGACAACAAAAACGTTCTTGCCTCATCATGAGTTATTGATGAAGCCTATGTCTATGACAAATGTGCCTCATGAAAGCTACGACATTTCAAAATAGATGCTTTTCCCCCACTGCATCTTTTGATACAGAACACATAATCCATTGAAGATGTATGCAAGTTCATGCTCAGAGTAACTAAGAGTGAGTCCTGCAGGACTGGGATATGGAACACAGGCCACTGCTTTTCCTTTGTAGCCTTCAGGGAGTCTCCAAACATTTTAGTGTGTATCTGTGTGAATATGTTTTAGAAGGTGGGCTTCTGGGGGTGGCAATGTGTCTTTTAGGTTGCTCAGCAATATAATTTTTACACGACTACTTGAACTTTGGAAATGGAGAAAACCATTGAGAAAATGTGGGAAGACATTTCTTTTTTCCTTAAAATATGTATTTCTCGGCCGGGCGCGGTGGCTCAAGCCTGTAATCCCAGCACTTTGGGAGGCCGAGAGGGGCGGATCACTAGGTCAGGAGATTGAGACCATCCTGGCTAACATGGTGAAACCCCGTCTCTACTAAAAAATACTAAAAAATACTAAAAAAAAAAAAAAAAAAAAAAAAAAAAAAAAAAAAAAAAAAAAA
>NW_016814250.1:2190512-2214589 GCF_001698545.2 Rhinopithecus bieti
AAAAAAAAAAAAAAAAAAAAAATGTATTTCTTAGCACAAATGGCTATTTGTTGGTCAAATTGAGCAGAATGTGTGTGAAGAGTATTGCCCCAGGTTCCTCAGGGAGAATGAAGTAGAGTATGCAATTTGTCAAGGCAGTGTTTTCACATCTTTTTGACTATGACCCACACTTAACGCATTTTACACCTTTTACATTATACCTGAGATATGTATAAGCACATGCACACACGCACACACACACACACGAAGCAACGATTTCATGAAACAATAATTACCCTGGTTGTGTGCAATGCTCTTGAATGTTTTCCATTCTTCTCTATTCCTTCTTTCTTCTTCCTTTTTTTAATTTGCTATATGTTAAACTTTTTGTAGCTCGATGCTTGAAAAACTCTGAATTCAAGGACACCAGAGCACATGTGCTCTGTCCAACAGGTTGACGATAAGCTCTAGGAGGGTAGAGGCATCTCTAGTGCCTAGCGTAGGATTTAACGCATTATGGGTACTAAACACATGTTGGTTTAGGTCTAATAAGGTCTACAAAAAATTATTATCAACACCATCCTCTAATTATTTGACCTTGGGCAAGTCGTTTAACTTCTCTGTGCCTTGGTTTTCTCACCCATGAAAAGATACTACTAGTACTAACCTCTTGGCTTTGTTGTGAGATGAGAGCATCTAGAACAGTGCTTGCCACATAGTTAGCTATCATTTTTATTGCTTATGCTATGATTAAAGACTCCATGGCAAATGTTGTCAATTATGGCCAACTTACTTGGCCATTACTCATTTATTCATTTCAGCAGTGCCTCTTAAGTTCCTTGAACAATGCTAAGCATTTTACATTCATTTCTTTTGTTATCTTCTTAACAACCCTATGAGGCAGGGACTACTAGTGTCAGTTTATAGATTAGGCTTATAAAGGTGAGCTGTTTGCCTAGCATAATACATAACACATAGTTCTTGACAATAGGCCTATATGACTCCAAAGCTTGAGCAGTTATGGTGAGGGAAGGGGAGTGGGGCCAGAGGTATTTCAGGCAGATGATTTGCCAATTGCAGAAGTCCAGGGCATTATCCTAACACTATTTTATATGTGTTGCTTCCCCTCTGATTTTTGTAAATACAAAATGAATTCGATTTTATGAATTCATAAATTCATAAGTTATCGAACTTATGAATTCGATAAGTTGCATGAAAGGTAGAAAAGGTTCCTATCATTTTCGGCATAGAAAAGAATAAGGGAAGTACAGGTTTACAGGCATATTTTGTTTTTGTGGGCTTCCCTTGTGCCTTGCTTCATTGTGATTTTTTACAAATTGAAGGTGGTGGCAACCCTGTGTAGTGAGGCTATTGGTGCCATTTTTCCAACAGCATTGCTCACTTTGTGACTGTGTGTCAGCCTGCTTTAACAATAAGGTATTCTTAAATTACGGTATATACATTGGTTTTTTTAGATGTAATGCTACTGCACACTTAATAACTGCAGCATAGTGTAAACATAACCTTCATATGCTGTGGGAAACCAAAAAAATTGTGTGACTCACTTTATTATAATATTTGTTTTATTGCAGTGACCTAGAAACAAATCTGTAATGTCTCCAAGGTATGCCTGTTGTACTAGTTCGTTTTCATACTGCTATGAAGAAATACTCAGGACTGAGGAATTTATAAAGAAAAAGAGGTTTAATGGACTCACAATTCCACATGACTGGGGAGGCCTCACAATCATGGCAGAAGGTGAAGGAAGAGCAAAGGCACTTCTTACATGGTGGTGGCCAAGAGAGCATGTGCAAGGGAACTGCCCTTTACAAAACCATCAGATCTCATG
Source organism: Rhinopithecus bieti (assembly GCF_001698545.2). Lineage (NCBI taxonomy): Eukaryota > Metazoa > Chordata > Mammalia > Primates > Cercopithecidae > Rhinopithecus > Rhinopithecus bieti. The sequence goes on from NW_016814250.1 coordinate 2,192,341, forward strand.
AGACATTCACTATCACAAAAACAGCATTGAAAAACCCATCCCCATGATTGAATTACCTTTCACTGGGTCCCTCCACGATATATGGGGATTATGGGAACTACAATTCAAGATGGGATTTTGGTGGGGACACAGTCAAACCACATCATTCTGCCCCGGTCAATCCCAAATCTCATGTCCTCACATTTCAAAACCAATCATGCCTTCCTAACAGTCCCCCAAAGTCTTAACTCATTTCAGTATTAACTCAAAAGTTCACAGTGCAAAGACACATCTGAGACAAGGCAAGTCCCTTCTGCCTATGAGCCTGTAAAAGCAAAAGCAAGTTAGTTACTTCCAAGATACAGGCATTGGGCAAATACATCCATTTTAAATGGGAGAAAATGGCCAAAACGAAGAGGATACAGGCCCTATGAAAGTCCAAAATCCAGCAGACAATTCAAATCTTAAAGTTCCAAAATGATCTCCTTTGACTCCATGTCTCACATCTAGCTCATGCTGATGCAAGAGTGGGTTCCCATGGTCTTGGACAGCTCCTCCCCTGTGGCTTTGCAGGGTACAGTGCCCCACTCCTGCCTGCTTTCATGAGTTGGCATTGAGTGTCTGTGGCTTTTCCAGGTGCACAGTGCAAGCTGTCATTGAATCTACCATTCTGGGGTCTGGAGGATGGTGGCCCTCTTCTCACAGCTCCATGAGGCAGTGCTGCAATGGGGAATCTGTGTGGGGTCTCCCACCCCACATTTTTCTTCTGCACTGCTCTAGCAGAGGTTCTCCATGAGAGTGCCACCCCAACAACACACCTATGCCTAGACATCCAGGCATTCCCATTCCACCTCTGAAATTTAGGTGGAGATTCCTAAACCTCAATTCTTGAGTTCTGTGTACCTGCAGGCCCAACACCACATGTAAACCACCAAGGCTTGGGGTTTACACCTTTTGAAGCAATGGCCTGAGCTGTATGTTGGCCCCTTTTGGCCATGACTGGGGCACAGAGCACCATGTCCTGAAACTGCACAAAGCAGCAAGACCCTGAGCCTTGCCTACAAAGCCATTTTTTTCCTCTTAGGCCTCTGGGCCTGTGATGGGAGGGGCTGCCATGAAGACCTCTGACATGCCCTGGAGACATTTTCTCTGTTGTCTTGGTGATTAACATTTGGCTCCTTATGCAAATGTTTGGTTACTTATGCAAATTTCTGCAGCCAGCTTGAATTTCTCCTCAGAAAATGAGTTCTATTGTATAATTAGGCTGCACATTTTTCAAACTTTTGTGCTCTGCTTCCCTTTTAAATATAAGCTTCAATTCCAAACCATACTTCTGTGAATTCATAAAATGGAATGCTTTTAACAGCACCCAAGTCATCTCTTCAACACTTTGCTGCTTATAAACTTCTTCCACCGGATACTCTAAATCATCTCTTTCTAGTTCAAAGCTCCACAGAGCTATAGGACAGGGGCCAAATGCCACCAGTCTCTTTTCCAAAATGTAACAAGAGTCACATTTATTCCATTTCCCAAAAGGTTACTCATCCCCATCTAAGACCATCTCAGCATTGACATCATTGTCCCTATCACTGTCAGCATTTTGGTCAAGGTCATTTAAGAAGTCTCTAGGAAGTTCCAGATTTCCTACATTTTCCTATCTTCTCTTAGCCCTCCAAACTCTTCTAACCTGTGCCTGCTACCCAGTTCCAAAGTTGCTTCCACATTTTTGAGTATCTTTTTAGCAATACCCCACTCTACTGGTACTAATTTAGTGTATTAGTTCATTTTCATACTGCTATGAAGAAATACTCAAGACTGGGTAATTTATAAAGAAAAAGAGGTTTAATGGGCTCATAGTTCCACATGGTTGGGGAGGCCTCATAATCATGGTGGAAGGCAGAGAAGGAGCAAAGGCACATCTTACGTGGCGGCAGGCAAGAGAGCATGTGCAGGGGAACTGCCCTTTATAAAACTGTCATATCTCATGAGACTTATTCACTATCACGAGAATAGCAGGGGAAAAACCTGCCCCCATGATTGAATTACTTTCTACTGAGTCCCTCCCATGACGTGTGGGGATTATTGGAGCTACAATTCAAGATGAGATCTGAGTGGGGATACAGCCAAACCATATCACCTGTACTTCTTTCTGATTTTCCATACAACTACTTTCTTTGGAAGCTGCTTGTCTTCAACACTGTGGGTGTGGTACTTCCTTGGTGGCAGGATAGAGTCAGACAAAAGGAATTAAAGCTCCAAATTTGACAGAGGCCAAGAAAATGTGGCAAAAGGTAGGTTACCTAAAAAGCAAGAATAAGAGATACCCAGGGTAAAATGGACAAATCTTAGACAATAGTGTACCAAGTAAATAAGAATACATAAACAGATAAGCTTTTGAGACTGGTGATATCAAGGAATGTAGGCTGGACTGGTAATGCCAGTTGCCTGGGGATGGTTTTATTTGCCCAGGTGCCACTTTTGAAGGGGTAGGGCTGTCCTATCCTTGGTTCAAGCCTTGAATTTTGGAACCCAGCTTCCAATAATGATGGCAATTGCAGCCATTGTGTTCAGTGGCTTGTGGCTCTTTCTTCAAATAAAATTCTATTTCTTATTAATTATAACTTACTTGCTTATTAAAAATTTCTTTTCAAACTTAAGTCATAGAAGTAAAGTACATTTATTGCGCCTCCTCTCTGGTGTTCCAAGATTAGATTTGAAAAGCAATTCATTTTTGTTTGTCTTGGAGGAGACAAAGGGCTCTCTACTTGTTAAATATCACAGTTGGCATCACAGGATAAAAAGTCACCCATTCTGCCACATGGCTTGGTCTCTGAAGGAAATGGTTGAAGCATTCTTAACTTATTAACTGGACCATTTGATAAGTGAGAAACCCTTTCTTGTGGAATGGGAATTTCCTTTTTAGGGATGTACTTATTACAACCTTTTCACCAAATATGCCTATTGTGTAGTTTGCTGGACTTCCTGTTGCATCCCTGACCCATCTCAGATTATGTCTGTCCCTCCTTGGAACAGATAAAGGCCCTTTGTTAGAAAGGACTCCCATGATTTGGTGGCTTTTACACACCAGAGAGCTCAGCTGCTGAGCTCTCCCCCCACTCTCCATTTCCTTGGATGCTTCCGGGCAGCCTCTCATCATCTCTATCAAGCTACCAAGTATACACACACATATGTGTGCACATATTCAAAATATTTAGCCTGTACACCATGGACCATGGGTACTGGCCTTAACAAACCACTTGTATTGAGTGAATAATAGTCCAGCTTGCCAGTACTTTATATTATCATCCGAAGCCATAAACATCTGAGGAAAAAGAGGTATTTCTTATATTAAAGGAGCATTCTCCTTTGGTCAGGAATGGCAGGCTTGGAACAGAAATTCCTGGACTGTTCTTTGAATTATGTGCTCAGCTCTGACTCTCCTTTCTACTGAGGGCCACCTCTCTCTTAGCTGGAAACTCATGGAATACCCTCTGCTTTGTAAAGTCTTTTACCACTGTTTGCTGTTACTGTTAGCAGTTTTATTCTGTTAGGCCCTCTGAGCTGATATTTCTACCTGGGAAATGACTATTTCTCTCCAGTTGTCTATCGTCTGTTCTGCTAACCTCTAGTATGTCACTGAACAAAGTTGTGTGCAAATGTGTAAGTCTACCGAAAGACTTTGAGAATTAAAAGACATTGCAATGACTCAGGAAAGTTTGCACAATTCTCCTTTAAATATGACATTTACCACAATCCTACTCATTTAAGGGAAAAGCATTTGAAAGCTAAACCCTTCAGAAGGTGTTCTTTCTAGCAGATTTTCTCAACAACACTGTCAACACTTTGGGCCAGATAATCGTGTGTTGTGGGGGCCATTCTGTGCCTTGTAGGATGTTTAGCAACATCCCTGGTCTCCACTCACTAGATGCCAGTAGCACTTCCACAATGACAACCAAAAAATGTCTCCAGACATTACCAGATGTCTTCTGGGGGTCAAATATCTCCTCTGTTTGAGGAGCACTGCCCTCTAGAACCTTGCTCTTCAAAATGTGGTCTGAAAACCAGCAGCATTGACATTAGCAAACTTGTTGGAAATGCAGAATCCGCCTGAACCACAGGTGAACCTAATAAGAATCTGCATTTTAACAAGAACCCCCGGTGACTTATATTCAAAACCTTAAACGCTGCAAAGCCTTGCTTCTCTCAGAGCTCCTTTTCATCTTTCCTGACAAATTACCACCTTTTGGGAAATTCCTCAAGCTGCTCACAGGTATTTGTGTTGACTCAAGACCTATAGCCTCCCTGCTTCCTTCCAGCAGTACCTGTTGTGTTGGACCCCTGTTAACTACAACAGGGATGACACCAGGTTCAAGAAGCCAAAGAAGAGATCCAGAGCCAGTGAGTGAAACATAGGGTGTATTTGAGGGAACTTGCTTACAGGGTTGTCCAGTGTCAGTGGGCTGGACAGAAGAACTGCTCCCACTTATAAAAAGCATGCAGTTTATATACATAGCATCTTCACTTACCTCCCTCCCCGCAGTAACCTCCATGTGGTAACCCTCATTTCTTAGGTTATTGCTGTCAGGTGTCTACCACACAGCACCGTTCCTCAATTCTGGTTATATACAAGCATATACAATTTCTCTCTTGTTTCAATATATATACTGGTTTTTATGTTGTTGTTCCCTAGTCTCAGCCCTATGCTTTTATTCTATGAAGTTGGGCCTTCCTGGACTGGGTATTCAGGCTGTAATAGTGCTCCAGAGGCTCTAGAATAATATTCCAGAAGATGACCCTGGGCTGAGGAGGGAAAAAGGAATTTGGGTCTTTAAGTCTGTAGAAACAGCTGAGATGGTACTGACACTGTGTGTGTGGCCACTTTGATGTTTCCTTGCTTGCGGCATTTGAAAGGAAGCCTAAACTGACTTTGTATTTAAGGTTATCAGCCTTCATCAATTAGTATTACACATGATAACCCATGAGATTCAGAATCTATGAACTGACAGGAAAACATCGAAAGTCTGTTAGTCTGATGCCACTGACACTCTTCATTTCCACTAGTCTTTAGATATTAGAATCCAATATCATTGCTTAATATTCACAATGAATTAATTTATATACTTGAGTACTATACTACTGTTGCTAATATACCTGCATTATTTTGACACTGAATGTCCAAGTTTCTTTTAAAATTATTGTTTGGTTATCTAGTCTATGTTGTTGAAATTCAGAACTGGTACAAAACTTCCACCTACTTTTATATACTTATGCTCTTTGTATCTCAATTCATAAGTGGTTTTTTTTTTTTTAGCAATTAAAGGCAACTAGTTGCTGGGCATGCTGGCTCATACTTGTAATCCCAGCTACTTGGGAGGCTGAGTTGGGAGGATTCCTTGAGCCCAGTGTTTAAGTTGAAGACTAATCTCGGCAACATAGTGAGATCCTATCTTAAAAAATAAACAAACAAAAGAAAAGAAAAACAGCAACTACTGGGTATCACACATGTGTCAGTCCTTGAGAGAAAATGTGAAATTGTGAGCCATATAGTTATAGATCTAACAGGGCTGAGTATAACGTGAGACAAGCAGGGTACCTATGACACAGACACACTTTCCTGGATTTCTGCAAGTGCTGACTCTAGTCCTAGAGGTAAGACCTAGTATTTTCAATCTGCCTGTGGTATGTTTTCCTCTAAATTCATTTATCTGTCACTGAAATCTTGGTAACAACTAATTTCTCCGTTATTTAAATTGTTTCCTAGACTCAACTCCATGCTTTTATTCCATGAAATTTGGTCTTCCTGGACTCCTATATCTAACTCCAGTAACTTGATGATCGGGAAAGATATAATTCAAGAGAACAGACTTGGAATTTTGTTTCCCAGATCTATTACCCACATGTGCCAGTTGCCAATTTGTTACCTTCTTAGTACAAGTTCACCCTCCCGTGTACTTCATTTTGAAACTGAATCTGGATCCTGTAAAAATGTCTCTTGTGCCAGTAATCTCCAGGTTAAGCTTTATCAGTAGAGGATGCTGGAGGAACTCAGCATGAGCACCTTGTTCCATTGCTTTTCTTCTGGCTTCTACAATGCAGTGTCCAGCAAGCATCCTCACATGGGAGACCAGAGAATGCACATTCTCCAGCAAGTCTTACTGGCACTCCTGCCAGCATCTTTCTATTGAGTTCTGCCAGCACCTCAGTGGGCAGCTTTCAGTGAGTTTCACCAGTACCCCAGTGGGCAGCTCCCTTGACAGTGCAGTGAGGGAGACTCAGTACTGTCCCTCCCCAACATGTTTCCCTGACACCCCAACTCGTTGTTTCCTGCTTGCCAATCCCAGCCTATGACTCCTCAGTGTCATCCAGTGGACCACACCCTCTCCAACAAGCTATAGATCTCAGTCTTGGTGGGGGTGGCATAGAGGCTTCTAAGTTTGTTTCTTCCTTGAGTATTCTCAATATGGTCCAAAAGGGATTCACAATATGGTCCAAAAGGGATTCACAATATGGTCCAAAAGAGATACATTAAAACGTGATCTTACTCTATTTTTAGAAGCCATCTGAAGGAGATACAGGACCACCAATGGTTTGAATGTGTCCCCTCCAAAATTCAGGTATTCCCAATGTGATAGTATTGAAACAGCCTGGTTATCTGAGGCATCACCTGGAGTTCTTCATCATAACTGAAGAAATCAAGGAAAGCGAACTCCAAGGGTGAAGTTAGAGCAGAAGTTTAATAAGCAGAAGGAAGAGAGAAAGCTCTCTGCCACGAGAGGGGTCCCGAAAGAGGGTTGCTGCTTTACAGTTGAATACAAAGACTTTTATAAACAAACTAGTGGGGAGAGGTGTTTCCTCTACATAAGGTGCAAAAAAACCCATTAGGACTAGGTATGTCATTTGTATAAGACGTGAATTCCCAACAGCCCCCACCCTGTTCTTCTAGTACGCATGTGGGCTCTTGGCTGAAGTTACTCCATGTTCTTTAATCTCCCTTCCTGCACATGGGTTAGGGGATGGGATTCTCCATTGCGGACGTGGCTGGTTCAGTGTAGCTCCTCTTATCTGTGCAGCTGCAGACATGTTCCAAGCAAACTTCCCACCTGTGTAAGCTTCCTTACCTAGGTATATCCGAAAAAAGGAGAAGAATGTGCCCACTGAGGCCCATTGTGTATATGTGAGGCTTGCTGGTTATACAGAAGACCTTATTTTATGCTGGACCTTGCTTTCTTATCTGTGCTTGCAGCTTGGTCTTTCAGGCTGCCCCTTCTGTCAGAAAAGAAATTCAAATCAGGACTTTGCCCTAGCTATCTGCCTAACTGATTCTTTCCTTTCTTCCCTGTTGGTACTAAGAGGTGGGGTTTTAAAGAAATGATTAGGCCATGAAGGTTCCTCCTTCATGAATGGGATTAGGTGCCCTTATATCAAGGGGGCTTGATAGAGGGAGTTTGGCCCCCTTGCCTTCTACAATATGAGAACACAGTATTCCTTCTCTCCAGATGATGGGGCGTAAGGCACCATCTTGGAAGCAGAGAGCAACCCTTACCAGCCAACCCAACCTGACAGTGCCTTGATCTTGAACTTCCCAGCTTCCAGAACTGTGAGAAAATCAATTTCTTTTCCTTGTAAATTATGGCATCTCTGATATTCTGTTGTAGATGCCCAAAACAGACTAAGACAGGGTCCTTATAGGGTCCACCGTCCATTTCCTTGTAGACAGTTTAGAAATGGTCTTTCTTAGAGCAGCTTGGAAGTAATGAAATGCTAATTAAAAGGTGCAATTCAGCAGTAAGTCTTTGTTAGGACAGCTTATCTTCCTGGGCTCTTGCCCTCTTACTATGTCCTTTTCTTTAGTTCTAACCATACTATAACTACTACCAATATTTGGACTCTGTTTATCTACATTTGAGTCTCAGGCTTTCCCTGAAATGACGTATATCTGTATCTATCTATCTATCTATCTATCTATCTATCTATCTATCTATCTATATCTGTCTATCTAAATGTAAATATAGATATACACCAGGATCTCCCTGGAGGAATAAAACAGGTTCTCACTTTTTTCTTTGGTTTTTATTTTTTGTTTTTGTTTTGACAATTCTCAATCGCTGGAATTGCCTTTGTACATGACTTTCTGTGCTCAGTGTAGGGTCTTTTTGAAAAAGTGCTTACTTATACCCAGGATTAATGTTTTCCTGACTAATCTTTCTGAGATTGATAGCAACCACATTGCTTATTAGCCTTAATGGGAAAGTAAAATGTTTCTCCATTTCTCAACTATGATTTTCCTATCAGCTGGGTCAAGAGACCATCTGACATAGGAGGAGTTATTGAATACTAACTTATACAGGACACTCATTGGCTTGAAAATATACATTAGCATTACTGTGTCCTTAATTCTGAGTTTAGATATAGCTGAAATATAGGGAACATTAATACATTTAGTTTGCATGCATAGAAATAGGTTTTTTAATACTCACTATTCATATTTATGAAAAATAAACTACACATCAGCATTTGAGCCAATGGCCTTAACCCAGATTTTTAGCAGTAAAATACTACAACACCAATTTCTGATTCATACCTTTCATAAACAGGTCTCATGCCTCCCAGTGTGGTTTTGGTAAGCATCTTTTTCATTATTTCATTTTCCTGTCGATAAAATTGGCATTGAATTACATTTTGGGGTCCATACATGGGCTGCACATATATAAGCTGCAAAGTGTTATTACCAATGATAGACACACTGAACTTTGAGGGTTGATAACTCTCTAAGCTGGCATACTAAGTTTCATACAGCTTATCAGGTAAAGTTTGATTTAATAAGGTGGCTTTCACAATTGACTATGTTTCTCACTCTAAACTTTTTCATGAATATTTTCATTTGCACCTTGAGGGCTGTATCTCAGCATCTCGAAGTGCCTTGTGTTATCTATCACTATTACACTGTCACCCGAGAACAAGATAAATGTTCTGTATGGACTTATTTAATACAGATATTCTATTAGAATATATTTTTAAATACTATGTCATTTATAGACTGTGAGAATATAAAATAAGCAGATTTTTTCCCCTATCTTTGTGGTCAGCAGCTTCATTCACTGATTTTTGCATCTTAGTTATACTTTAGCAAGTAACAACAATAAAAAACTCCATGTCAGATAAAAACAGCCTGAAAAATGGTACCTTCTTGCTGACGGCATTAGTGATATTATGGAGCACAATTCCTGTGTTTTAAAAAACAATGGGGCTTGTTGTGGAATTGAGTTTCCCAGAGAGTGCCACATGCACAGGCTATTAATTATACAGTTTTATTATTATCTTTTGTTCAGAACAATAGTGCTCTGCAGGTCCTGTGGAACTTTTCTCCCATACGATCATGTCGGGTTTTGATTAAGCATCATTATATACAGTTCATTAACAATGTATCTTAAAATGAGTTTTGATTGAACATTTTATTGGTCATTTACTATAATTGATGAATTCTGCTGCAATTTCACATAGAAAATTTGCCAGGATAGTAACAGTATTTTTCATTATGTATCATTATGCTTTCCCTGCCCCCTAAAGAACACAAGTTTCCTCCAAAAAAAAAAAAAAAAAAAAAAACTAAACTAAAATATTAGATATTGATCCATTTCAAAGGCAGATGCTCTTTTCATAGTTCATTCAGGAAGGACATAAACTGGTAATATTGAATAGGAATGAGAAAAATTTGTAAACTTAAATAATTTTATTAATGTTGCCCTTTTTCTCCTAGTGCCCAAGTCATTCTTTAGGGAAGTAAATCATCTCTTTCAAGTTGGTAAGTGTTCCTTCAATGTAGTATTTAACCTGAGTTGTTTACCTGGATTCTCCAATATTATATTAGCCACAATATTCACTGCTTCTGCTTTTAATCTTTTAAAAAACCCTTTAATCAAAGAGTTAAAAATAGTTTGGCAATAAATTATCTGATTACTTTTGGGAATGCTCTTGTTAAAGAAACGGTAAAAATGTCTTAGAAATTATTTAATACATTAGTAAAACCTGCCCTGGAATATTTTGATAGTGAATTATTGTCACTGGAGGTATTCAGGCATGGCTACATAGATACTTGCTGAGAAGGAGAAAAGGACAAAATAGATAATCTTCAATATTTCTTCCAATTTGAATCTTCTATAAACTACTCATATAATAACAGCATAAGACATAGGCCAAAGGTAGAAAAAGAACTGGCAAAGAAGTGTGAATAGTACTGCCTGGCCTCAGGCGGTTACTTAACTTACCTTGGCTTCAGCTACTCTATCCATGATAATGAGGAAATTGGATAAGATGGCCTTAAGGATTTTTTTTCCTACTGTAATATTCCATGTTTCCATTTTACCAATGATTGAGGAGTAAATTAAAGTCCTCTAGGAGACTATTTTCAATTGGGAAAACTAGACACTTGAGGCAATAGAGCCCACTAACAAATACTGGCAAATTTATAAAATTTCGGTGAATTGACAGTTTGGCTATCTATTGTATTTATTACACTAACACATATTCCTGCTTCACCTAACTTTTTGTATAATTTTTCTCCTGCTGAAATTGTGAATAATATATACATTCAGGAAAAAAGTTTTCTGTTCATGATTGTCTATTTTCTTTTTTGAAAATAGCAATTACTGCTGCCTCTGGAAGCTTCTATGAAGTGGAACATACTTTGTCATTGTCATCATAGAGAAAGGGTCACATTGAAGTTTTAGTTGCTGAGCATGGGTTATTTTTTCAGGAAAGGAAGAGCTGGTCATTGTTTACGTATCTAAATATCATCTACTGAAGTCATTGTCCTTCTCCTGTATCTGTTTTCCTCTTTTCTACCCTGGGTAGACTATAAGGCCTATCCACTTACAAATATATGTCTAACTCTGTGGTGAAATCAGGTCGATGGAGCGGTTAGAAATTAGCCAACCAACCATTTTTTTTGAGGGTCCCAAAGTATTAAATATTCTGGAACTTGAAAGAAAAGGAATCCTAAATGTAAAGTCCATATTTTAATATTTTTATCTATTACAGAACTCTACTTTCTCTTTTTATTTCTCTCTCTCTTAATATCTTATCTCTTTAAACTGCATGGTACCACTAAGGAAAAAAATGTGCCAGAAATTTACTGACTTATAATTAATTTGATCACTATTCACTTTATGACATTGACTGGATCATACTTCCTCATTAACCTGTATCTCAGAATTAATTGCTACCTCAAGTGGTGGCCATGGAGGACACTTTCTCACTCTCCCCTGTCTTCTTACCTTGATCTTCTTTCTATTTCAGTGGGGAAAAAAATATGAGAAAATACAGTGTGAAGAAAACAAATCCATTGTAACATTAGGCTTATGGATCAAGTTTGACTGTGTTTAAGTTCATTCACATGATGTTTTATTTCTCGTAAAAGAGGTAAATGAGCAAAGTAGCTTTGTTAGCATTTGCTGTTTTAACCATATAGAGAAGATACGATACTTTTTATTACCCATTTTATTATGCAGTTGGTCTAGTGAAATAATAGAAATTTCCTACCCCATAGTATATCTGTACGCATTTGGATTGAGGAAAAAAAAAGTCACAGAGTCAAAATGGCAGCTTGAATATCAACTAACCATTCTGTCAATTGATGTTCTTGGCCAGAAGAGGGAAAAATAGACAAATGTGACTCTGTGTCATCTGTATTTAATTATTGGAAAAAATGTCTAAGCATATAAACCCTATAGATTATCAATATTATAATCTTTATGTAGAGAGAAAAGAATTTGAGAACAGATTCCAATTATCCAACCTCGGACAAAGATGGGAAAACCAAGGTGTCTTATCTTTATGCCAGCAATAAGATATTTTGGGAAAAACTTAGAATTTGGTGGTTAGTAAACCTGGCCTCTAGCCTTCAGTTTGTCTTCACTACTTGAATAGCCTAGGCAAGTTAATTCATCTTTTAGATTTTGTTTCTTAGTGTACAAAGACTTGAAACATCCTGGGAAAATCTCTGGCACAGTGCCTAGCATATAGCAGGCACACATGAAGTAGAATCATGGGTTCTGAATCTTTTTTAGTGTCTTCATCCATGACATGAGAAGTCTTAACTGATAACACAAGCATTCTCAATTTTGAAAAAAGCAATAGAGCCCTTTGAACAACAACAGCAACAAATTTTTCATGGAATCCTAATAAATGAATCAGATAAAAGCTAAGCGGTCCTGACTAAAGTGAAAGTAGAAAGCCCAGAGCTACCTCCACTGGTCATTTATGGCATGAAGCCAAAAATATGGTATTAATTCAGGCCTCCAGTTAGTGCATCACACTACCACACATGTCACAAATGTTTTCATCACCTTTAAATTATTCACTATTTCTTGGACCAATACATATTTCTTGTGGGCTACACAGGACAAGGTCTCTATTGTTTCCACCTCCCATTTCCTCAAGGTAATTCCTCTGAAAATTCATAATTAAAAGGGGGGTGATATTGATGTCAATTTTAACAATCCTTTGAAATTGTGTTGGGGAACACACTTTCGTAATTGGAGGGTGGCACATACAATTGCAAACCAGCCTGATTCAGGCAGAATGTTCAAATGGATGCCATCTATCTGTTCCGCTGACTGTGTGTACCGGACTGCTCACTGAAATGATCACTTGTGGCCCACCCAGTTCAGCTATCTGTATTTAACAATATACGAAGAGTTTCTTTTAACTCAAGACTATATAAAGACAAAAGAACCATTTGGTTTAGAATAAATCAGAGCATTGTAATAATTGTGTATATTTTACTAAATATATAACTTACTTTTACAATAACTACACTTAGCACCATGCCATAATTGGGAGAGACTGCAGAGTCAGATTAAACTAATTTTAAACCCCAGTTCTTCTACTTACTAGCTTTGTAATCTTGGGCAATTATTTTATCCTTGTTAAACCACCATTTTCTCATTAGTGAAATGGAAATGGAAATTCATTTCTCATTTGGGTTGCTGTGAGATTTAAAAGAAAAAAACAGACCCTGGAACCTGGCATCAGACCCAGCATATAGTGTATGCTCAATAACTGTTCATTCATTTTGCTTAAAGTATTGTGTGGTTTTGATGTTCCCTTACAGTCCCAACTTGACCAAAAAATTGGTGAAACTGAGTTAAATTTGGTTAAGGAACTGTATCAGTATAGCCTGTTTCCTTATCTTAGTTTTCTTTTATTTTTCTACCTCTGCAGGTAATTTTACCTCTGCAGTGATCATTTACTGTTCATCTCCAGAGCCTTGGGCTGACTTGGATTTTATGCTAATTTAGAATCTCAGATTCTCTGTTTTCAGTCATTGAATGTTTACACACAATAAAGAAGTAAATGCCCATCAACTGTATGCCTAAAACTATCAGCTACTAATGGCTGCTGCACAGATTTATGCAAAGTTAGAACAAGAGGAATTCAACCCTTTTTCAAAATGTGCTCTACTAACAGCCTAGTACTGTCTGTCATAAGTTAGCCTAGAAATGTGCATTCTCTCCCCGCTCCCCTGACCCATCAGATATCCCATTAGATATTTTAGGATGGAAATGACTATAATTTACCATATGAAAATATTTGCTCTTCTTGCGGATAACATTAACTGTAGAATGAAATTCTCATAAATTGAATATGCAAGAAAAACACCTAGGGATCCTTCTTGTTAACATGTGGATTTGAATTCACTAGGTCTTAGGAGAGGCCCGAAACTCTACATTTCTAACAAGCTCCCTGGTGACACCCATGCTACCAGTCTGCAGATCACAGCTTGGGTAGCAAGGCTCCAAGGTACATCCTGGGTCACCGTGTATTATTTGTTTATTTATGTATTTCATGCTAGCCATGTTTGAAATACAAATGGACCCAAGGAAACCTCATTGCTGACTTGGGCATTTTTAGCTGTTTATCTCTGAGAAAGTTATTGTCTAAAAGAAAAACAGCAAATAAAACAAACTCACAGCTCTGTGTCAATTTTAAGTGACTTAACTTTACATGATGTCTTTCTTTGGTAAATTTTAATCTTTTTGACCATCCAGCGGGTTGGTTTTCTAACCACAAAGAAAGTAAAAATCCCTTATGGAACAACAACAACAACAACAACAACAAAACACGGTTGCTACTTTGAACACTATTAAAATAACATTGGCATGTGACTGAGGCCAGCACCCCAGAAGGTGGGCATTTATAATAATAAGTACCTTACCTTGACTTCCATTCAACAGTGATCTGTGAGCCTTATCCAATCAATGAGGATGATGCAGATGTGAACTGTGATTGCCACAAATTTGTTAATTTGTCAAGCACATCAAAGACATGGCAGGTCACCCGTTGGGCTCCCCTTTACCTTTCTTAAGATTAGAAGATATTCAGAAATTGTGTCCTAAACTCCATTATTTTAGGAGCTGTTTCTTAAGAAAACTCTGAGCCAAGCATTCCAGAATATATTATCGCTTTGAACACAGATTTTCATTGACAACATTTTGTGGGCATCCATTTAATATTAATATTAAGCCAAGGAAATAATGGTCCTTGTTTCTTTCCTTTAAAATGACAGGAATAGTGGGTACTTGTTCCTTCTGAAAAACAGGAAATGTCTAAGCCAGCAGTATTCACACTAGTGTCATTCCTGTATTACTTCAGTTATCAATTGAACCTTGCCAAATTCTCCATAATGCATCTGCCTCCCAGCGAGGGAGAGGCTTATGTGGGAGATTGACTTGTAAAGGTTATCTCAGGAACAAATGATGTGCAGCTCTCCACCTTTTAAAAAGTCTTGAAATGCTGTAAAATTTGATAGCCACTGAGGTACAGAAAATGGGGCATCTGCTTATAATTGTCTGAAATTAGTAAGGTAATGTTTTAATATAATTGGTACAGAATTTGGACTTAATTCTTTAGAAGGGATGTCCAAACCAAATAAGCACTTATTAGTGCTGTTCTCTGTCACCTTAAAACAATGTAAGTCTAAGTATTTTCAAGGGTTAGAACTCAGGAGTCTCTAGGAGTTTCCCAGAATCCTTGAGACTCTTGTCCACCAGGTACAAGGTGGGAGAGGATGGGTTAGGGGCATAGCAGCCAGGAGCAGAGGTTTTAGATGAGTTCATCCTCAAGTCTCAGGGAGACTTCTTGTTGGTACTTTTGCCAACATTTGAAAGTGTTATATTTTGTTTTGTCTCTTCTGTTGAATCTAGGCCGATAATACCCCCCAAATTTTGCCCTAGGGTCTGCACATTTATAAACACAAGAAATGCAGTTCCCGAGGCCTCAATTTGTTCTATTGATTTGGAGAGTGCTGCAGGGAGTCCCAAGATCAATAAAGTACTGGCTTGCTTCCTTTCACTTCTTCCTTGCCAGTTCCCATTGCCCCCAATTTGCCTGTTTTCTTGTCTTGCTCTTGGGAATCAGTGCCATATGTGTCTGATCTCTCTCTCTCTCATCTCTCCTGGGAGAAGAAAATAATTCTGAATGCTGAATGATTGTTTTTTAGAATTCTAACAGCAATACATTTCAAGGTGGATGAAAGAAGTCCTGAAACTCATATTAATACCTCTAGGTCTACCTATTCTTGTATCTACCTTTATATGCAACATGGTGTAAAAATGCAGGGCTTCAGACTTCACTTATACAAGCTTGCCAGTGATTTTTCTGGTCCTGGCAGAGGGCCATTGTGGATGTTAGTCCATGAGGCCTTGTGCATACCTAATGTATTCTTTTCCTGTGTTCCTGTTCCTTCTCTGTTTGCATGTGTATCCAAGTGAGTGTGCACATATATGTAAGCAGAAATGCACACACTGTGGGTAACATCTGCATGAAAGAAAATATTTTTTGAAAAGGTCAAAGTAGGGAATGGTAAAACTCAAGTGAGGATAAAAATAGAAGCCCAGCCTTGGGACAATACTGTGACTATTTGATAGTTAGGTTCTACCCAAGACCCTTGTCTTGTTCTTTGGAAAATCACCTCACTCTGAACAAGTCTTCCTTAGATCAACAGCTAGAAAATGAATAGGTGACTGAGATCCTCTCTGAACAAAGGACATATTCTGAGGAAACTACCTTTTGTCTCCTTAAGGCTTGGGATGAGTTTGTTTTATTCATTCATTCTGCTTCAAGAAGAAGACCCAGGAGTAAAAAATGAAGTTTCTCAGATGAGGTTCTATATGCTCACTTAAGAAGATGTCCTTAGCTTTCCCTGAATTTTCTCTTCCTTATCCCCAGAATTAATACAGAAAAGTAAGAAAGTGAAAAATATATGGTCAAAATAAAAGAAAACATGGAATAAAGTCCTCTTCTGATGTAAAGGAAATTTTAAAAACTTATTTTCATCACTACAAGCTACTCTTTCCTCTCAAGAATAAGTTACCACTGTTGGAGTTAGTTACAGTTTCCAGAATTCTCTCTGGGAACTGTTGTGATAACCTCCAAGGGGCCCCTGTCCTCTGCAACTCTCTGCCTCCTTTCTAGACTCTGCTGTCATGTCAAGGGGTTGGCTATGGCCCTTTTACCTGGGGAGCAAGGCAGTCAGTCTTGGCACCAATACTAAGAAGACATTTACATTGGAAACAACATTTCTTCAATGATCGATGACCTAACCAAACTGAATAATGGCTAGAAAAGAGGCATGATAAAATGGGTAGCCCTCATTTGGTTGTTCATTTCCCTTTTATTTTTTTTTTAAAGAAACTTCGGCAGTCTTTCAGTTGGGTCCAGGAATTCCCTGAAAGTGAACCAATGTAGAGTTCCTCCACTTTAACTTCTGATATTGGACCCGCTTAAGGACTGCTCTTGATCCAAACTCCACACGTCAGCCTTGTGTTCAGCCCTCCCCATCATGACTGACAGTCCCTACCCTGTACCAAGGAACCATCTGTCTCCACAGCTCGCCCACACGAGGATGGAGTTGTCATTGATGTGGCAGCCAGGACTGCAGCAACAGGCATCAATGCCAGACGACACAGGTGGTCCAGAGCATGGAGAGTCACCAAGGAGACTCGGAGAACACCAGCACTTCCGTTATTAGGGTGGAATACATCTGAAGGTATCACAATTCTATTCCAGTCTAGAGAAACCTGAGCCAAATGACGGACGCTGGGTCCCAGAATGTGTCCATCAAATCCCTGATTCATAGAGATGTTAACAAATGTAATATCCGTTACTGTTCACTGAAAACTTACTATGAGCCACTGTGCCATGAACTTTATGAGAATTACCTAATTTAATCTACAGAAAATACTATTATCTCCATTTTTAGAGAAGGAACATGAAGATTAGTGACTTGCCCAAGATTACATAGATAGTGATGGGTGAGTCAGAATTTGTACCCACGCAGCCTTGTACCTGGGCCCACACTGTTATCCACCAGACTTCAGTGATTCTCTTGGCTTGTGGAACTAGACAAGTTGAAGGATGTGTCTTCTGGTGGTCTATGTTTCTAACTTTAGGGTTCACAGTAATTAGAAAAAGGCACAGAAACATTTCAAATATTTTCTCCCAAGGTGACCCACACAAATCATTAGACTATGTGCTCTGGTATTGTGGCCTATACCAAACTGTCTCAGACAATTCAATCTATTCAGTACTTCATTGTTGCAAAGAATGAAGAGAGACAGTGAGAGACAGGACTAGCTGGATTTCCTAGGCCAACTAAGAATTCGTAAGCCTAGCTGGGAAGGTGACCGCAGCCACCTTTAAACTCAGTTGAGCTTGTAACTCAACTCACACCAGACCAATCAGGTAGTAAAGTAAGCTCACTAAAATACCGATTAGGCTAGAAACAGGAGATAAAGAAATAATCAAATCATCTATCACCTGAGAGCACAAGGGGAGTGACAATGATGGGCATATAAACCCAGGAATTTGAGCGGGCAGGGGCAACCCCCTTTGGGCCCCCTCCTTTGTATGGGAGCTCTGTTTTCACTCTATTAAATCTTGCAACTGCACACTCTTCTGGTCTGTGTTTGTTCCGGCTTGAGTTGAGCTTTTGCTTGCTGTCCACCACTGCTGATCGCCATCCTCACAAACCCGCCGCTGACTTCCACCCCTCTGGATCAGGCAGGATGTCTGCTGGGCTTCTGATCCAGTGAGGCACCCATTGCAGCTCCTGATTGGGCTAGGGACTCACCACTGTTCCTGCTAAGTTCCCAGGTTCATCCTAATCCAGCTGAACACTAGTCACTGGGTTCCACAGTTATTTTCTGTGACCCACGGCTTCTAATAGAGCTATAACACTCACCGCATGGCCCAAGGTTCCATTCCTTGGAATCCATGAGACCAAAAACCCCAGGTCAGATAACAAAAGACTTGCCGCCATCTTGGGAGTGGCCTGTCACCATCTTGGGAGCTCTAAGAACAAAGACTTGCCGGTAACAAAAACATCCTCTATGGGTCTAAGAAAAATCAAGCAACATATGACTATAATGGAATTATAGAACTAAAGCTTAATTCTTTATCTTCTCTTCATAATGATGATTTTCAAACTCTTATTTGAAAACTCAGCATAATATTTTTGTTAATTTTCTTCTTCAGTATACAATGCATCTCCTAATATGCAATATGTCTCCAATGAAATCCTACTGATTCTTTTGAACTTATCTCCTTCTATTTGTTCCCATTATATAATTTCAGTTCCTAGATTCATCACATCCACCATGAATGCTTTAATGGAATCTTAATTTTTATTTCTATCTCCAATCTCTGTCTAATCTCTTCTAATGACTTAAAGGAACTATTCTAAAGTGCCAGTCTGACCCCTTTCCTCCACTCTCTTCTTTTGTCTCTTCCTAGCACTTCTCATCTTTAAATGTACTGCGTAGTTTTATTTTGCTTATTGTCTGCCGCTCTCCATTAGATTATAACACCCATTAGACCAGAAGTTCTTGTGTGTTTCTTCAGACAAGGATATCTGTTTCCTCACAGCTGTGGGTACTGTGCCTGGCATATACTAGGAGATCAATAAATATGTTTGAATACTTGATATCCCCTCCTTAAAAAATCTACCTTGCCCTTCTGTTTCTTCCAGGATGAAGTACAAACTTCTTAACACTGACACTTTATGCAGTGGTCTCGACCTGAATTTCTACTTAATTTCTTTGCATCTTCCTCTACACAAAACTTTTGTTCAAATAACATGAATGTTGTCATTCCTGAAGTTTGCCATGTTTTTTTCATGCATCCCTGCATTTGCAAATGCTGTTCCCTTTGTCTGAAAAACCCTTCCCAAGGCTGCTTAGAACACAGCATGTGTGGATGATTGTCTCTTCAGTTATCCGGCCAAACGATTGATTCATTCATTCATCCCTCCATGTATTACCTGACCCACCTCTATACATCCTTGAAAATCCATGTGAAATTTTTCCATTCCTCTGAAGCACCCCCAGATTCCCACTTGGCATTGGGCACATTTCCTTGGTGCTCTGATAGCACTATTTATATAGCTCTATTTTGATTCTTATCACATTGAGTTGTAATTTATCTTATATGCTTTCTTTGCTTTCTTCGATTGTGAGATGCTCCAGAATAGGGAGTGAGTCATTTATCAACTTTTCCTCAGTATATTTTACAGTACGTGGCACATAATAAGTACTCAATAAATGCATAAAGAATAAATGAATAATTAACCTATCTAGAACAGATGTATGTTTTGGGAAGAAGAGGTAATTGCTCTGGATTGAGAATTCAGCAGATAAACTCTATAGCATTCTATTCAGATACCTGAAAAACCTCAAGAAGTTCCTTTAGTATTTATGTGAAATGAATATTTTAGTTTTACTAAAATAATAATTTACATTATGTGAAATTCATAGAATAGTAACAAAGTAACAGAAAAATCCTGGAGCAGTAGACCAATTAATATAATAGTGAGTCATATATTGAGTAAAGAATAATGTAGCCCACAGAAAACTGTTTAGGGCTGCTCAGGTCTCAACTATCTGTACGTAATTCTCTATGAAGCCAATGAGAATGATGAATGACTAAGAAGGATGACATTTGGTTTTGGAGCAGATAAATTAACTATTTCAAACCAGAAAATATTATACAAATGTGGTAATTATTCTCGAGTTTCTTTTAAAAATGACTAATGTGCCAAAAAATGACTTATTTAAATTTAAATGGAATTTGATTTTTAAAGTAGGTACTCCTATGTCTCTTCAATGCCAATAGAGAAGAGCTGCCTAGCCATTTTGTTTTCCAATCTGTCATTCATTCCTTCTCCATCAATGGGTATTTTTGTTTCCACCTGAAGCTGCCCACAGAGAAAACAAAACAGAACGTTTGAAGGACATTGAGAATGAACAAGCAGCCAGGTTTTCCCCAAGAAGGGGTATTTTTTAAATGAACTGACAATGTTCTTTGTTGGTACAAATGAAAAGCTAACATAAAAATATTCTCTAAGCTTCACTTGTAGTGTTTTATAAGAATGGAGACGAGCTTTGACATATTTCTGTGTGCCTATCTTAATCCTCCAGGACTGAGGATTCCAAGCAAACTGCTGAACCTGCAGTGTTTGCCTATTTATCTGTCTTCCATCTGCACATAATATAGACCTCACATTGTTCATTTGGGAGTCCCTGTTATTGTCCAAATGTCTATCACAAAAGAGGGTGTCTTAGTCCTCTGGGGTATCTGGCCGTGGTACCAATGGACACAGATGGTAAATGAATGCATTAATATGCTCTGTTCATGGTGGAAATTACACAGAAATAATATATTAACTTGAAAGGATTGCTTCCCATCTTTGTGGCAGAGTTTTTGAGGCCAAGAGATTTAAGGTAATTATTTGAGTTGTGTGTGGGGGGGGTGGGAATAATAGCTACCTGTTAATGAAGATTCTGTAATTAATTTCGATATGAATTTAACCAACTAATAGGCTTTCCTGATAGATTTCACCACATTTATTCTTTAATTTCCCCGGCTATGCTTCCTGTGTATTCAAAATTGTAGTGTACTTCGGCGTTTGCAGTACAAAGCTGTGTTTCCTGTTCCCTAAGGATAGAGGGGGGAAAGTGACAATGTTTCTTAGTGGCTCAGTTATCATTTCAGGTTGTTTAAGAGTTTGTTTCATCTGTAAAATGGGAAGCACAATGTCTATGCCCCTCATAGGAACAGGGCTGGAAAGAAAGTAGTTCATAACTGCAAAGCCCTTTACAGATGTCAATTATATTTGTAGGTGGAGCGAGGAGTCATGATAGTGGCCACCTAAAGAGATTTAGATGTACAGACAGTCCTCGGCTTAGGGTGGGGTTCCGTCCTGATAAACCTATTATAATTTGAGAATACCTTAAGTGGAAAATGCATTTAATACACCTAACCTACTGAACATCGTAGCGTAACCTAGCCTGCCTTAAATGCACTCAGAACACTTGCATTAACCTACAGTCGGGGAAAAGCATCTAACACAAAGCCCATTTTATAATAAAGTATTGAATATTTTTGTGTAATTTATTGACTACTGTACTGAAAGTGAAAAACAAAATGGTTATGTGGGTATTCCAAGTACAGTTTCTGCTGAACTCATTTCACTTTCACACCATGGTAAAGTTAAAAAATCATTGTGAGTTGAAAGATCATTTTAAGTCGAAACGTAAATTGATGTTTTTTCTATTTGAAATTTTCAGCAGGAAGGAAATTCTGTCTTTTATTAAATAAGATGCATTCTGGAGATCAATTGTACTTATTATACATACAGAGTTAGACAAAACTCTCTGCTCCCTATTCTTTTGTGTTTAGTACCTGGGTGTTGGCTGATCTTGTATGGGAAGGCAGTGTACATGAGGGCTAGTGTGTTCTTCCCTTCTGTCTGCAGACTATTTTCACCTCACGTTCTTCTTGCTTTCTCCCACCTCACTGTCAAATTTCCTTTAAACATTTTAAGAGTAACCCATGATTCTTGCAACCAAAGTTATAATGTAAATACATAGAAAGAAAAATAATTAAGAATCTTCCCCTATCATCTCTTACCCTGTACCCTGTTGTTTATGGCCACTGAAAGAGATCAAATGAAAAAACTAAAAGGCAGGAATGAAGTCCACAGGCAAACAGCCCGGGCGGCGCCCTGAGCCTAGTTAAAGATCGACCCCGGACCTAACCGATTAGGTTATCTATAGACTCCAGACATTGTAAGGACAAACGTTGTGCAAGTCTCTGTCCTGCTCTGTTCTGTTCTAATTACCGGTGTCTGCCACATATCTTAGTCCTGGGCCCAGTACAAACACATTCCTCTATTTTGTCCCAACTTCCTGAGCCCAACACAAACACATCCCCC
>NW_016814250.1:2214628-2221856 GCF_001698545.2 Rhinopithecus bieti
CCACCTAGAGAGCCCGTGATAAGGTCACAACCGTTTGTAGTTTTACTAAATGCGCGGGAACAAATAGAAAACTGTTAATTGTATAACTTAAAATATTAACCAATTACCAGTTGTGATGCTGTAACCAAAAGAATTCCTTTGTACCTCTGTAACCTTACATATCCTGTATGCATCGGGCTATAAAAAGCGGGCACATGCATCATTCGAGGCCCTCTTGTATGTTGTGGAACGGAAGGACCAAGTTCGAACTTGCATTAAAGATCCTTGCCGCTTGGCTTTGACTCTGGACTCTGGTGGTCTTCTTCGGGGAATAAACGGTCTGGGCATAACACCACAACCCATCGGCTGGTAATAGATAATGATGTTAACAGCCTTGTGTGCATCTTTGAATACTTCTCTTCATGCTACACATCTGTATGTATATTAAAACATATATGTACATGTATAATTTTGGCTATTTTTTGCCTTTATAAATTTTGAATTATACCAAACACATCACTCTGCAATTTACTTCTTTTTCACTTAAAAAATTGTTATGGACTGTATTCCTGGCCAAGAATGTATTTTTTTTTAAATATGTGAAAGTTTTCTATTTATTTAATTGACATATAAAATTGAATATATTGTGTAAAACAAGTTGTTTGAAATATGTATATGAACATCTATTGTGGAATAGCTAAAGTGAGCTAATTAGCATATGCATTACCTCACATACTTATTGTTATGTGACGAGAACATTTAAATCTACTTAGTAATTTTCAAAAATAATGTATTATTTTAATGACTCTATAGTATTTCATGATAATATGCCATTATTTGTTCAAACTACTCTATTTTTTCAGTCAATTTAGTTTTTTCTGCTAGAAAAAAAATTGTGTTATAATTAACATACTTTTCATATATATTTATGTACTGGCTTATATATGTTATGCATATATATGTGTATATATATATAGGTTACAGAAAAAATGACATGAGTAGGTCAAAGATGGAGTTTCTTTACTTTTGATCGGTATTACAAGAAAAATTTCCAAAATGGCTGATGGCAATTCACATTCTCATCAGAATTGAAGAGTATCTCTTTCTCCTTTTCCTGGATCAAGACTGAATTTAATCACACTTTTAATGATTTTGCCAATCTGTCCCTTAAAAATGGGATCTCATTTTACTTTCAGTTTGCATTTCTCTTACTTCTAGTGAAGTTCAGTATCTTTTCACACATTTATTGACCGTTTACAGACACTAATTTCTATGAGCAATCTCGGATTTCCTAGGCCACTCTCAGAACTCTCCAGAAACAGACTATATGAGGAGAGGCAGTTGTAAGCACATTCTATTTCAATTCTTTAAAAATAAGCAAGTTAAGTCACTTCCATTTTATTGTATTTAAATTAATAGTACATTTCCATGGCCCATGGCCTAGAGACATTATAAAGTGATGAAGGAAAGTACATAGGGAAAAGTCTTCCTCCCCACCTTTTCTTCTTGTCAGTCAATTCTTCTCCCAGTAGACAAAGATACTAATTTTCTTATGAATTCTTCCAGAGTTATTTTATACAACACACACACACACATACATTTATTCCCCCTTTAATTGCATTTTCCACCCTAGATCCTGAAGTCCCAACTCAGCCCCTAGTTGACTGGGCTACTCATTTGACTTCCCTGAGGCCAGCTTTCCTTTTGTTCAGTTGAGCTTCTGGGAGAATCAAGGAGAAGCATACCGGTAATTATCAAAGAGTTGACCACAGAAGCATGGGATGTTCTCCCCATTAAACAAACTGCAAAAACCATGCTTCTCCCTACCATTTGTCCCACACTCTGTTGTCAGGTGAATACATGTTATTTAATTAATGGAAAGGGTGTTGAGCAATCTCCAAAAGCAAAGTTCAGCACCTTTTCACACATTTATTGACCACTTACTGCTCCTATTGTGCTAATTGTTCATAGCCTGTTTCTGTCTTTTGTTATCAATATCTAGTCCTTTTGTATACTGGAGATATTGTTTCTTTTACACTCTATGTTTTGTATTTTTTTAATTCTCTAATTTTTCTGTTGACATTGTTTATGCTATGAGTTTAAAGCCAGAAAAGATGTCTTGGAATAGGATGGGTAAAAAGCTGATAAAAGCTATAAAACACTTGGTGACTTTTGATATGCCTAGCAACCACGTGGCTGCCCCATCTCCTCTTGTGCACATACCAGAGCTGTGTCCTTTTGAGAGATAAATGACTCCAGAACAGGCCTCTCATGTCACCTGTGGGGCTTTTACTTAATGAAATAAGAAAGCAAGGCATAGCCTTCTCAGACTGACAAATTGGACACAGAAGTGAGAGTGGCTCTTTGTCAAAATGAAGGCAGAGCACATCTTTTAAGACATTTCGAATGAGCCTGAGCAGTCAAGGAGCATACAAAATAATAATAATAATAATAATAACATATGTATTCCAAAAACAAGTTTTATTTCTCTGCATGATGGCGTAGTTGATATTCTTTCAGTGTTAATTTTATCTCATTTATATGGTGCTCAGGTCTTAAAATAACTACAAAAAAGGTAAACTCAAATATTTATATTTGAATTTCCTATTAATTGAATTGCCTTTGATTGTGAAGTGATTTTGAGTTGAGATGTATGGAGCAACAGTGCGGTGAATGTAGGCCCTCCCTAAATACTTCTTGACTGAATAAATAAAAATATCTCAAAGAAGTACATTTTTGAAATGGGCAGAAACTTTGTGTGGTCTGATTTCCTCACTTTCCAGATAAAGAACTTGAAATCCAGGAAAATAGGTGACTTGCCATGATCAGCTAATAAGTCTGTGGCAATATCAGGACAAAGATAGGCCCTTTGCTTTTGGTATCACTGCCCAATACCCCTTCCATTAATTATTAATAAAATGTACGCACCTGACTCTCTAACAGAGACGATGGTAGGGGGAAGCTTGATTTTGCAGTTTGTTTAATGGGAAGAACATCCCATACTTCTGTGGTTGATTCTTTGATAATTACCAGTATGCTTTTCCTTCATGCTCCCAGAAGCTCAACTGAACAAAAGAGGAGAGCTGGGATGAGGGACATTAAGTGACTGGCCCAGTCAACTGGAGGCTCAGTTGGGACATCAGTGTCTACTTGTGACTCTTGCCCTATGGTGCTAGTATAAGAGAAGGCAGCCTCAGAATGAAGATCCTTGTCTAAGTAAACCATGGCATCTCTATTATTGTTTCCATTTTGCAGTAAGACTAGTTGTTATCATATTTTATGAGTTTCATAAACTTCTGCCATGAATATGATGACGAGGGTTCTCAACTATTTTTACCTCTGATATGATGGTCAAATGTCTTATCTGGTATGATTGGTGGTAGCCTACACCCAACTTGGACATTGATCTGAAACTGTTTCTAGGCCAATAAATTTTTTATCTATCTTATAAAATATGTCTTCCCTCTTTTGCTGATATCATTCCTGGCACGTCTCAGATGCCTCGTATAGCCACTAATTTCCATGGGCAATCATGGGCTTCCTTGGCGACACTCAGAACTCTCCAGAAACAGACTTTCATATGAGGAGAGGCAACTGTAAGCACATTCTATTTCAATTCTTTAAAAATAAAGAAGATAAGTCACTTCCATTTTATTTTATTTAAATGAATAGTACATTTACATGGCCCAAAGACATTCAAAAGTATATAAGAAAAAGTACACAGGGAAATATCTCCCTCCCTCCCCACCTTTTCTTTCTGTCAGCCAATCCTTCTCCCAGTAGACAAAGATATTGGTTTTCTTATGGATTCTTCAAGAGCTATTTTATACAATATATACACACACATGCTCACACACACATGCTTACACGCACACCACATGTATTCCCTCTTTATTCACAAATGATTGCCTTCTACACATGCTGTGCTATATTTTGAGTTTTTCACTGTATTGGACCATGTATCTTGGAACTCTTTCCTTATAATTAGGAAGAGTAGTTCCTTATTCTTTTCATGGCTACCGACTAAATATTCCATTCTGTGGACACATTTGTTTAACCAGCTATTAATAAACATGTAGATATTCTTTTAAACATTTGTTATTACAGAAAAGTTACAATAAATAACTTTCTATGTGGATTATTTCATTCATATGTGAAAATACATTTCCACTGGGTAAATTCCTAGAAGCAGAATTGCTTAGGACATAGCATAACCTGTACTTATTTTGATAGATATTGCCAAATTTCCCTACATGTGCATGTTAGGTGATTGATCACCATATAAAACATTTTTGCTTCTTTAAGATCCTGTGAGCTTGAATACAGGTGCTTTTGGTTTGGGTTAAGGAAGAAATTTTTATCAAGTAAAGAAAGAGTAAGGTAATTGTAACAGTTGATACTAGCAGCAAATATTTCCATAGCATTAGTATGTTCCAGCATTGTTCCAAGAGCTGTGCATTGGTCTGTAAGTAAATAATTCATCTAGCCCCACCTTCATCCTCAAAGAGTTGTGAATCCTCTATATTTTCCACATTTGGCCTAAAATATTTTCCAGCAGTCTTCTAATAAGACATGTAATTTGGAGAGGATACTTATTTCAGCTGCTTAGCTTCATGTCTTTTCTCATGTGATCGTTCGAAAGACGTCGAAGTCCTCCCTTCTTTATACCATTCTCCCTCCTTTCTTTTTGCCATCTTGCCAATTTCCTTCCTCCTCTCCTTGCTCCCAGCTATAGACTTCTCTGACTCTCACTGCACCACACTGCCATGAGGGAGGAGCAGGTACTAATAACGTTTATCAGAAGCTTTTTCTTGTTTCCACATACTGTATGTGTTGGACTCGCTCCTTTCATGGAGTTGGGTGGCTGCTGATTTCTATGTTCTTCTTTTTAGCTTATCCAAAATTTATTTTTTACTAATCAAGAATGAGCCCTTTTCCTAAATCTTAATTTTTATTTTCTTTTATTACCAGCACAATTGACTTTCTGTTTGGAGCTTGTTTTCTCAGTGAAACACTGCTCTCATTTCTCCATGGTTTAATCTCAGGGACCTGTGAGCACTAATGAAGGCACTTGCATGGTCTTCCCCCTGTGCTAGGCTCTGTTCTGAGTTCTTTGCATACTGCATGGTAAGGGGTGGGGGGAGGGTACAGTTCTTCGGTGCCTTCTCAGATTTCCCCAACCACATCCTTCTCCTTCAACATTCAACTTGCATCTGTTACCTCTCCATTTTAAGACCTGGCCAACACATGGAATCTAGCTTTCAAAGTGCCTGCCAAGGGACCACATGATGCTATTGGTAGTAGAAAGGAGTTAGCTCTCTGCAAAGTGAACATTGGCCATTGGAATTCAGAGGCAGAAAGGAGCCAGACAGATATGTTCTCTTCCTTTCTATCTTTTGTGGGCTGCTTTGAGATACAGCAACTCTTTGCAACCCTCCCACAAAAATACCATGAAAGTCCTGTGTGTGGAAACAACACCTGCTGAGCAATGCACTGTCTTCTTAGCTGCTTGTGAAGCAACCAGCATAGAACACATCACAGTGCATTTCATTGTACCTCCATTTCCCTTCTACCCTCACTGTCTCCACCCTAGGCTTGGAATCCCACAGAAATTATTCTTAATATAATCTTTGCTTCCAGATCATCTTTCTAGAGGACTCCAGCTAAGATCTGTACATGAACAAATTTAATTCTTATAAAACTCTACAAAGTAGATAACTAGTAGTATTTCTTATGTGTCATAAATCTTTGGCAGTTGTTTGGGAAATGTAGAAACTGTTGAAACTGAATTCCAAGAGTTTGTTGTAAGTGTGGTAAGCCTCGCATTTACTTTCCTAAAATGTATATGTTGGCATGCACATTCAACAACAGATAGGGTAATCATATTTTCTGATCTAAGCATTAGGAAGTATGGCTTGACATACGATGTGGCTCTCAATGCTTCTCCCATACTAGATGAAAAGTGACCCAGGAAATCTGAGACACGTGGTGATAGTACATACATATTATATTATGAAAGCAAGTGAATGCAAGGAAAAAGGTCTGAAAGAATTTCTTTACAGAGCTTTTTGTCAGAATAAGGTTGACTCTCCACATTTGACCTTCAACTCCCGGGAAGCCTGAGCTTAACTGCTTTGATTTACTCTCATAATAAGGTGATCGATTAATGTGAAAGGCCAGCTTTATGAGGCCTGTCTGGGAATGGTGCTGGAGACTGCTGTAGTGAGAGAGTTATACTGCCACTACTCTAAAAAAGGTCATTGGAAAAGAATCAAAGACAGCATAAATGATGGTTTACGCATCAAAAATCTCTCTGTAGAACAGAGAATGTTGAACTTAATACCTCTTAGGGTTTGGTGCAGAGGTTGTGTAGTAAATATAGTTTGAGTTGTTGCTGTATAGGTTCTCTTATTATCAAAAATTATGTTATTTGAAGCCCATCATTGAGGGACTGTTCTTATGATCAAATGAGAAGGCCCTGGAGAAGCATCATATGTTACTGGCTAGAATTAATTTGACTGTCATTAGGGTCTGTCATCGCTGTTTCATTACCCTGATGGCCAGTTGTTGGGGTCCAAATTCAAAATGGCCATTCTTTTTTTGAAACTGGATATTTAAAATAAGACAGCCACATTGAAGAGGAGCCCAGTTAGAGATTATCTTGACTTTATCATTTGGCCTACCCTGGCAATGGAGAAGAACAGAAAGACTTTTGCATGTGTCTTGGTTTGTCAGGAATGAGAGCAGCCTATTTGCTGCTGGGTCCCCAAGCATAATTATTATGTGGGTATGAGTGTGATGCATGACCATCTGAGAACAGGTGTTAGCGTTCTAAAGCCGGTGGTTCTCCCTGACATCCAAGATCCTCCCAGTCTCTGGGCTTGCCAGGGCCATTATTTGTCATTTGTTTAGTTTTCATCTTTCTGAAATAATATGGCAGAGCACAAGACCACAGCTGTGCCTCTTCTCAAATCCTTTCATATTTAGACTTGGTTTTCATCTGATGAGGAGAAATTCACCATAAAACATCATGTCTTCTGGTGATGGTTAACAGAGCCAAATAGGATGGCAATGTCACCTGGCTTTTAAAGAGGCTTAAATACTGAAAGACCAGTTTGCAAGCCTCACATATTTTGTCGCTGACACCAAGCTGGGAAAGAAGCTAAAATATTTTGATCACTGGGTATGGGCCTTTGTGGCAGATGGTCTCTTCAGCAGTGTTCCAGTGGGGGGGGGGGGGGGGGGGGGG
>NW_016814250.1:2222204-2300312 GCF_001698545.2 Rhinopithecus bieti
GGGGGGCGGGTCAGTGGGGGACAGAGGAGGGTATCCAAATAGAATGTATAAAGTCAAAGGGAGAGAAACTTGGCCTCATTTTACAAGGTTTTGTGCCAAATCTTGGAACACCCATGCATCTCCAGTCAAGCAGGGAGAGGTTCCCATTCTGAGCAGAGTGACAGGGATGACAGTTCATTTAAACAGTCTGCTGGGCGCATTTGCTGAGTTGGAAGCCCAGGACCCAGGGAGCCTGAACAGGATGGGAAAATGTGTGTGTCCATATCACTGGTCATGAAGTGGTGGGCTTCCATATGGGCCTGCACAAACCCTTGGAAGGAAGAATGTTGACAGAGGCACATGCCTATGTAAAAGGCTTTGAGAAATGCAGCCAAGAAAAGAGCTGAATCATCTGACTTCACCTTAGGTGACTTTGCATAGGACTAAAATCCCCGGCACAGCTCCATGTCTCAAGACCTGGACGCAGCCGGCCAGCTGGCTGGTTGGCAGTGGTCCAGAGACTGAGTTGCCTGGATGATTTGGCCCCACCCTACTCCTACCAAACAACCATTATGATAATGCAGATGCACTCAGAAAAACCGTGGGTCACCACAAGCTACAAAGGAGAGCTGGGGCTCTTTGAGGTCACAGGACTCTGCCAATTCCAACTTACCTGGGTTTTCTGTCTTGATATTATTTATGTATTTGCCCGGAAACAGCAGTTTTACTGTAAAAACTCTTGGGCAGAAGCAGTCAAATTATTTTTCCCAGGGGTCCATTGGGTACAGAAGTTGACATTGTGGGAAGGCCAGAGAATGGAATCAGTGTCATTGTAATGGCCCATCATGGCCCACTGGGCCTCCTTGGTTGAACACATTTTTCCCATACAGTTTCTTTGACTGGTAAACTTGGACTATTCTCTGTTGATTCAAATAGCAGAGGCCATGATGAAGCCTCTTATGGGTCGGGGTTGTGAGACATGACACATTTAGTACCTATATGGTGGCCAACTCAGGCAGTGATTAGCTCAGGTGATATAGACTGGTGCGAAAGTAATTGCAGTTTTTACATTGTGGAAATTTGCTGTTTGATGTTGCAATACATTCATCAATAAATGTGGTTATGTTATACATCATTTTAATGCACATTTTTCACTTTATGTGTTTTTTTGCTAAAGACATTACTTGATGTTTATTTTATATTTATTTTCGACTATGGAAATGGTGTTAGACAAAAAGCAAATTTGAATGATTTTCTTATTCGAGTTCAAAAATGGGTCGTAAAGCAGTGGAGACAACTCACAGCATCAGCAACATATTTGGCCCAGGAACTGCTAATGAACGTATGATGCAGTGATGGTTCAAGAAGTTTTACAAAGGAGATGAGAGGGTTGAAGATGAGGAACGTAGTAGCCAGCCATTAGAAGTTGACAATGACCAATTGAGAGCAATCATTGAAGTTGATCCTCTTACAACTACATGAGAAGTTGCCCCAAAACTCAATATCAACCATTCTATGGTCATTCAGCATTTGAAGCAAATTGGAAAGAAAAAAGCTTGATAAGTGGATTCTTTATGAACTGAGTGAAAATAAAAGAAAAAAAATCATTGTTTTGAAGTGTTGTATTCTCTTATTCTACTCAACATCATGAGCCATTTCTTGATCAAATTGTGACGTGTGACAAAAAGCAGATTTTATGTGTTAACTGGCGATGGCCAGCTCAGTGGTTGGACCAAGAAGAAGTTTCATAGCACTTCTCAAAGCCAAACTTGCACCAAAAAAAGGTCATGGTCACTGTTCGGTGGTCTGCTGCTGGTCTGGTCCACTACAGCTTTTTGAATCCTAGCAAAACCATTACATCTGAGAAGTATGCTCAGCAAATCAATGAGATGCACCAAAAACTCTACTGCCTAAAATCTGCATTGGTTAACAGAAAGGACCCAATTTTTCTCCATGACAACATCGGACTGCATGCTGCACAACCAACACTTAAAAAGTTGAAGGAATTGGGCTGTGAAGTTTTGCCTCATTCACCACACCATATTCACCAGACCTCTGGCCAACTGGATGCCACTTCAAGCATCTTGAAAATATTTTGCAGGGAAAACACTTCCACGATGAACGGAATGCAGAAAATGTTTTCTAAGAGTCTGTCAAACCCCAAGGCATGGATTTTTATGCTACAGGAATAAACAAACTTACTTCTCATTGGCAAAAATGTGTTGATTGTAATGGTTCCTATTTTGATTAATAAAGCTGTATTTGAGCCTAGTTATAATGATTTAAAATTCATGGTCCAAAACTGCAATTAGACTGAAACAGGTGCTGGTATCCAAAGCTGAGAGACCCATAGGCAGTTCACATCACAGTACTCTGTGCAGACAACCCCCAGCTACCAGTCCAGAGCTCGGTAGACTCACTGGGTGGCTAGACCCAGAAGAGAGACAACAATCACTGCAATTCGGCTCACAGGAAGCCACATCCATAGGAAAAGGGGGAAGTGTACTACATCAAGGTAACACCCCATGGGACACAATAATTTGAACAATAGCCTTCAGCCCTAGACCTTCCTTCTGACCCTACCCAAATGAGAAGAAACCAGAAAACCAACTGGTAATATGACAAAATGAAACTCTTCAACACTTCCAAAAAATCACACTAGTTCACCACCAATGGATCCAAACCAAGAAGAAGTCCCTGATTTACCTGAAAAAGAATTTAGGAGGTTAGTTATTAAGCTAATCAGGGAGGGATCAGAGAAAGGCAAAGCCCAATGCAAGAAAATCCAAAAAATGATACAAAAAGTGAAGGGAGAAATATTCAAGGAAATGGATAGCTTAAAGAAAAAACAATAGAAAATTCAGGGAACTTTGGATACACTTTTAGAAATGCAAAATGCTCTGGAAAGTCTCAGCAATGGAATTGAACAAGTAGAAGAAAGAAATTCAGAGCTCAAAGACAACGTCTTTGAATGAACCCAGTGGAACAAAGACAAAGAAAAAAAGAATAAGAAAAAGTGAATGAAGCCTCCAAGAAGTCTGGAGATATGTTAAATGACCAAACCTAAAAATAACCGGTGTTCCTGAGGAAGAAGAGAATTTTAAAAGCTTGGAAAACACATTTGGTGAATAATTGAGGAGAACTTTCCCAGCCTTGCTAGAGACCTAGACATCCAAATACAAGAAGCACAAAGAATACCCAGGAAATTCATCACAAAAAGATCATTGCCTAGGCATATTGTCATCAGGTTATCCAAACTTAAGATGAAGGAAAGAATCTCTAGAGCTGTGAGACAGAAGCACCAGATCACCTATAAAGGAAAACCTATCAGATTATCAGCAGATTTCTCAGCAGAAACCCTACAAGCCAGAAGGGATTGGGGGCCTCTCTTCAGCCTCCTTAAACAAAACAATTATCAACCAAGAATTTTGTATCCAGCAAAACTAAGCATCATATATGAAAAAAAGGTATGGTCTTTCTCAGACAAACAAATGCTGAGAGAATATACCATTACCAAGCCACCACTGCAAGAACTGCTGAAAGAGCTCTAAACCTTGAAAGCAATTCCTGGAAACACAACAAAACAGAATCACACAGAACCTATAAAACAAAAATACAAGTTAAAAGCAAAGCAAAACCAAAAAAAAACCCCAAAGTACACCAGCAACAAAGAGCATGGTGAATGAAATAGTGCCTCACATTTCAATACTAACACTGAATGTAAATGGTCTAAATGCTCCACTTAAAACATACAGAACCGCAGAATGGATAAGAACTCACCAACCAACCATCTGCTGCCTTCAGGAGACTCATCTAACACACAAGGACTCCCATAAACTTAAAGTAAAGGGGTGGAAAAAGGCATTTCATGGAAAAAGCAAACAGGGGTAGCTATTCTTATATAAGACAAAACAAACTTTAAAGCAACAGCAGTTAAAAGAGACAAAGAGGGACATTATATAATGGTGAAAGGCCTTGTCCAACAGGAAAATATGACAATCCTAAACATATATGCACCTAACACTGGAGCTCCCAAATTTATAAAGCAATTACTAATAGACCTAAGAAATGAGATACACAGCACCAGAATAATAGTGGGGGACTTCAGTACTCCACTGACAGCACTTAGGTCATCAAGACAGAAAGTCAACAAAGAAACAATGGATTTAAACTATACCTTGGAACAAACGGACTTAACAGATATATACAGAACATTCCATCCAACAACCACAGAAGACACATTCTATTCAACAGTGCATGGAACTTTCTCCAAGATAGAGCATATGAAAGGCCATAAAACAAGTCTCAATAAATTTAAGAAAACTGAGATTATATCAATCATGCTCTCAGACCACAGTGGAATAAAACTGGAAATCAGCTTCAAGAGGAACATTCAAAACCATGCAAATACATGGAAATTAAATAACCTGCTCCTGAATGATCACTGGGTCATAAATGAAATCAAAATGGAAATTAAAATTTTTTGAAACTGAATGACAATAATGATACAACCTATCTAAACCCCTGGGAAACAGCAAAAGTGGTGCCAAGAGAAAAATTCATAGCCCTAAATGCCTACTTCAAAAAGACTGAAAGAGCACAGACTGACACTCTAAAGTCACACCTCAAGGAACTAGAGAAACAAGAAGAAACCAAACTCAAACCCAGCAGAAGAAAGGAAATGACCAAGATCAGAGCAGAACTAAATGAAATTAAAACAAAACACCACCACCAAAAATCCCACAAAAGATAAGTGAAACAAAAAACTGGTTCTTTGAAAAGAAAGATAAAATTGACAGACCATTAGCAAGATTAACCAAGAAAGAAGAAGAGAGAAAATCCAAATAACCTCACTCAGAAAAAAAAAACCAGGAGAAATACAAAAGATCTTCAAGACTACTATGAACATGTTTACACACATAAACTGGAAAACAGAAGAGATGGACAAATTCCTGGAAAAATACAACCCTCTTAGCTTAAATCAGGAAGAATTAGATACCCTTAACAGACCAATAACAAGCAGCGAGATTGAAATGATAATTTAAAAATTACCAACAAAAAAAAGTCCAGGACCAGATGGATTCACAGCAGAATTCTACCATTCAAAAAACCAATCCTTTTGACACTATTCCACGAAATAGAGAAAGAAGGAACCTTCCCTAATTCATTCTACAAAGCCAGTATCACCCTAATACCAAAACCAGGAAAGGACATAACCAGAAAAGAAAACTACAGACCGATATCCTTGATGAACATAGATGCTAAAATCCTTAACAAAATACTACCTAACCAAATCCAACAACATATCAAAAAGATAATCCACCATGATCAAGTGGGTTTCATACCAGGGATGCAGGGATGGTTTCACAAATGCAAGTCAATAAATGTGATACTCCACATAAACAGAATTAAAAACAAAAATCACATGATCATCTCAATAGATGCAGAGAAAGCGTTCGACAGAATCTAGCACCACTTTATGATTAAAGCTCTCAGCAAAATTGGCATACAAGGGACATACTTTAATGTAATAAAAACCATCTATGATAAACCCACAGCCAATATAACACTGAATAGGGAAAAGTTGAAGGAGCGCTAAATCTTGAAACAAATCCTGGAAACACAACAAAACAGATGCCTAAGACAAAGAAGCCCATTCTCACCATTCCTCTTCAACATACTACTGGAAGTCCTAGCCAGAGCAGTCAGGTCAGAGAAAGAAATAAAGGGCATCCACATCGGTAAAGAGGAAGTCAAACTGTCCCTGCTTGCTGATGATGCAATTGTTTACCTTAAAAACCCTAAGGACTCCTCCAGAAAGCTCCTAAAACTGATCAAAGAATTCAGCAAAGTTTCTGGATACAAGATTAATGTACACAAATCAGTAGCTCTTCTATACACCAATAATGATCAAGGGGAGAATCAAATCAAGAACTCAACCACTTTTAAAATAGTAAAATGTGAAATAAAATACTTAGGAATATACTTAACCAAAGAGTCGAAAGACCTCTATAAGGGAAACTACAAAACACTGCTGAAAGAAATCATAGATGACACAAACAAATGCAAACACATCTCACACTCATGGATGGGTAGAATCAATATTGTGAAAATGACCATACTGCCAAAAGCAATTTACAAATTCAATGCAATTTGCAACAAAATGCCACTATCATTCTTCACAGAATTAGAAAAAACAATTATAAAATTCATGTGGAACCATAAAAGAGCCTGCGTAGCTAAAGCAAGACTAAGCAAAAGGAACAAGTCTGGAGGCATCACATTACCTGATTTCAAACTATATTATAAGGCCATAGTCACCAAAACAGCATGGAACTGGTATAAAAATAGACACATAGACCAATGGAACAGAATAGAGAACCCAGAAATAAACCCAAATGCTTACTGCCAACTGATCTTCAGCAAAGCAAACAAAACATAAAGTGGGGAAAGGATAACTTACCCAACAAATGAGGCTGGGGTAATTGGTAAGGCACATGTAGAAGAATGAAACTGGATCCTCATCTCTCACCTTATATAAAAATCAACTCAAGATGGATCAAAGACTTAAATCTAAGTCCCAAAACCATAAAGATTCTAGAAGACAACATTGGAAAAACCCTTCTAGACATTGGCTTAGACAAAGGCTTTATGACCAAGAACCCAAAAGCAAATGCAACAAAAACAATAGACGAACTTGATTAAACTAAAAAGCTTCTGCACAACAAAATAAATAATCAGCAGAGTTAACAGACAACTCACAGAGTGTGAGAAAATCTTGGCAAACTATACATGTAACAAAGTACTAATATCCATTACTGCCAACTGATCTTCAGCAAAGCAAACAAAAACATAAAGTGGGGAAAGGATACCCTTTTCAACAAATGGTGCTGGGATAATTGGCTAGCCACAGGTAGGAGAAAGAAACTGGATCATCATCTCTCACCTTACACAAAAATCAACTCAAGATGGATTAAGGACTTAAACCTAAGACCTGAAACTATAAAAAGTGTAGACGATAACACTGGAAAAACCCTTCTAGACATTGGCTTATGCAAGGATTTCATGACCAAGAACTCAAAAGCAAATGCAGCAAAAATAAAGATAAATGGGACCTAATTAAACTAAAGAGCTTTTGCACAGCAAAAGGAACAGTCAGCAGAGTAAACAGACAACCCACAGTGGGAGAAAATCTTCACAAATCTATGCATCTGACAAAGAGCTAATATTCAGAATCTGCAATGAACTCAAACAAGTCAGTAAGAAAAAAAACCAAACAATCCCATCAAAAAGTGGGCTAAGGACATGAATAGACAATTGTCAAAAGAAGATATACAAATGGCCAACAAACATATGAAAAAATGCTCAACATCACCAGTGATCAGGGAAACACAAATCAAAATCACAATGCAATACCACCTACTCCTGCAAGAGTGGCCATAATAAAAAAATCAAAAAACAGTAGATGTTGGCATGGATGCGGTGAACAGGGAACACTTCTACACTGCTGGTAGAAATGCAAACGAGTACAACCACTATGGAAAACAGTATGGAGATTACTTTAAAAAACTAAAAGTAGAACTACCATTTGATCCAGCAATCCCACTAC
This sequence comes from Rhinopithecus bieti, assembly GCF_001698545.2. Classification (NCBI taxonomy): domain Eukaryota; kingdom Metazoa; phylum Chordata; class Mammalia; order Primates; family Cercopithecidae; genus Rhinopithecus; species Rhinopithecus bieti. The sequence goes on from NW_016814250.1 coordinate 2,229,793, forward strand.
TGGGTATCTACCGAGAAGAAAAGAAGTCATTATTTGAAAAGGATACTTGCACTGTCACATGTTGATAGCAGCACAATTCACAATTGCAAAATTGTGGAACTAACCCAAAGGCCCATCAATCCACGAGTGGATAAAGAAACTGTGGTGTGTGTGTGTGTGTGTCTGTCTGTCTCTGTGTGTGTGTGTATGTGTGTGTGTGTGTGTGTGTGTGTGTGTATATATATATATATATATATATATATATATATAATGATGGAATACTATGCAGCCATAAAACGAATGAATTAACAGCATCTGCAGTGACCTGGATGAGATTGGAGACTATTATTCTAAGTGAAGTAACTCAGGAATGGAAAACCAAACATCATATGTTCTCACTGTTATGTGGGATCTAAGCTATTAGGACACAAAGGCATGAGAATGATACAACAGACTTTGAGGATGTAGGGGGAACAGTGGGAGGGTGGTGAGGGATAAAAGACTATGAATATGGTGCAGTGTATACTGCTCTAGTGATGGGTGCACCAAAATCTCATGAATCACTGAAGAACTTATGTAACCAAATACCACCTGTACCCCAGTAACTTATGGAAAAAAATACAAAAACTAAAATAAAATAGAGAAACAAAAAAGAAAATTCCAACCGGGTGCAGTAGAAATAGCACTTTGGGAGGATCACTAAAAACAAACAAACAAACAAAAAACCAACCAACAAAACCCTGCAATTACTTTTGCACCAACCTTGAGCAATATCTGTGTGCAAAAACCTGTTCCATTCTTAGGAGAAGAGAAGAGAGGAAGCTGGCTCCCAAGAAGTATAGTGCTTATGGTTATAAAAATTGTGATTTGCTTCTTTTTTTCTTGACATAAAAAGATCAACTTAAGCTCCAAAGTGATTATTCAGAGCCAGTAGTTTAGAACACCTGACTTGCAGTACCATTTCCCTTAACAATACCAAAAAGTGACCGTAAGAGAAAACAAATCAGAAAATGAGGTTTTTTCTTTGACACACTCATATTAGACATGATGGCATATAGTATATTACAGTTTATAAAGTGTTTCATGTGCATTTTATATTTTATTTTGCAACAAGTATGGATGCCCAGTTTTACAGATGTGGAAACAGTTTAAAAAGTTCAAGTGATTTGCCTAAAGGTAGACAGCTCATGAATGCAGAGCAGGGATACAAAGACACGAATTTACAATTTCTGAAACAAGGTCTGGCATTCTTACTCCTTTTTTTTTTTTTTTTTTTCACAGCTGCCTCACTTACGTAAAGAAAGTGTTAAGTGAGTATCACTGGGAAACCTGTAGATTTTTAACTAGGGAACACTTAAAATGGAAATAGCCTAGTAGAAATGAGGCTAATTTTCCCTCTTTGAGGAGGCAGGGAGTTCACTTAGGAAAAGCTGCACTATTAGCCAGGAAGAGCGTAATCTAGAAGGGAGAGGTCCTTTCTGTTCCTACCTCCCCTATGCTGAAGCAGAGAGGCAACTGGAGGAGATGGTATTTTTTGCCAGCCGCTGGCACACATTGTTAATCACATTTTGTTCTTGTTGTGTTTTTGCAGTGTAGGTCCAGGGTAGGAAGTGAGACAGGGGCGTTGAGCTTCTCTGTCCTTACTAAGCTTTCTGATAGAAGCTGCTGGAAAATTGCAAAAGGAGATGTAACATGTTCAAGTTGTCTTCTATTTTAAAAAATATTTTTGTGTAATTTCAGATGTACAGAAAAGTCACACAAATAGTATGCAGAACTCCAGTATATATTTAACCCAGATGTTTACTACATTTTCTTTTCCTTTACCCTCTTCCTCTATACATGTACAGATGCACATATACATGCACACACACATCCCCCTGCAGATATTTTCTGAACTTTATGAGAGTAAATTACCGACATAGTGGACTTTTAAATTTGTAAATATTTGATATAGTTTGGATATTTGTTCCCTCCAAATCTCATGTTGAAATGTGATTCCCAGTGTTGGTGGTGGGGCCTGGTGGGAGGAGTTGTGGTAGTCTGGTAGGATCCCTCATGAATGGTTTTGTGCCCTCCCCCGGTAATGAGTGAGTTCTCACTCTATTAGTTTATGCCAGAGCTGGTTGTTTTAAAAAGCCCAGCACCTCCTCCTCTCTCTCTTTTGCTCCGTCCAGCATGTGTAAAAGCTTCCTGAGGTCCTGACCAGAAGCAGATGCTGGCACCATGCTTCTTGTACAGTCTACAGAACCGTAAGCCAAAATAAACCTCTTTTCTTTAGAAAGTACCCAGCCTCAGGTATTTATAGCCATCCAAAACTGGCTACTGCAATACTTGACTACATGTTTCCTAAAATCAGGATATTCTCTTACGTAATCATAGTGCAAATATTAAAAAACAGGAAATTAATATTGTAGATTGTTTCTCCATTTGGGCTTGTCTGATGTTTGCTCGTGTTGATATTCAGATAATGAATTTGGGGCAAAACAAGTGCAGAGGTGATACTGTGTCATTTTTAGGGGACTCTATCCAGAGACATAATGATTTTGCTTTGTCCTATTACTAGTGCTGGTAGCTCTGATTTCCTCATGTCTGCCAGGTTTCTCCATGGTTAGGTTACTATTTTTTCCTTTCTATTTAATTAGTATCTGTTGGGGGAGCTAATTTGAAATTATGTAAACATCTCACTGTTCCTCAAGCTTTTACTTTGATTTTAACATGTTAAGCGATACTTTCCTGAATTAATTTTTTATATGGTGGTTTCTTAATAGTGATTTTCTCAATATTTTATTTCTTCTATATTTATTGGTTGGTTTGCTACTATAAAAAATAGGTTTTTTCATTTTTTTAAAAGATATTTTTATCACCATGAACTCAGATTCCTATTTTACTCAATGGGTTATAGTTTTTTATTGTCATTATTTGTTTTGGTGGTTAAATAAAATGAAACCAGGATGATAATTCTGAGGTCTGTTCAGCATCAGTTTCTTTAAGCTAGCTTTGACATGTTCCCATCATTCTTTGAGTATTTCCTTACTTTCTGTGACAGGTTGATCCAGGCTCATTTTGCATTTTTCCAGCTCCAGCCTTAGAATCAGCCATTTCCCAAAGAAGGATCCCTGGTTTATTTTTATACATAGGATTTAGAAACCAAGAGCTAAGCATTAGGTGTGCTTATTGCTATAAGGGTATTATTAATTGTAGATTCTCTCAGTGAAAAGAGATAAGACATAGATATATGTGAGTTTATATATGTAGTATGTATATAAGCACTGTGAATTCCTACTGATTTCTCCATTTCCCATTAAATGCCACAGTTTTCCCTTTTCAATATTTATAATGGCCTTCTCCAATAGTGAGAAATAAGATGCCCAATGTCCACAATCCATTTGCTTATTTTCACAGTTCTAGAATACACAGTAATGCCAGAATTGCTTACCCATACCTCTGTGGAAAAGGAACTTATGCCCAGAGCTCAATATTTGTTCGTTCCTATTTTTCTTTAGCCTGAAGACGTACAGTCCAAATAATATATTTGGAAGTAATTTGCATTAGTTTTTTTTCCTCTTCAGTACACTTATGTTATTCATTTAAAATATATTTCAGTTTATTCTTTTCTGTATATATTCCATGTGGGTTTTTATCTTAATCTCAGAGCCGGAAGTGTTCAAAGAGGTAAACTCAGAGACATGTCGCTGTGCCACTTAGTGCTTTCATCCTTTTCCATCCTCCAATCTTTTCCACTCAGTGCCTTCTGCCCCCTTACCCCAGTAAGTTCCAGTTATTAGTTCCTTATTTCTTTCCTATGTTTCTTTTTTGAACAAAGGAGAAGATACAAGGATATTTTCTTATGTACTATTGAACCACTCCCTTTTAAAAAATTTTAGTTTAATGTTTATTGACAAATATAATTGTATGTATTCACAGGGTACATAGTGATGTTTCAATACATGTAATACATAGAGATCAGATTAGAGTAATTAGCATATCCATCATCTCAAACATTTATCATTTCTTTGTTTCAGGAACATTCAGTAATAACCTCCCTCTGGCTATTTGAAAAAATGTGTTATTGTTAACTGAAATCATCCTACAGTGTGAACCACTCTGCTTTATCATTTGTTTCTAATATTTTGCAGTGAAAAATAATGCTGACCCTTTGCAAATATATTTTCATATTATTGGAGGTATATCTTTAAGGTAATTTCTACAAGTAGGACTCTAAGTTCAAAAGACAAGCAGGTATGTTGTTTTTCTAGATGTTACCTAATTCGCCTTCATAAGGGTTGAATCAGTTTGCATCACTTCAGCAATATGTAAGAGTTCTGGCTTTCCCACAGCTTTGCCAACAGAGTATGTTATTATACTTTAAATAACTCTACTTATGACATATTGATATAGTTTTAATCTGCATTTCTTTTATTATGAGTATGACTGAACATCTTTTCATTTACTTCAGCTATTTGTGACATCATATATTGTTTCTGTGAATTATCTGTTCATATCCTTTATTCATTTATATATATATATATTTATTTCTCCTTATTCTTTAAGAGTTCTTTAAAAATGAGGGATACTATTATCCCTTTATCTAGGAGACATGTTGCAAATACTCTCTTTAAGTTGGTCAATTGTCTGCTGTCTGCTTAACTTATACAAAGAAATAGTAATCTTAGCAAGTAAAGAATAAACATTCCCTTTCTATTTTGTTTAAACTATTTGTATGCTTACTAATCATTTTTACCCCATATACTATAAAGGTAAACTTCAACAGAGATTTGAATTGATAACATTTTATAGAGAGGCATACAGCACTGCCTGTTCATTTGTTCTGGTTTGAATTCTAAAAGTGAAGAAAATGTCAATAATAAAAGCACAAATACACTAAATGTCTCAACATTAAAAGGCTTGCTTCTTCTTTTCCCCTTTTCCCTTAAATTTTTTTTTTTTCTGGGGGGGGGACAGAGTTTCACTCTTGTTGCCCAGGCTGGGTGGAGTGCCAAGGCCCTGTCTTGGCTCACTGCAACCTCTACCTCCCGGTTTAAGCGATTCTCTTGCCTCAGCCTCCGGAGTAGCTGGGATTATAGGCAACTGCCACCACGCCCAGCTAATTTTTATATTTTTAGTAGAGACGAGGTTTCACCATGTCCGTCAGGCTCATCGTGAACTCCTGACCTCAGGCAATCCACTCGACTTGGCCTCCCAAAGTGCTGGGATTACAGGCATGAGCCACCGCGTCTGGCCCTTTCCCCTATTTTATTGCTTTCTACCCTTAGTATCAATTCTCTTTAGACCAAGAACACTCCGTATAAATGTTTATCTTTAACTAACACATACAGGTTTGCTGCTCTTTGAAAATTTATTCACCACTCTCTTCTTTTTTGAAATGTTACATATTTGTCTTCTTTCTCATTAGTTTCTTGTCAATATCCAATATTTTGTTTGGTGTCTAGTATCCCTGGAGGTATAAGCAACGCCTTTCCCTGTGCGTTTGCTCTGTCAGTCCCTTTGGTACCATGTTTAAAACACTCTTCTTTTTTAGGATGATCACTTCTCAGTTGGTTAGTGAAATGACACTAGGGGCATGAAACCATGTGGCATTAAGCAAAGTGTGTAAGCATTGGGAAATCTAGAAACAAGCTTTGGAAGTCTGAGAGTCATTAAAAGGCCTCCGTAATTGGCAGGGGTTGGAGGTGGGAGAGTGCTGGACAGGAAGTGCAGTGTGGGGTAAACAGGCTCTACTCCTTTGGAAGTGGAGCACTTTCTGTTTCTTTTCTTTCTTCTTCTTTTTTTTTTAATGCTTAGATTAAGGTAGCTTTGAGAGGAATTAGGAGCAGTTTCCTGAGTGCTTTCCATGTCCCCCTTTTCATTACCAGCCCGTTATATACACATCTGCCCACACAACACAGTAAATCCAGGAGCAGGGATCCTCAGAAGCACATTCTGAAATTACTGGAGAAGGAAAAGAGAAGCTAAAGCCTGGAGGGCAGTAGAACCACAGAATGCAAACACATCCATTCTGCTGTTAACTGTTTTACTAGGGAATGCTGGTTACAGACAGTGACATAAGAGAGTAAAGGTTTTGGAAACACCACTGCAGAAAGCGGTAGAAAGAGTAATAAGAGAATAATAGTTAAAAACAAAGTGTAAATTTCCAGTGCCCACATGGGTTTGGAAATGCTTACAAGTGGTGTCATGCAGAGCAAATTTTATGGGTTGTCTCTGTTCACTCCAATCCTCCTGCATATTTACTTTTGGAGATGATATAAACAGAAATCAATAATACATAGGTTGATTAAAAGGCTATTATCTAAAGAGTATTATAAGTATTGCTGTACAGCCATGTTTTACTCTTTCTTTTCTTTTTTATTGGCAATTCAAAATTCAGTATCTATGATTTGTGAGGAAACATAAAAAAGTAAGTCATGGAGACCCTGTGACAATACTGGTTCCCTTAACTTACATTCCTGAGTTCTTCTTACTAGATGTGTTTTTCTTTACATGGGATAGGGAAAAATAATAGCTCAATGATTCTGAAGGATTCAACTTTTGAATAAAAGCCATAGACACAGAACCAAATTGAGGTAATAATAATAATAAAAAAAAAAGCAAAACATTTTGTATGTAAGTAAAAACCTTATTTGTACCCTTACTTTATAATAATCTCCTCTCCATTTTATTCTTGACCCCCACATTTTTATGCTAAACTTTATCTGTTGTAGTGCAGGGTCACATGATTTTTCAAGGCTTTTAATGTTTTCACATAATAGAAATTCAGTTCACACCAAGTTAGCCCCTCATATGCCGAAGACTGCAGTAGGTGTTGTGGAGCATGCAAAGAAAAGCTCAACATGGTCTCAACTCTGACAATGTAATCCTTTAGTGTAGGGATAGCAATCTAGAAATTTGGGAAATGGGCAAACCTAGCAAAGCAGAAAAAACTCTGGGGAGGTCGTCATGACTCCCTCAGGTTCAGAATTGAAGTCCCCGTAGAGCAGTGCTCTCAGCTCCTTCCAAGGCCCGCTTAGCCTGGAACACTCCCGACGCTGACAGCAATCAAAGATGATACACAGCTGTCTTATTGCCTGCAAAGAGAAGCAGAAGAGAGGAGACGAAGTTTTATTGATAAAACAGAAAGCAGGGTCAAATCACCTAGGTTTGCTGTTTGCAGAACTAGAATATTGAAAGCAAATCGGATACAGCTCTGCAAATATAAAGCATCTTTATACATAAAGATGTTGAGAAGCAGTCATGATATAGCCTATATAATGAACTTATTTTAGAACAAAGGGCAAAATAAGCAGATTATTTTTCACACAATGGGATGCACAGATGTCATCTACCTGTGCACTGACTGATCTTCTGTTTCTTATTCGTCTCTTCCTGTAGCACACAAACTCTTTGTGAACAAAATTATGAACAGTTATGTGCACACATAAGAGTTCTTCAACAGATAGGTCAGGGGTAAAATGATAGCAGGAGATTTGGGGATAGATAGCATCATCTTTTTTCCTCTAATTACAGGAGGAGTAAATACATGAAAGAAAATGTACTAAGTGCAGCTAAGAAAAATCACAAAATAAAAATTATTCACAAAATCCAACACTCTGATCATCTGTTATATCTTACTAAGTCTGTCCTCCTAAATATGTGTAGATAATATAAATGTGCATATCAACAAAACCATTGGAACATTTATTTAATAATGTGTCTGTCTTCTGTGCATCTCTTCATTATTTCTCTCTTCATGATATTTATTCGATTACATTGATGTATCATACTTCAGTATGTTATTGTTGAAAATTATATTTTTGTTGTTTTTCAATATTACTTTTATAATGATATCTTTTTTTTTTTTTTTTTGAGACGGAGTCTCCCTCTGCCGCCCAGGCTGGAGCACAGTGGCCTGATCTCAGCTCACTGCAAGCTCCGCCTCCCGGGTTCACGCCATTCTCCTGCCTCAGCCTCCCGAGTAGCTGGGACTGTAGGTGTCGCCACCACGCCCGGCTAGTTTTTTGTATTTTTTAGTAGAGACGGGGTTTCACCGTCTTAGCCAGGATGGTCTTGATCTCCTGACCTCGTGATCCGCCCGTCTCGGCCTCTCAAAGTGCTGGGATTACAGGCTTGAGCCACCGCGCCCGGCCTACTTTTATAATAATATCTACCCTTCATTGGATGTTTATAATCTCTCCTGGACTTCATTAAGCAACATTTACTGGACAGTTTCAACCCACTGGTTCTCATCATGGGATTAATTTTTTCTGCAGTCATACCTCCCAGGCTTGCTATTTTGGATCTTGGTTCTTTGTTACACAGCAATTTCATAATGACGTACAAAGAAAATTCCATAGTGTTCCCATCATTTTCAATTATTAGCCATTTACCTAGCTTAAAACTCAAACTCGAGTACAGGACCATTCTTCCCAGAGTCCTGCAGAGACTTCTTCATCACAGAGTTCCCTGATGTGGAGAAGCACAAGATTGAACCTCACTGAGCAATTTCCTGCCTCCTTATCTCCCACCTCCCACCTCCTATGTCCTTTGCTTACAGGACAGCACTCTGCAGGAGGGCCCTAGCAAAATGGCGGCTCAACCCTGGCTATCTCTAGCAGTGTTTCTTGCCATACAGAAACTCAGGAATTTCCGCCCCACAGAATGAGGAGGATGCAGCTTGCCTCTGCATTATGCTCCCTCTATGTCTACTCTATTACTTCTCACCAATTTGCTCTTTTTTGTTTCAGGTAGCCACAAATTGATCAAAAAGCTACTTAAAATGCCAACTTTTCCTTCTTGCAGAGATCTTTAATCTTTTCAAGTGATTCACCTGATACTCTACCTACCTAGCCCCTCTTCACACTTAGTTAAATCATGCCCCTTGGGAGAAAAAAACCCATAGTCATGTCTCTCCCAACCTAAAGGAGCTGACAACTCATCAATCTGAAGATTTCCTTCTCTTTTCCTCACCTGTCTTTTGCTTGTTTGCTTGTATGAGCTAAAGTTTATACAGATGGTCTAAGTGAGTGTTAATCAAAACTTAATGTACCTGAGTCACCCAGGAACTTTTTAAAGTGAAGATTCTAACTCCATAACTGTGAGGTGGGGCCTGAGATTCCTATTAGGTTCCCAGGTGATGCTTATGCTGCTGGTTTATGGACCACATGTAGATTAGCAAGGGTCCAGTGATCATGGTTGATTGTGGTAAGACTATTCCCCCTCACCCCCTTTTTCTTTTTTTCTCTTTTTTTTTTTTTTTTTTTTGAGACGGAGTCTCGCCCTGTCACCCAGGCTGGAATGCAGTGGTGCGATCTTGGCTTACTGCAACCTCCACCTCCCAGGTTGAAGCAATTCTCCTGCCTCAGCCTCCTGAGTAGCTGGGATTACAGACATACGCCACCATGCCCAACTAATTTTTTGTATTTTTAGTAGAGATAGGGTTTTACCATGCTGGCCAGGCTGGTCTTGAACTCCGGACCTCGTGATCCGCCAGCCCTGGCCTCCCAAAGTGCTGGGATTATAGGCTTGAGCCACCGTGCCCAGCCTTTTCCCCCTTTTTAGAAGGCCCTAGAGGGCACTGTGGCCCCAATGGCTGGCTGCTGCCCTGTAAATATGGGGTTCTAAATCATGTTCCCTGAACTTAAGCTCCATTGTTGATTTCAGGTAAGCACAAAAAGTTTCCTTCAGTATATTTTGTCACATGTATTATCTTACTTCATTTTCACATAACATTAGTATTATCTCTGTTTTACTGATGAAGAAATTGAGGCTTCAAGAAGTTAAATTGCTCATCCGAGATTACATAATTACACATACACAAACCAAGAAAAAATCCCATTCCGTTCAGTCTCTCTTCAACCCTTTCCTCCAGTGATTCTTGCTACTGTGATAGTATCTTGCACCCTAGGGCAATTTTCACAAAAATTGCAATGAAATTGTTTGCTGTAATAACAATCAGAACTGAAGTTTATTAAGCATTACTATTAATAAATGCCAGGCCCAGTATTGATAACTTTTTCCCGCATTATTTTGTTAATTTTCACATCTGCTCAAAGAGATGGTTTAACTTTGGAGACGTTAAGAAAGAAGTTAGGATTGATAGCTTCACTCCAAAACCCAAGATGTGAAATGTAACATGATGTTGTGGTATATATGGCTATAGCAGTATCTTTTTGGTTTTAATCCCAGAAAAAGAGGTAATTCCAGTGAGCTACAGAAAGAAGTAAAGATAGATAGATGGATGTTTGTAAGATGATTTTGTAAGTTGTAATACAAGAAGCTTACCACTAAATTATTTGGAGGTTTCTACAAACTTCCAATGCACACTTACTGAGATGTGATGATAACTTGTTAGATCTGAACTGAATTGTTACATGGACTTAAGTGTTTGTCATTTCGTGAGCTGATGTTCCTGCAAGTTTACATGTCTGGGTCTCATGCTGATTTGTAGTATGAGTTGGAGTTGGTCACCTATAAAATTCTGGGGTTTCATTTGTAAATTCTAGAAAATTACTATAGAATTGAAGACCTGGATGTTCCAATGGCCTAGGAATATGAGGTGCAGAGGATCTAAGTGACTGTTCCAGGGTGACCATGAGCTAGTTGTAGGCTTAAACTCGAATCCAGGTCTCCTGCAATGCACTCCAGGCCTTATTCAGTCAGGCTGTATCTCATTTCCTTTTGCACAAACCTTTGGGGAAATGTGCTGGTTCTGAATCTGGTCTCTATAACCTGTTAATGTCCCTCAAGGGAATAGGAATGTTAGGTATCTATACTGCAGCGTGCACGAGCAACACTAGCTTTTGCTCTCTGAGCCCAGATCTTTGCCAATATGTGATTTCTCTGAAGACATCAGGAGACCTAGCACAGGGCATAGCCAGTCCTGGAAATGTGAGCCCGTTCTGCTGTGTATCTATATGCCTGTGACCCGGCATCCTTTTGCCTTTAATGAGATTTTGCAGTGACAGGATTGGAACAGATTGCTGGCATTATGGCAGCCAGGATATTGTCAGGAGGAACTTGGCAGTGCTCGTAGGTGTTATGATGCTGGCTCTTTGCTCAAGGGCAAGAATATTAAAGGGAAAATTAGAGATAAAACAGAAAGTGAGAGGTAATGTCAGAAAAGTTCAGAAGATGAAACCAGTAGCGGTAAATATATAGAAAATGATTTGAGGTTTACACACTTTTGAGTCCTTGGTGAGTGAAGACAGAGCCAAGAATTGCTTCAGTGATATTCCTTCATAAATCTGCATAATAATCTCTCGGCGGGGCTTTGGTGAAATTACAAGTATTCATTTACTAAATTGGGTTCAGTGTCTGTATCACGCATGCCATATGAATATTCAGTGCAGTGAATGCTTCCCAAGCTATGTTGAAGTTAACACATAAGCTGAATATAACTCAAGTGGAACTCAAAATTGCACGCTTACTTTAACTTAACAGAGGTCCTAGTGTCTTGAAGAATTGGACCCACCCCCAGCCCCAATATGTCAATTAATACTCATTCTAATAAAACCAAATGTAAAGTGCTTTCAGTATTTGTATCTGATTTTTGGCATTAAGTAGTTTTCTTTATAACAGAGGATTAGGATAATAATACACAGGGCTCTGAATGGTTCCTTAGAACACAGTGGCAGCTGCCAAGCAGATTCAAGAAGAATGTTTAATTACAATACTCAGTAATAACAACAAAGAAAAAGTTCAATGAGAAGAAACAACTCTACTATGAGACAAAGGTCTGTGTTGAGTGAAAGAGGAACAGTGGACCACAGACATTTGTTGTAGCTGGAGTTGCCTTGGCAGCCGATGGACATTTCACCTTAAAACTTGAGCATTTGTCTTCTCAAAGCAACTCAGTTGGCTTTCTAGGGTAAGCATACAGAATCATTTCTATTTCCAAAAAATGCATTTTTCCACAAACTAAAATTAATAATTCTTAGAGAAGAGTGATCACTGCCAGTTCTGTATAGCAAAGGAGCACTTAACTAGGAGTCAGGCAGCTTTAGTTCTCATGCAGAACTCTGTAACAAACCAACTGTTTAAATCTCAAACAGCTGGTTAGTTTATCTGAGCCTCTCTTCACTATGAACTTTTCCATGATATTCTGATTATACATATATATTTTGATATAAAAATATTCCTTTGGAAAAATTCTTGGTCATCATATTTTATATTGTCATAAAGTATAATGTGACTTTAGATCCACAGTAAATAGTCAAATGCAGTATGTGAAGTTTAATTGAAAGACAGCATTCACTTATACTTATTATATGGGAGGTATTATGCTAAATGTGCTTTACATGCAAAATGTCAGCCAATAAGGTAGTTTTATTATTATCTTCATTTTGTAGGTGGAGAAATTGAAGCCCCGAAAATTGGGCAAAAGACACTTGCCCAATGTCTTGCCCAGTTAGTCAGTAGCAAAACTGAGATTCAAACTCCAGTTTCTTTAACTCCAATATGCTTTTAACTACTTGCACCTCCTTCCTGTAGGACAACTGGATGCATCCTGAGCTTTTCTTGTCCATCACTAGTGTGTGCTGCAGAAATTGGTTTGGGTTCTTAATTGAGTGTATTAATCATCTAAAGAGGTCTAGAGTGAGATATGGGAAGAGCCTTGCTTAAATGACAAAGCTTTGAATTTCAGAGGCGCTGAAAGAGGGAGGCATGGAGGCTCAAATCACTATGCTTAGTCATGGGAAGCAATTGGAGAGGCAGGTTTTCTCCTATTTTTAAGGATATTACTTTCCGATATCTGTTGCTGTGAAGCAAATTTGATAAAGAAGCCTACAAATTAGCAAATAGCACCTGGGAGGACAGTCACGACAGTGGGTTGCGCATACAAAACAGGAAGGAGTAACCTCTCACCTGTATGGGTTTTACCAATGCGAGGAGGTTTTGAAAAGCTAATGCAAGGATTGGGGAGTGGTAAGTCTGAAAAAAGAAAAAAGGTTTATTTTAGCAGAGATAAGTATGTCTGGATTAGAACACATAGAGGTTGCAGCTAGAGAATTGGGTGTGGAGCTTTCTTAATGATGGAAGACAAGCCAAGTCTGAGGAAAATAATTTAGTGGTGGTTATCGAAAGACATGAATAAAATATCTAGAAGGAGATTCATCAGTCTCAGGTGATGAGGTGTCAAGATGTAGTCCCATCATAGGGAATGCTTCTCCATGGGAATATTTGTTCTTGGAGAGGTGCTAGAAGGGAAACTATGTGCCGAAGTCAGCTTAAGTTTATAGCAACGTACATGGAAAATAAAAAGATTTCCTAAACATGAAATTAGAGAAAATCCATTTTCTGTAAAACATTCAAAGTTAGACCATTATATCCCATCAAACATGATAATCTGATAGAATGGAAATGGCTAAGAATGACTTGCTAAGGAAAACTATAGAAGAAGAATAGAAAGGCCTTTGGGGATTCTTATAACTAGGGAGAAGACTGAAGAATATTTTGAAGAGGTAGAAGGTAAGATTTATTATATCAAAATTTAAAGATCTACAGAATGTAATCAATTGGGTTAGAAAGCAAGATTTGGCAATTGGCCTGAAGGGGAGGGGAGACCAAAGAGGTTCATGGCGAATTGAGTTGACCTAAATTTGTCCTTGGATATTTGCTACTAACATGCCCTAGAAGGATCATTGCCATTGTTGAGCTACCATAAAGATTAAAGTAAAACATATTTATCCTTATATTCATAGATTCAAGCCTGGTAATAGAGGGAGAGTCTTCCTACATTCATAGCGTAAATAAAGACGCAGTCATTTGCCTGTGAAGCTGCCCATGTCACATATTTAGAGTCAAAAATTTTTTTAAATAAAAAATGATCTAATTCCAATACATTTTTATTTTCATTAAAATTGAGAATGCTGCCGTGGTGAGTGAGCAAATGTAAATCAGGAAGGAAAGCATAACCAGGTCATTGGAAAAGGTTTTAACTGTGGTTTTCCACTGATGGAGATGGTGTTTATAAAGTCAGATGACTGAAAAGAGGATCCTCCTTCCACATCCCGTAAGTGTCCTTGTTAGTGTGACTCTAGGCAAGGATGATTGGAAATGTATGTATCCAGGGTTAGATGGGCCTTCACTACGCTCTGCTTAGCCAGCTAACAGAGCATGGAGCTCAGCCCCAACGAGGTCAGAAGAGGATTCATGGTCCTTGGTGACTTTACTTAGATTAAAATGAAGCATCCTAATTTCAGAAAACAACATTCAGTAGGAGCCCTGACCTTGCACTGGCAAGCAATGAAGCTGGAAAAATGCACCCTTAGGCTAGAACATTTTCAGAGGACAGAGTTGACTTAGGTTCTTTTATTTAAATGGTTTTTGCTTCATCAAACATTTTTTTTTTTTTTGTTATCTATAAGACAAATGATTTTAAAATTCCTTGAAAAAATAACAAACCAAACAAAGGAGAAAGGATTTTTTGGTTTCTTCTCTAGACCTCTCTCCTTCCTTGGTAAGATCAGTTTCTCTGTGGATATAATTATCAGATCAGTAAACTGCAACCATGAACCGCAAAAGCAAAAGGAATTGTCTGATTTAAAAGTCAAAGGTGGTTTATCTTGGTTTTATACATTTTGATTATGATATATTGAATATATAAACAAAGTTGGGGTAACATGTCCAGACATACTAGTTTTCCATGTTGCAATCCTTTATTATGGAAATGGCCAGGCAGCATGTTCTGGCCAGCACTCAGTAGTCCTTTCAATTAATTTAAAGGGGCTACAACTTTTAAAATCAGATACCTATACAGATTTTAAATCTTGGATGAAGCACATTTCTGGTTCCTGTTGACTTCAGCAGAACTTGTTTTAGCACCGGTTTAACAACAATTGGTCACATTCAATGACCTTGAATATGAATTAGGGGGAGGGAAGGGTTGGAGCAATCCACATGCGTATCTCCATTTAAAGTTTAGTAAGCAGAAGTTAGGTGTTTCATGAGGGAGACTGAAGTTACAATAGAAAATAAAGTTTTAAGCAACAATATGATGGAAATGTGTGATTTACTGGATGAGGAATAATGGATTTGATCCTGAGTCTCAAATTTCCCATCTGAGTTATTTACTGAAAGCCATATATTTAGTGTTTATTTCAGTGTGTCTGTAAAATGGGAACAATTATTCCATCCTGCTCTACGTTAGAAATAAATAACATATAAATGGACTTTGAGATCATGAGATGAAGGGCTATATAAATGTGAATTATTCAAAATCATTTAAAATGAACCCAACTGAAATTGTAGTTTTAAAAAAGATTCTTATAAATGAATTAATTCAATTGAAGAAAAAAATTATAATACATTATAAAGGAATTACTTTTGAGAAGTTGAGCTTTAATGACTATGAAAAATTAGAGAAAATGCAGCAGATTAATTCACATTTAAGACATGGCTGTTATTGTATCAATCTCAAGTTAGAGCCAGTATTTCCTGGAATTTCAAATGATCATTTGTTAATATATAGGAGAGAATTCTGTATATGGACCATAATATAAGTACACAACATTATTATTTATTCCTCTGTCCAAATAACACAGCTTTTATTATGTGACTCTTGTGTTCTAAGCAACATGCTAGGCCCTAGGAATGCCATAGGGAGGAAAAAGGAGTCCAGGACCGAGACTCATGCTATAATGGAGATGTCTTGAGTTGTCTTTTATTGCAGAAAGAAGACCTATCAAAATGTCAACAGAAAACATGAAGTGAGAGGGTCGACATCATCATGTAAAAAGGTTTTGGGATTTCATTGCTGAGTTCCAGAATATGGACTCAACATGAGGAAATGTAGAGTGTGGCCGTTGGACAAATTAATGAGCATGTTGCTGTGAGTTTCTGCTGCCTTTTTTTTTTTCTCTCAACTTGTCTACAATACCTAGAGCACCAGTGCTGAGAATAAAACAGAAATGACAAGTCTGAGTTGCTCTGTAACTAGATATATAAGGGACTGATCACCTTAGAGGATTTGCAAATCCTGGAATGTTGAGATGGGAGCACCTCGATGTTATTTTTCAGCTCTTCCACCTGAAAGGTGAAATCCATTAAGAGGATTTGAAGACAACAGAGAAGATTTTTCACCCTCATCTGCGAAAGGTAAAAAAATTCATGTCTAGCTGATCTCATGAAAAATGAGGAAACTTATTTGTACAGTTTTAATAATCTCTATGCTGATCATTAGAAAATGGCTAAATGTATTGCTTGGATAACAGACAACCCATTTTTATTTTTTATCATGCCTCATACGAAGTTTTAGCTTTGAAAAATGGAGTGGAAAGGTGGGTGGGGTCATTTCCCTTAACATCTTTTAGTTGTTATGAAGTCTGTTGAGATACTACGTCAAATTTTCTCCTCTTTCTGAAGTAACCCTGGGTCCTTTCAGGGGATACTGGAAAATTTGTAGAGACCAAAGAGTATGTCCCACTTTGACGTCATGTGTTGGCATTGCTTAATGCTGGACTGTTTAGAAACTAGTGAAGTTGTATAATTTCACTTGGATTTTCTTGCTGGTTATTCCTAGTACAATTTACCTTGTTAATTTGTTCTTAATGAGTTCATCAGCAATGATTTAATACAACTTTAAGGAACAGCTTTCTTTAGTCTTTAATTCGCGACAGTTCCCCTTCTATTTGGCAGTACATTAATGGAAATGGAAAATTGCCTCATTCTAAATGTCAGAATAATACTGCACCAAAAACAATTCAGTCATGTCTTTCAAACCACGCACATATGGTTCATCACCAAATGTCACTCTTCTGTTTCCCCCTTCCCCCCATGCCCTCCCTGTGCCTGTACCTTCCCTCTGTCTTTCTTTCCATTCGCCTGTCTCTGGTGATAATTGTTTGGATTAACTTTCCAATATCTTTACATAAGCTGCATTTCTCCTGTTGTCTGTATTTGTTAACAGTCCAGGAAGCAGTTCTCATTACACTAGTTTTACCTAGATCCTTGGAATTGGCCGAGTTCACAGATCAGGTGACAGCTACTGCTTTTAATATCACAAATGTTTTTCATCTGATCTCAAAAATGAAAAAAAGTTTCTGTGAAGTTTCTTCAAAATAATTTTTTGTGCATATTTTTGGCCTGTTTGGTAAAGGTCTCTGTGTAAAGCCATGTTCCCTACTCTATCTACATCAGGGCAATTCTTTTTTTCCTAGCACTATGTTCAAGCAAATTTCTTTCTAAGATGAATGCTTTTATTAGGAATATCTTAATTGTGATTTATTGGGCAAGTTCATAATGAGAACATCCAGCACAGTTTCACTTGCACTTAAGGATACAAACTTTTAATTGCGAATCTTAATTCACTAACACTTAAAGGACATTTCAATAAATTTTTAAAATTAATCTATATGCTAAGTTACCTAAAGTCTGTCTATTTTTTTTAAAGGAAAAGCTAAAAGATAAAGCAATTTTCAAAGTTATCAAACATCAGCTTTCATGGGTTAATATATGATGCCTATCTTAAATGATGCCTTTCTCTTTCTGAAAAGGGCCCCTTCTTCAGATAATATTGCGGGGAAAACCATTTGAGAAAAACGCTCCACCCTCAACTGTATATTTTAATATTTTCTATTTAAGGTACTTGTCTGAAAATAGAATTTTGAATCTTACTTTATTGGTTTGCTTTTTATTTCTATCAGAAATCCAACTTGCCTGTGAAGTATGAATATTTTAATTCAAATAAATGTTTTCTGCAAAAGGAAGATCTCTTGTTTAAACAGTCAGAAGGTAATCAGTGTGACCCACAAGTTTGTGTTACAGAGGTAGTATCAGAAAGCTAAAGAACATTATCTCATTTCTCTGTTTTTCTTTTTCATTTAGTGATATTAAGAGGATTGCTATTCCTTATTCTGTAGAAACTATGTGATATCTTGATAATTTGTTTTTCCATGATTTACTTAGCATCTACTATGTGGCAGGTGCTTTACACAGGTTATTTAATCTGAGAAGTAGGCTTAACAAGTTTTTTCAGAGATTTAAAAAGTTGTCTGACATTCCAAAGATGGTATATATGGGAACATATGCTTATCTGATTCCACATTTTTTCTGTTATTTGTACTATTTACTTTAGAGTAGAAAAGGATATAAAGAGTCTATTTTCCACTGCCCCTCATTGTCAATAGTCATCCAGCCCTAGAATGCTGCTGGTGATGCAGGGCTCATGTATTCCTAAGGTAGGCCGACCATTGCTGAACAGCTGTAATGAGAGAGTATGACTCATTATCTTCAAGAATAGTTGTTTAATTTTTAAAGCCACATCTGGATATTAGCCTTACTGACATTATTCTTACATACTGTTTGTTCTTGGCTCTTTCTGAATATATTCATCTTTGGTTTTATGGCCCATTTCTTTGCACATTAATTTATAGGTTAAGTAAAACACACAAAAGTATTCATTTCCTGGGAACTTTCTATGTGTATTCAAAAATGCATGCTAGGTGTTGTGGGTACTTCTAAGACTTGCTCTCTGGAGCTTGCTTTTATAGCAGAGTTCAAAAAATTGCACCATGCATGAATGCAAAAGTTTATTCAGATTTCTACCTTTTTTCTTTCTCAAAGAATGTCTAAACATTCTCTAGATTGTGGGTCCGAGCTCCATGCTTTACTCACTTTCACCCGCTGCTTGTCTCATGGTGGGTGCTTATTACATGTTTGTGGATCTCAGTCTAACAGAATTCTGATCTCTTGGGTTTGTCTTCATCAGACTTTCACTTCTGAACTCTCCACACCTCCTAATCTTCCTTCCTTTTCTGAATTACTAATCTCGGGATGATACCTCCTTTTTTTGTTTTTCTCTTGTAAAATTTTGTGATTTATAGATTGGGGTTCATTTGCCTTGGTTTGCTACCCACTTTGTTATTTTCACAGTGATTGTGACTCAATTATGACACTTCCAGATCACCAATATCATCCTTTTTTTTGTTTGTTTTTGTTTTTGAGACAGAATTTCATTCTTGTTGCCCAGGCTGGAGTGCAATGGTGCAGTCTTGGCTCACTGAAACCTCCGCCTCCCGGATTCAAGAGATTCTCCTGCTTCAGCCTCCCAAGTAGCTGGGATTACAGGCGCCCACCACCACTCCCAGCAATTTTTTTTGTATTTTTAGTAGAGATGAAGTTTCACCATGTTGCTCAGGCTGGTCTCTAACTCCTGACCTCAGGTCAGATCACCAATAACATTCTTGATGCTCAAAATCAAGTACCCTTGTAAATAAGTTCAAGATGAAGAAGATATGATCATTTCAATCACATCAACAGTAACTAATAACAACAAGCAAGCTAGCAATTCAAATCAAAGGGGTACTTCTGAATGTTAATTTTCTTTCTTAATCCAGAAAAACAGTCCTAACACTTCTTGAGTGCCCCCTCTCTGCCAAGCGCACAGTCAGATCTATGTTTATATAAGTTATATGTAAAGTATACAAAAGACATTTTGGTAGTCTGTTGTTTGAAGGAAATTATATTGTTGGCAAGGCTAGTTAGGGAGATGAATGGTAAATTAAATTTTTATTTTTACCTCAATTAGAAGGAAATTTGATTCTCTTTGAAAGTTTCAGAAAATGTGATTGACTTAAAATTTAACTCGTTTTTTATTTATATAGATACGTATACATAATGAGAGTTTAGTAATACTAAATGACGACAAAGATGAGTTTTAAAAAAAAAAATCAAAACTTCATTTCCTGGTTTTGCCCTGACCAGAAGATCAAGTACATAAATAAAACTATAACACGTCTCATGATTATTGTGAACTGGCTGGAACCAGCATATATCAGAGGTCAGAAGCTTAGTCTCATAAACAATTTTAAGAGCAGAGAGTTTCAGGTTACATCATAAATTCATGGGTACGTACCCACAGTGTGTCCCCACACCTTAGACTGAGAACTTTTTCCTATCAGGTAAGTTCTCTGGCTATAAATGGTCATGTGTAGTGAACTGAATGCTATACTAGGTGTCGGGGAGCTAGATTCTACTACTTGCACTGGAGGGCATGTTGAATTTGTTACAATAGACCACTGGAGAAGGGCAGGTGAGTCAGGTCTAATAAGACTGACTGAGGCAAGAGGCCTGGCATCTAAAATATACTATCTGTACTAGTTTCCTTGGGCTCTCTTCACAAATTACCACAAACTTGGTAGCGTAAAATATCGGAAATATGCTCTCACAGTTCTGGAGGCCAGAAGTCAAAAATCCGGGTATCAGCAAGGCCATGCTCCCTCTGAGGCCCTGGAAAAGAATGCTTCCTTGCTTTTCCAGTTTCAGGTGGCCCCAGACATTCCTTGGGTTGTAGCTGAGCTGCATCACTCCAGTCTCTGCCTACCTATGTTTTCACATTACCGTCCTCTCTATGTCTCTGTGTATCCTTTTCTGTCTGTAATTATGACATTCTCATTGGATTTAGGGGCCACACTAATCCAGTATGATCTCATGTCAATGTTTACTGAAGTATGTCTGCAAGGACTCTATTTCCAAAGAGGGTCACATTCTAAGGTTCCAGATGGATATAAAGTTTGGGGGGACACTATTCCACTCACTACAGTATCTAAAGATACATAGGAACTATTGATTTCAGCTAATTTTGATTCATTTCTTGATTCATTTATTCAGCAAATATTTATTGAAGACCTGTTATGTGCCAGACACAGTGTTTGGCAGTGAGGATGGCTTCCACAAACAGACACAGTATCTTTATGGAGCTTACAGTCTAGAAGCATCCAAAGGACGCCACTCAGGTAGATGTGACCCACTGCACATATTCTTAAAGTGAATCTCTAAATTTTCTTGATCATACATATTTTTTAGCCCATCCTCCTTATATAAATTTCTCTATTCATTTATTCAATTACCATATAGACTACTTTACTAGTGCATATTAATATACATTTGAAAAGGATCAATGTAATAAAAATAAATAGACATGTGAATATTGTCTTTGGCACCTTAATCAGTCATTTTGCAAATCAAGAATGCTATCTAGACACCTGTTAATATTCTGAGTCTTGGGAACAATGTCTTAGTTCTAGATGATTTCTTCTGTTGGGAGCAACAGCCCAGTCAGAATTGGGGATCCAAAAAGGAAGTAGTAGCCTTTGGGATATTGGAATAAGTTGGAATATTAACTTATTACAGGAGGATTCCAGATGATGGACACTGGATTAGAAAGCGGGAGCTCCGGTTCTGCCCTCACCCTGCTGCTCATTGGACTCACACCTTCCATTTCTTAGGGAGAGTCTCTTTCCCTCTCTGAGTTTCTTTTTCCTTTATTTTAAGGTAAAGAGACTAGGGTAGATCTTTGCTAAGTTTTCCCAGTGTACATTGGAATAAGTTGGAATATTAACTTATTCCAATATCCCAAAGGCTACGGCTTCCTTTTTGGAAGGATGCAGTATGGTGTCAGCACTTTCCCTCAACCCCAAAGACCCACTGAGTCTCTTACAAGGCTTCAGTCACACCAGAAGTAATGGGATGTAAACAGGGGAGGCTGAGGGCCATTCATAAGGATTTAATAATCATGGCAAGAGTTGGGGGAAGTCTGAAGGTCTTGAGAAGTACTTCAGGTACTTGAGACCTGCAGTGGGCAATGGGTACTTGGATTCTGGACAGAGCTCCAAGTATACTTCCTACCTCAGTTAGGATTGGCTTGAGATTTGGGTGTGGCTGAACCCATGGGGTGAATTCCTTTGCATTTGAAACTTTAGAAGACGGAAATGCAGGGAATGACACTGTTTCTGCCTCTGACTAACTTTATGACTTTATAAGGGAAATTTAATCTCATAGGCCTCACCCCAGTAAAATGAAAGTAATAACACCTAAACTATTTGATATCAGGGATTTAGATCAGGAAATCTTTTGAAATATCTTCTAGAAATAAGACTTACCATCATAAGATTATGGTATGTTTCAGCAAGTTAAATGTTTGCAGAGAGACTGTTGGCTCTTCTGATGAAGACAGTTAAAATCTCACACTCTAAATAGAAGAAGGAGCATTTTCAAATCCATTTATTCATGGACTCAGGAGTGTCACAGGGAACATGAGGCTGTGTTGTATTTTCCTAAAGAGGTGTGGTTGGTTCACAACTGCCTATCTTTGAAGGAACTTTAAAGAATAAACAGAACTATAAGTCCTGTCTTCACTGATGCCATGTTGTTTGAGTGGGAGCAGTGCTTAGATAGCCCACTGGATTCTGAGTAGATAGATCTGCTGGGAAATAGGGGTATCAAAACATGTTTATTAAAATAGGCCATATAAGGGGTGGGAAAATAATGTAATGGTTAGAATAATTTGATTCCCATTTATTATTGAGGCTATCCATTTCAATATTCCCATGAAAGGATGTTCTGCTCATTTTCAGCTATTGTGTTCATCAATGGAAATACAATCTTAACATCATATTAACATTTTCGGTGCTTATTTTCTATAAGAAGTGAAATACCTAGATACTCTTCTGAATAATTTTGCTTAATAGAAATTACAGGAGCATTCCAGCTGGATGGACACTGGATTAGAAAGCAGGGACTCCAGTTCTGCCCTCGCCCTGCTGCTCATTGGACTCACACCTTCCATTTCTTAGGGAGAGTCTCTTTCCCTCTCTGAGTTTCTTTTTCCTTTATTTTAAGGTAAAGGGACTAGAGTAGATCTTTGCTAAGTTTCCCAGTGTACATAAATATCCTGAGTTTTTGAGTTACTACTGTGTACTCAGGTTGAGTTAAATTCTTCCACCCCTCGTCTGCCTGATTCAGTTGGAAAATTATCTTTCCATTAACACTTTACTCATGGGACAGCCACCTGCTCTCTTCTTAGTGTCCTTACTCTATTCTCCATATACCATGAGAATCAATCAGGGTTTGATACAGTGAAAATACTAGCGATTTCAAGCAGTGTTTAATTCAGGGAATGTGATGCTCGTAGGATAAGAAGAACGGAAGTTAGAAGACAGCTACTGGACTATTGATTTGGCAGTCACAGCACAATCACTGCCATCCAGAGGTGGGAAACTGCTGCTGCCGCCGCCCCACTTGCTGCCATACCCATAAAGCTGGTGACCAGACTCTGAGACATGAGGCCCAGTTACCACAAACTGGTATTGATAGAGGCAGGAACACCGTTACCAGCTCACATTCATTTTAAACTGTTGTGCAAGTGCATCTGGTATGTCCTAGCTCAGATTTAGAAACTTAGCTTTTTAAATGCCAGTGGGAAATATTGGAATCAGTTTTTTGATTTCTTCAAATAGAGGGAGAGTAGAGCTGTGATTGGGAAGGCCAACCCAAATGCACCAAAGCCTGTATAATATTTGACACACTGCGCTCATTTACTTCACCTGTAAATTCCTGCCAGTCTGCAAGCCCCTCAAGGGCAGGGGCCATGTCTTATTAACCTTTGTATCAATGAGTTAAGGAGAGGTTACAGCTTGAACATACTGTAGTCCATTAAAAAACGCAGATTAACAGTAAACAATGGGAAAGAAATAAACAAGCTAAATGACGAGCTGATAAAGTCTCATAGGGAGACCAGTGAAGACCAGTGTGGTCAGGAAACCTTAAAAGAAGAAATAGATCTCAACATGAATCTTGACGATCATAGAATTTGGGTGGATCCGAGGATAATGATATGATATTCCTTTCCTGTTAAGAGAACCCGATAGTTGATTCCCTGGATGCCTGCAGCTACCTCTTCTCAGGAATTTTCTTACATACAAAAATATTTTTCATTTATTCATTAATTCATTTAGCAAATATTTATTAAGCAGTTACTCTATCTGCCGTCTATTTTTCCAGAGACTGAAGATTTGGAGAAACAGCAATGAACAACACAGACAAACAAAACAAAACATGATTAGAAAATTATTGACATTTAGTAGATAAGGCAGATGTTTTCAAATGTTGATTCATTGTTTTATATATATATATGTATGTATGTGTGTATATATATATATATTTTTAGATTTTGGAAAATGTGTGTGATTAAATAATTCTTCCTTTTTTCCCTCTTACACATTTTGTTCAAATGGTTCCTATTATATTTGGCAAGTAGAAATCATTATATGGTCCTGTCTTACGACTTCACTGTCTAAATATGTAATAGTTACATTTCACCTTAGTAGATGTTAATGCAGTTGTGGAGAGGAAGGTAATAATACATTCAGTAAGGAACATACAGTGTGGTTGGTCTCTCTATTCCCCATCCTATTTCCCAACTTTTGGAAAACATGAGCTAAACAGGGAATATAGTAGGAAGAGTTTAATTTTGGATTTCCGTAAATATTTTGTTCAAAGCCAAAATAAAACCTTTCTAGAGAATGCTAAATGAATTCAGACTCATATCTGTCTCCAATAAATATATCCCCACTCAATGTGTTAATGTATTTTTACAGTCAGTTCAGATGTATCCTCCCTGCTTTGATGAGTGTCACATGCCTTATCTTATCTAAACTGTAACTCTCCCAAAGCAGCAACCATATCAGCTATGTGAGTGCCACCTCAACTTTTCCTTACTCTGCCCACCCTAAAACTCAGCAGTCACTTTTCTGCCTATGTCATATTATTGTGTGATTATTCTATGCATTCTTCTTATCACTTTGGCATTTTATTCCTATTTAGCAGACTATGCAGAGCCATCTACAAACTGGAAAAATGTTGTGCTATATGCCTAATCTTTTATAAAAGTGCTAAACAAAATGTGTTTCTCTAGGGCAAATTCCTGGATAAAAGACTGTTTATTCAGTTGGAGGGGTAACATTGATTTTAACTTAGAAAGGATAATCCCATGTTGAGGCATGTATGTATGTTTCATATCCTACCTTTGGAAAAAAGTATTTAAAGCAAACTAATTATGCTGTTATATGGAGTCGCTTTATATCTTTAGTTATTACCATTTCTAATGTGTAATCTGTTATTATTTGGTAAAGAAATTCTTATAAATATAAAACATACAAAATAAAAGAGATAAAATATTAGAGCCCAAGCAACAGAGATAGTGTTATTATTTTAATGTATTTCCTTCTAGTCTTCTCATGTAGTAATGACATAAAAGAAAGAAATGACGGTGTGCATTGTTATAGCATTTTTTAGATTGGTACAGATGCCTTTTCCCCATAGGCTATTTTTGGACATTCTAGTGTTCTATTATGGCTCCCACTCAGGACTGTTTCTGGTTTATAACAATTGGGGTCATCACTTCAGACTTTATGCTTTGGGAAGATTCATAACACAATGGAGGGTAAATTCCTGAAACTTCTGGGAAATAACTGGAAGAGAAGTATGTAATCCCAAATGAGGATTAAAACTACCTGAGACCCTCCTACGGTTACATTCAGCAGGTATCATTTGGTTGTGTAAGGGAGGTCAGGGGAAACAGTCTTCAACTTCTTTTAACTTATTTTTTTTTCCACATTACAGTCTTTGTGTTTCATGTTGTCATTTTGAAAAAATATTATCTTCTTTTCCCTTGATACTGCTTTTGCTCCGATTCACTTGAATACATGTAAGGGAGTAGTTGTATAGTGGGGGCGTATAAAATACTGTACTGCTTTTCATACCCTCAGTTAGGCTGGATCCTATCAGTTTATGATTCTATCAGTTCATGCTCATCTCTGCACTCCCCAGAACTTTCTCTAGAGATGTTCACATAGAGTGGAGAATGTGATCGCTGCTTATTCAACAAGCCTCAAGCCCTGTGGCCATCTCTGGCAAATTATATATTATAGTTACTGTCTCTATTCTTACATTTTTCCAAAAACCTGTGATTTATCTGCATCTAGCGTATCAATCAGTGCAGCACACTTGTGTGCATTTTCCGTTGTTGGAACTATAATTATTAGCTTTTGTGATAGATTGTTTACAAAGAGGGAGACAGTTATTCTCATTCTTACACATATACCTCTTTGCAACGTGACATGGCTGCTTCTTCCATCAAGATGTGGAGTTTTTTTCTGCATCCTTTGAATATGAGCTTGGTATGTGGCTTGTTTTGGCCAATGAAATATTAGCAAAGGTTATGCAAAAAGAAGCTTAAAAAGTGTTTGTGCACTTGAGTCTTACCCTCTTTTCCTGTTCCTGGAAAGCTGTTGTCATGTGAACAAGCTGGACTCACCATTTTGAGGATGAGAGGCAATCTGGAGAGAGGCCCAGCTGTCCCGGGCCAGCTCTGCCTCAAATTTCTGAAAGAGCTCATCCTAGACCATTCAGCCCCAAGCTGAGCAAATCCATACCAGAAATATTACCCAGTCATCCCACAAAATCATGGTAAAAAAAGAGATGCTTTTTTTTTTGCTCTGAGCCAGTTTCTCAGGGGAGTAGTTTATTATGCAGTAAAACTTAACTGACATAGAAATTGCTACCAGAAGTGGGAGGCTTCTGTAATAAAAACCTAAAACATGTAGAGGTGGCTTTGGGATCATACAGCAAGTGGAGGCTAAAAAAGCAGTGAGGAAATTTCTACCAAAGTGTGAACAACAACAATAAAAAGGCAAACAAGCTGTTAGTGGAGGCTAGAAAAGTGGTGAGGAAACCATAATAGAAGGTTGGAAAGATGGTAATTCATGTTACATTGTTGCAAAAGAATTGATGAAACTGTCACAGATTAAAAAATGTATGCAATAAACTTAGAGATAGGACTAAGAAGATCTTATGGCAAAATGGGGAAAGTGTCTGTTAGCTTCTGCTAGCTGTACTTGATATGAAACGGTGAGAGAAAGATGAGCTAAATAAATAACCATTTGGCAAGCAGAATTTAGAGGTATACAAAGAAGACAAATTTGCTGGATTGGAAAATAAAACTATTTTTTATTTCCAGTTTCTCCAGCCAGCAAAATATTTTCAAAACAAGAAATATCTTTAGGAATAAGGATGAAGTAAGGGTATGGCTATAAGGTCCTTTTTAAAGCCCTCTGATAGATTTAAGATGGCGCCTAGTAGATGTTCAGCCAGGCAAAAGAGCTTTCAGTAATTTTACGGGCATTCTCCCAATTAGCCTGAAATGATACCCAAATAAGAGAGATGCTTATTTCCAGAGAAAGTGTGGGTTTGGCTTTTGGGGTATGAAGTACACTTGACTTTGCTTTATGGGGGAATTCACAAAGCTTTGTGAAAGCACTGCCAGCTTTTGCTAAAATGGACTGAAGCAGTTTAAAACCAAAGGAGGTCTGTGGGCCCCAACTTTCTATGGGTAGAATTCAGGCTTCTTAAGGGTATTACCAAGAGCAGCACAAAACTTCTTGGGAGCTAGAATTGGACCCTAATTAAGGAACATTTCCTGTTCCAACAGTTGAGGTCCTTGTTAAAATTTGCCTGGCAGGATCTCACAGTAGTTGAACTGGTGACTGCTTTGTGCCGGTGTTCTTCCCATTTCAAGTGGGAGCGTTTATTGCTGTTACCTGTCCCCTCTCACTGTTACACGTTAGATGTGTGTGTGAAGACGGCAGCTAACTTTAGTGGGTAAGTCTTTGGATTAAGAGGAACTGAACCTGAAGAGCTACACCTAAAGAGACTCCTCTATATCTGGAAGTGATATTGATGAAGATCCTTCAAGCCTGATACCATCATGGGATGTGACTTTGGTAGAAGACAGAATTTTTATTTTGCCTGTGGAAAGCAAGTTAATTTTGTGACCTGAGGGCAAACTGTGGTTGGTTACTTGCAAAGATGGCCACAATACTTCCTCCTATGTTTTATGCACGTTCCTTTATAACGAGATTTTGCCACTCTTCCCATCAGGAAGTGGAGTTTAATTCTTCATCCCTTGAGTCTGGGCTTAGCTAAATGACGTCCTTGGCCAATGGGACATGAAGAAATAGGATGTAAGCCAAGGCTTGTATTATAAAGTGCTTGGTCACTAGAGATTGTTCCCTGTTGCTGCAAATGTCATCATCAAACAAGGATGCAAAGAGTCTGAAGTAGCCTGCTGGAGAGACCACATGCAAGAGAGCTTCAGAATTGCCAGAAATGGGAATAAGGCCATCTTGACCATCCAGCTCCGGCTGAGCCACCAGTTAGCTACAGTCACATGAGTGAGAACCAGATGAGCCAGCAGAACTGCCCAACAGATCCTAGTCCAAATTGCCAATCCATTGAATTATGAACTTATAAGTAATTGTTGTTTTAAACCATTAAGTTTTGAGGTGGTTTGTTATGCAGCAAAAGCTAACTGATACAGATTTTCTGTTGAAAGTACAATTTAAAGTATTTAAATTGGGAGAGCTCCATAAAATGACTTTTTAAAAATTACTCTGACAAACTCCTTTTTTTGCACTATTGTCTTTATATTATATATGTTATATATATATGTATATTGCACTTGAGTACAATGTTTTTATCAGCCTGAAGTAGTTCCATTAATACTCTTACCAGGTTTCCTTTCTTTGTTTGAAAACTTTAGTGTTTGATTTTGGATTTTCTTGCAAGGTGCCCTGGTAATTAAAGAGCTTTTGACCTACTTAATTACTAGTTTGCATTGCATTTGGTGTGTCACATTTTACAGAATTACCACTCTTCTTCCTGGAAAATTCTTTTCCTCCATAAAAAGATTCATTCCCACTCCCCATAACAGCCTTCTTTCCTTTGCCCATTTAATGTTTATTTTTTAAATGCCTGTCCTGTTTGGGCTGAGTCAGACAATTTCCCCAAGTTTCCAATAAGCCATTCTTCAACAGTCTCTCAGCTTCTTTGTGGTTATTTGCTTTTAAAACTATTACTTTAATTTTTTTCCTCCTAATAAAACCTATATTTTTTCATAGTTCCCCTTTCTAAAACAGAGTAACTTCATGATGAATATTTTTCGCTTTCCTTTCTTGTCAGAATGTTGGACTTAATCACATGGTGATCACCGCTGAACAGGCATCCCTTGAGGGATAGCACTTCCCTTATGAACATCCCTACAGATGAGCAAAGTCATCACTCTCCTTTTCTGTGGTGATTGAAAACCAAGGCTTGCCTGTCCTACTTACAGTGTATCCTTGAGCTACTGGGAAGATTCAGATACAAATGAGGTAAAGGAAAAAATGGTATTTTGTTTTCCTTTGGCCCTTTCCGGTTAATTAGTCCTCTCTCTGAGGATATATCCTTACAGCATTTAAGTTATAGTTATTTGTGGAATCATCTTATCTTCTGTACTAGACTCAAGCTGTTTGAGGGTAGAATCCAGCTTTTAATCATCTTTGTATTCTTTTCTTTTTTTTTTTTTTTTTTGAGACAGAGTCTCACTCTGCTGCCTAGGCTGGAGTACAGTGGTGTGATCTCGGCTCACTGCAGCCTCTGCCTCCTGGGTTCAAGCGATTCCCCTGCCTCAGCCTCCTGAGTAGCTGAGACTACAGGTGCACGCCACCATGCCCAGCTAATTTTTTTATTTTTAGTAGAGACAGGGTTTCACCATATTGGCCAGGCTGGTCTCGAACTCCTGACCTCGTGATCCGCCCAGCTCAGCCTCCCAAGAATTCAGCATATAGAAGGTACATTATGAATATCTAAAAAATTAAAATTAACAAATAAATTCATAAATAAATCCAAGTTATGAGCTGAGCCAAGAACTCCTTTGATACAAAAAAGGAATGGTTGAACCAGATAAGTGGCCCATCTGAATGAACCGTTTGTCTCTCTGACTATTCTTCCTCTCCTATATTACTCTGCCTCCCTTAAAGAAAAGAGACAGGGTTAAAGAGATAGCAACAAATGACATTTTGTCTCCTCACTTCACCCTGTATACACTACAGAGCTATCATGTATCATTCAAAAGGAGCTTGGGTCTGCTATACTTAGTTCTGTGATATCCCTAAAAGATAGAGAGAAATTGTGGAATATGGTAATGGCATATTTTTTGAATATCCCTGACTCCCCATTAAAATTAACAAGCACAACCTACAGCATAAGCAAAGACCCATAAGCAAAACTATGTGAATAAAGGAATCTCCATGAACCTCCAAACATGATTGTCAACAAACCACCAATAATTACAATACCTGGTGTCTACATCTGTGTAGGCAGAAGCAGAGGGAAGTCAGCTGGGTTTCTGTTATTTCTCAGAATAGGTGAGTGGTGAACTCATATGAGAACTGCAGTCTAAAAAGCTATGACAGGATCCTGCAGGATCCAATTCACAGATGAGTACAGTGGATTATGTTGCTATAAATTCTAATGGTTCCAGAGGCATGTGGGTCCTGTAAACTCTCAACACTATGAAAACAAAGCTGTCTTCCAAGACAAAGCTTATGGAGAAATTGCTAGAAATAGAATCCAAATTGAGCAGAATACAGACAGAAGCACCAAAGGGCTAGGCAGTCCAGATAAAGGTGTGGAAAGAAAGGGAGGAGGACCAGTTTCAAAGGATATCACATTGCTATTTTCTTCTAAAAACTTCATTTACTTAAAGAGATTATGTTTATATACAATATAGTATTATTGTTTAAAACAAAAGAACAAGGAGACTAATATTCCTACAGAAAATGAAAGCATGCAAAACTGACATGCCACAAAATATCGAAAACAGTAAGCTGATTGCGGAATAATGACCCCTTGATGTTGTTGACATCCTAATCTTCTGAGCCTGTGAATATGTTAGGTGGCATGGCAAAAGAGAATTAGTTCGCAGGTGGGATTAAGGTTGCTAACCAGATGACTGTAAAATAGGGAAATTAGCCTGGATTATAAGGTGGGTCCAATGCAATTACAAGGATCCTTCTAAGTGAAACGAGGAGATAGGAGAGGGAGAACTAGAGAAATGGCAGTGTAGGAGGGACTCAGCCCAACATCACTGGCTTTGAAGATGGATGAACAGGGCCTTGGTCAAGGAATGTGAGTAATCTATAGAAGTTAGAAAAGGCGAGGAAACAGATTCTCCCCTATAGCTTCCAGAAAGAACACACCTTTCTTGGCACCTGAATTTTAGCCCAGTGAGACCAATTTTGGATGTCTGACCCTGAGAACTATAAGATAATAAATATGAGGTTCTTTAAGGCATTAAATTTATGATAATTTGTTACAGTAGGAATAGGAAATTAACATACCAATATTTCAAAATTACCCAAAAGAAATTAAGAAAGTGATAAAAGCTATGAAATATGAATATTGACACAAATGTTGACAATTAGAATGAGGTAATTGGAGAAGAGTTAAATTTTGGGGAAAATGATGATAGTTGCATAAAAGAAGGAAACAAAGAAAAAGTCATTTTAGAAATAAAGAATAAAGTCAAAGCATACTAGAATGAATAAAACTACTGCTAATGCCTTCATAGAAATGGAAGATGGAAAGGAGGAAAAATTAACAGTGAAAAATAAATCAGGAAGAAGATTGAAAAGGACTCAAAAGAAAGTGATAGATATAGAAGTTCGTAGAAAAGATGTAATATGTATGTGATAGGAGTCTTTGTGAGAAAACCAAACCAAGGGGATAGAATATACTCTAACAGTGATCAATTTAAAAGTCTTC
Organism: Rhinopithecus bieti; assembly: GCF_001698545.2. Lineage (NCBI taxonomy): Eukaryota > Metazoa > Chordata > Mammalia > Primates > Cercopithecidae > Rhinopithecus > Rhinopithecus bieti. Next base: position 2,261,185 of record NW_016814250.1, read on the forward strand.
AAATACAAGGTTATTTGAAACATATTAAAATGTATATCTCATACTGGAAAAAATCTACATGGAAAGGCAAACATTGAGGCACAGTCTAGTAAAAATATTAAATTTTTAAAAATAATTGGGGTATCGAGGCAAAAAGCAATTCACAAGGGAAAAAATCAGATTGTCATTGAAATTTTCATCAGGAAGACTATTTCAGAGATCAATGGAGTAACATATTTAAGATACTCAAGGAAAGAAAATGTGAGCCACATTTCCTATGTAGCCAAACCAATTTGTCAATATAAAGGCTCCAAATAAATGTTTATGAACATGTGATAATTTAGGAAATATTGTTCTCCTGAGCTCTACCTGAGTGATTTACTAAAGGGTACATTTCAGCTAACCAAAAGATTGGAGAGACTTTTAAGTTAAAAATGTAATGTTATATTTCTGACATTATAGACAGGGAATAATGATCAAAAATTGGGAGAAAATGGAGAATGTGTATAAAACATTGACTAACCTGCTGATTGCTTTAAAATACTCACTGAGAGAAAAGAGCATCACTTCAAATTTGATGCTGTACAGAAAGGAAGAGGGGTAAGAAAAGATTACCAGTTAATTTCAATGTGGTTTATAGTAGGGAATCAGTAACCAATAGCCAAGGATAAAATGAAAGTTACTATTGAAGGATATTAATTTAAATTTAAAAAAATATTCATGTAATGTGTGTGTGTATAATAGAACTAAGGCAAAAGATTTTGACATATTGATCATGTCAATGAATGTAAATAAGCTTAACTCACCCATCTACAAAGAATATTCAGACAGATATAAAAAATCAAAATTGAATATTGAATACTAAATATCTAAGAAAGTAGAATTAAGACCAAATGCATTGAGATACAAAAATGAGACTTGATAGCACTGATGATTATAATTCATCCAGTAACTCAGTGTTAACTTTCATAAAGCAGAAACTATATTGGTAAGATAAATCTCTAACACCTATTTCTAAATCTAAGTCAAACCAAGTAGACAAAATATTGGTTGGGTTAGAGAAAAGTGCAATATGATCAATAAAGTAAATCTTAGAGTTACATATAAAATCAATCCCAGTAATGGAGGAGACATTTTCTATCCAGTGCACATGGAACATTTATAAAAATTGACTATCTATCAATGTATAGAAAAAAATGCAATAAATTAGGAAGACTAGAAATAATACAAGCAATAGGCTAGACCATAGTAAATAAAAAACAAAAATTAATAACAAAATTTTAAAAAAGACATTTCCATGTAGAATTTTTTAAAAAACTTCTATTAAGGAACTAATAGATCAATGGGAAAATACAGAACAAAATTACAAAATTTCTTAAAAATTATAAAATATGACATCTGAATCTGTGGGAAACAGAAAAAGAAGCTATCAGAAGAAAATTTAAAGAATTATGTATATAGAAAACAATGTAAATAAATACATTAAATCCCTACTTCAGAATTGTACAATGAGAAAAACAAAACCAAAATAAACTAGAAATGAATTAATAAAGATAATAACAAAATTGATGAATTAAAAACCAAAACCAATAGGACTGAAAATAAAACTAAATCCCAGTTTTTGGAAGGAACTTACCAAAATAGACAAACCATTGTATGTATAACTTAATCAAATAAAGAGAAGGAGAAAGCACAAGTGCACAAAATCCAAAATGACAAGGAGGAAATAATAAAACAAAAGAAAATGTTTAAAAAGTTGTAAGAAACTACTTTGCAATGCTCTATGCAAATACACTGTAAAACTTTGAGCAGGATTTGATAAATTACAGCCCATGGCCAAATCTATCTGGCTGCCTATTTTTATAAGTATTTACTGGAACATGCCTATTCTTTTTTGTATTATATACGGCTTCCTTTGCAAAAACGGCAGAGTTGAGTACTTGTGGCAGAGATCTTATGGAAAAAATATTTACTATCAATATCCTTTACAGAAAACACTTCATGACTCCCGACTTAGAGAAATAGGTAATTTTCTTTTTAAAAAAGTGCATTTCCAAAATGACCTCATTAGAAACAGAGAGTCATAAATTATCATAAGTGAAATAGAGTCAGTCACTAGTTAAAAAGTTATTCCACAAAAAGTGCCCCACCCTTTCAAACAGGAGAGACACAGGGAATCTAGGAGTTGCCGACAAGGGGCATCCTGTGACAAGAAGCATTTAGCCCAGGAAGATTTTGTCTCTGTGTTCTTGAGACTTCCCTCTCCTACTGAGAGCGACCTGGCAGCTCTGCAGCACTAGTAAAGTAGTAAAGGAGACCCCACTACAGCAAGTGGACTGGCAGAGGAAACTTATTTGCCCCTGTCTGCTGAGGATTCTTTTCCCCAACTTGGGAGAACCAGGAAGCCCTGATTTTGGAAGCTCTTTCTGTCACCTCAAGCAGCACCATCAAGGACCAGTGGCAGCCTCAGGAGCAGGAAGTAAACTAAACAGCTCAAAATAGCATTGTGAAGCTCTGAGAATTAAATTGTTGTTGGAACCACAGCCTACAAAGTAAGCCAGTATTTGTGTGTTAAACCAAAATAGAGTGACTGTCTCTTAAAATAGAAGATTTAAGTAGGACTCAGAGACTCCTAACATAATAGCCAAAATGTCCAGCATGCAATAAAAAATTACCTATTGGCCAGGCATGGTGGCTCACACCTGTAATCCTGGCACTTTGAGAGGCCAAGACAGGGAGATTGCTTGAGCTCAGGAGTTTGAGGCCAGCCTGGGCAACATAGTGAAACCCTGTGCATATAAAAAACACAAAAATTAGCTGGGCATGGTGGCATCGCCTGTAGTCCCAACTACTTGGGAGGCTGAGGTGGGAGGTAGGAGAATGGCCTGAGCCCAGGAGATGGAGGTTGCAGTAAGCTGTGATCACACCGCTGCACCCCAGCCTGGGCAACAGAGTAATACTCTGTTTCAAATATGTGTATGTATATGTATATATACATCATACCAAGAATCAGGAATTCAAAACTTGAATGAGAAAAGACAATTATCTGATGGTAAATGCCAGTGAATCAAATATTAGAATTATCTGAAAAGGATTTTAAAGAAGCTGTCACAAAAATGTTTCACCAAGCAATTTCAAATTCTCTTGAAACAAATGGAAAACATAAAATCTCAGCAGAGAAATAAAAATTATATAAGAAAGAACAAATGGGAAGTATAGAACTGGAAAGTGGGTTTGAACAAATGAAAAGACATATCTTTATCTTGTATAGCTAGTCTCAACATCATAAAGATGTCAGTTTTCACCTAAGTTAATGTAAACATTTAATATATTCCGATCAGTATAATGGGAATGCTGACTGGATGTTTGATCTTATTATGAAATAACTAATTTTCTAAGTGTGATCATCATATGGTAGGTATGATTATGTAGATAAATTCTTAGTTTTTGGAGATAAATAATAAAATACAGAAGAAGTAATAAAATGTTTGAGATTTGCTTCAAAATTATGGAGACAAGATTGGCAATATGTTAATTTACTGAAAACTGTTGAAGCTTAGTGATAGGTATGTTAGGTCTGTTATATTATTTCCTCTACTTCTGTATATACTTGAGATTTTCCACCATAAAAGTTTTGAAAATATCCTCAGGATCTAGGGCTTCACAGCTATTTTGTTTTCATGAGAAAAAAATAGACTACATAGAAAAGACTGGCATTTGAGTGAAAGAAAGGTAGAAGCATAAGAGAAAAGTGAGGAAGCATCATTATGCAAGCTTGTAGAGGCATTAGCCGAGACAACCCCAGCTGATCCATCCACAATCTACAATTTATTAAGGACGTAACTTCAGAAAAATGACAGACCTCGTCTTCCCTACAGAACATTTTTTGAAAGAAAAGAGACTCAAAGGAAATAATAACAAAATTCTCAGAAGTACTTTAAACTCTTTTGAAATTACTCTGTCTTTTCTCCTTATGCTTCCTTTTATTCCTAATCATTCTTTTTCATTAGACATAATGTGAATAAAGAGATAACAATTTTATAGTACTTTACTGGTTTACTTATATTGGACAATAGTATTCTTTTCTGATATCCTTTACTGTAGGTCAATCAATAGAATATTGGTAGTTTAGAACTTGTTTTTAAAGACAGACTGCATAGAATAGAATCCAGCTTCCAGCATACATAGTTTTGACTTTGAACATCTTTCTATGTTTCAGTTTCTTCATCTGAAAAACAAGAAAAAGGTAGAACTTAGGAAAGTGGTTGGGATCAATGATGTAATGCACTTACTGTGCATCATCTAAGATAATTTTGGACACTATGCAAATGTCCATGGCCATTGGCGATGCTCAGCGTATAGAAGACAGGAGCAATATATTCCTTCAACCTGGAGCTTGGGACTGAGTCATTTAGTGATTTGGTACTTCAGTCTCTGATTCTGCACTATCCAGCTGCATTAGTTTTCTGTGCCTACTGTAAAAAGTTACCACCAACTCGATGGTTTAAAATAAGAAAAATGTACTATCTTACAGTTCCAGAGGCCAGAGGTCTGAAATCAAGATGTAGCAGGGTTATACTCCCTCTGGGGACTTTAGGGAATAGTCCATTCCTTGCCTTTTCTAGCTTCTGGTGAGCATCAGCATTTCTTGGCTTCCTTGGCTTGTGGTGGTATCAGTTCAATCTCTGCCTCCATCTACATGTCACCTTCTCCTCTGTGTGCTTGTTACCAACACTCCCTTTGTCTCTTTCTTGTAAGGATATATATATATAGGGATATACATGATTGAATTTAGGGCTCGCCCAGATAATCCAGGATAAACTCAAGAATCTTTTTTGTTTGTTTGTTTTTGAGACAGGGTCTCCCTCTGTTGCCCAGTCTGCAGTGCAGTAGTGCAATCATGGCTCACTCCAATCTCGACCTCCTGGGGTCAAGTGATACTCTCACCTCAACTTCCTAAGTAGCTGGGACTATAAGCACATGCCACCACGCTTGGCTAATTTTTGTATTTTTTGTATAGACAGAGTTCCACCATGTTGCTCAGGCTGCTCTTGAACTCCTGGGCTCAAGCAGTCTGACTCCCTCAGCCTCCAAAAGTGCTAGGATTGCAGGCATGAGCCACTGTGCCTGGCCCCTTCAAGAATCTTAGTCACATCTCTTGCCATATAGTGTAATATTCACAAGTTCCTGGAATTAGGATGTAGACATATATGTTAGGGGTCATCATTGAGCTTGCTACACCTTCTGAAGAAGACACTCCTGTCAGTGGTATCTATTGAGGAGCCTGGCCAAATGCATGTGAGGACTCTAAATTCAGAAGCATTGGCTGCAGAGGCAGATGAAACGGCAGCAGAATTCTTCAGGGAACTTCTGAGACAATATTTGTCACCTACCCAACCAGGCTGCGACAACCGTGGATTCGGGAAAATTACTGTTTTAAACTTCCATCCCAGGACCAATATCCACTGAAAATGCTACAAGAAAGCACTGAAGGTAGTGGCTTCACTGCCTTTGTTTGACTACCTGACTTCGAGGTGCCCCAGTCTGCTGGAACATGTTCCTGACTCATTCTGGATGCTGGGAGTGCTATTTAGATAAATGGTCATAACATTTCTACTTTACCTTTAATTAGAAAAGGTACTCCTTGTTAAAACTTTAAGCAGTTAGGGCATATACAAGTAAAAAGTGAAAAATATTTATCCCTTGTCTCCTAATTATTCTCCCTACATTAGTCACCACCACTTCTATCTCCAGGGATGACCATTATCATCAGTTTAGAGTTTGTTTTTTCATACATTTTTATCTATATGTAAATATACATATATATATATATAGCTAAAATAAACTCACACCATGTATATTTGCAAACATTTTTCAGCTTTAATTTCTTTAGATTGTATTAATAGCTCTGTCTGATTTCCCAGGGGAAAGTATTTTCCTGAAAACAAAATTACTGCTCCTAAAACCACTCATCTATTGCAACTGTACAGTGAGAAATGATAGTGGATCTGGTAGCAATGGAACTGTGAGAACTGGTTAAATAATGGAGATCCAGATGCCTACTGAGATCCAAACACCCAGTGAACAACACTATGTGATATCCTTTTATAAAATGGGAGTTCAGTAAGTGATTATACAGAGGTATCACCTCTATTTTTTATTTACTATTTAGGAAGCCTAGTACATTTCCCTTACTTTTGCTTTCACGAGAGTCACCTACTTTATTTCCAATTTAAAATTCTCTATTAAAACTACTAAGATAAATTCTGATGTTTTCCCTATTCCACTAAATATATTTAGGTCTGTTAGCACATATACATTATTTAAGTATGAAACTTTCACCAACAGCAATATTATGTTGTTTCTTTCTTATGAAAAGTTTATTTCACTATTACTATCTTTTAGCATCATTTCTGTTGCCATTTTCATCAACAGTATATGCATTTTCTACAGGGAGATGTAAGGTATCCATTTTTTCTTAAGATACTAGCAATCTGGATGGGAATATTAAATATACAGTAGTTCAAGTATCACAAATTGTTTAATTCATTCAGGAAACATTTTTTATCACTATGTTCTAGGCACTGCTCAAGGCTCTGAGGTAAAGCATTCAACCAAAAAGACACAAATTTCTGTGCTCATGGATTTTATATTCTAGAGGGTAAGCAAGGCAATAAACAAGAAAAATAAGTAAAATATAAGGTATGTTAGAAGATTATCAGCACTATAAAGAAAACTAAATGAGGAAAACAAGGATTCAGAGTGCTGGGGGTTGTGTATGTGCAATTTTAAATTAGATGGGCAGGGTGAACCTCACTGAAAAGGTGATATTTAAGCAAAGACCCGAAGGAATTATGGAAACAAGCCAGGCCAGTGTAAGAACGTTTCATGCGGAAGAAAAAGAGCCAAATCCCTGAGGCAGGGCCATACTTGATGTTTTCAAAGAATAGCCAAGTCAGGATGGCAGAGTAGAGTCAACAAGAGAGAAGTAGTGAGAGACCGAGTTGGAGAGGTCAGAGAGGACCCGATAGTATAGATCAGGACCTTGGTTTTGAATCTGTTAGAAGTAGAGAGCTGTTGGAGGTTTTGAGCAGGTGAGTAACATGATCCGACTGAAGTCACTCAACTGCTGGGTTAAGAGTGAGAAGTCATCAGATGATGGATATAATTCGGAAGTAGAGACTGCAAAATTTTCTGATGACTTGGGGACAGAGTGTGAGACAAAGAGAGGATTGCTCCAAAATTTACTAGTCTGGGAATATGGAGTAACGAAGTTTCTATGACTTGCAGTTTCATCAAACTTAGGAATTCAGTTTGGCACATGGTAATCTTGAGATGTTTGTTAGGTGCAAATAGAGATGTTGCACAGGCCATTGGATATGAAAACTAGCATTCAGGTAAAAGGGTTGGTTGGAGATAGAAATCTTTTTGTCTTCAGGGTATAGACAGTTTTCCAACTGTGATACTGGGGAATGTCGAGAAGAGATGGAGCATCAAGGCAGAGAATGGGTCTGAGGGCTGAGCCCTGGGAACCTCTGTATTAAGCAGAAAAGAGGAGAAACCTGTAAAGCAATCGTTAAAAATCAGTGAGGTAGGAAGGAAACTAATGCAGCCTTGAAAACATGCTCCAAGGAAGAGTGATCAACTGTGACAAACGTTGATAGATCAAGAAAAAAAGAGAAAAAGAAAATATACGAAAGTATAGAAATTCTGTAAGAAAGCAAAAATGGAACAGAATTATGGGAAAGGAACTGGGGGGGAAGGGGAGGTCAATGACTTATTTTCGAATATGGGAGAGTTAGCAGTACAGATGAGAGACACATTCTGTTTGGTCTGCAGTGTTTTAACAATTTTTGAATTTGAATGTCTTTTGAAAGGGCATGTTCTCTAGGCATCCACTACCTTTGCCAAGCCCCTCCAGATATTCAGGTTTGCAGCTCATGCAGGAAACTCTAGGCCATGCTTGTCTAACCCTCGGCCTATGGGCCCCCTGTGGCCCAGGATGGCTTTGAAAGTGACCCAACAGAAATTCGTCAACTTTCTCAAAACATGAAGTTTTTTTGAGATATACATATATATATTTTTTAGCTCATCAGCTATCATTAGTGTTAGTGTATTTTGTATGTAGTCCAAGACATTTTTTTTTTTTTTTTTTTGAGACCAAGTCTTGCTCTGTCACCCAGGCTGGAGTGGCATGATTTTGGCTCACTGCAACCTCCGCCTCCAGGGTTCAAGTGATTCTCCTGCCTCAGCCTCCCGAGTAGCTGGGATTACAGGCACCTGCCACCACATCCGGCTAATTTTTTAATTTTTATTTTTAGTAGAGACGGGTTTCACCATGTTGGCCAGGCTGGTCTCGAACACCTGACCTCGTGCTCTGCCAGCCTCGGCCTCCCAAAGTGCTGGGATTACAAACGTAAGCCACTGCACCTGGTCGACAATTCTTTTCCTTCCAGTGTGGCCCAGGGAAGCCAAAAGAGTGGACACCCTGGCTCTACGTCATTGTGGATTTGATATCTACAGTTGTGGTATGTGTAAATAGCCCTGAAAGACATGTAACTTGTAAGTCATGTGATAAGTCATATGTAACTACACTGAGGCACTTTTATTAACTTTTAAAAATGTAAGATAAATTTTTTTCTTTGGAAAACACAAAACTGAAATTTGCTTATGGTATACAATTTAGAAGCAGAAAAATGAAATAAATATTAATCACAATGTATCCTGAGAGATAAACTCCTGTGAACACTTGAATGTATATGATTTCTTATGTGTGTTTTTTTCAATGAAACTATATATAAGAAAAATGAGATCATACTATAATGTTGCATTATTTACTTTTATGCACAAAATAGAATAGCCTTTTGAAATCACTAAATACTCTTCTACAATATAATTTTTATAAATACATAGCATTCCATTGCATGATGCGTCAAGATGTGCTTAATTGGTTACCTGTTTAGATATTTATTTATTTATTGTGAATAAAATAATGTGACAATGAACACCCTTGTAGCAAATCTTGCTCTTCCTAAGAGAGGATTTGAATCCTGAGTGCTTCCGGGCTGGTTTGAAAACTGAGTCACTTGGCTGTAGGGTGAGCTAGCTGACTTCCTCATGCAAAACTCCATAAAGTTCTGTTGTCTTTTTAAAATAAACTATCCCAGTTAATCTTCATCAAAGGAGGTAGCTATTACAACGTTTTGCTTTTAAAAAATGAGGAAATTTTGATTTCTCAAAGATTTATTCTTTGGTTGTTGATTCCCTTTAGAATATTCACATAGTTGGTGCCAATCTTTTCTATATACGTTCTATCTGGGACTCCTTGTTAAAAAAGCAGCAAAAAGGGGTCACTAAAGATTCTAAAATATAAAGCTTTTTTTTCCCTTTTTTCTGTGATCTCTATCTCAACTTATTATGGTGTTTATTTGCTCTTTAATGTCATTCTAGGTAAAGAAAAATCAGCATTTTAAATTGCTCATGTGAATGTTACTGTTCATCTTTATATTATGCAAGGCCAGTTTTAAAGGCAGAGATAAGAACATTGAACTCATATGTGGAATCACTGAAATTACACAATTCCTATTTTGTAGCTCCTACATGCATATGCCACATGCAGTGGCAACTATATACAAAGCTAACTCAACTGATTTTTTTTCACTTTGTAATGCGTACACATTCTACCAATACTCTATTTTTGGATTACTCAAAGAGTAAAGGTAGAAATAAAAGGAAAAGGAACTATGGGTTGCCTCATCTTTTCCTTTCTTGTTATGCCACTACTTTCAGCCTAAATGGTTGGCCAACATGGGGAAGCAATACAAGCAAGAAAGATATGATAAGGTTCCTGGACCATTTGTGTTTCTTAGAATGCCACTGCCTTCTTCTGTCTTCTAAGCAAATTCTCGTTCAAACAGAAACTGCAGCCTACCAGGGCTGTCAGCTGAAGACGTTGCAAGCTTACCTTGTACTTGCTTTGAGTCTCACCAAGCTCCTGTGCATTGTGAGTCCTCTAGGGCTCTGTGCTCATGGGGCATCACATTGTATGTGATGGGGCTTCAGGGAACTGCAAACACACATGTTGCATCTTTCTCCTTTGCTCACACATGCTCCATTGTCCTATCAGACTTTACTTTCAAAATACAAGTTTAAAGGTAAAATTCATAAGCATTTCAAGACCATAACCACAGAGCATACAACCAAGCACAGAAGTCTTCTGGCCTCTGGGTGCTGTATGACTGCCCAGGTCGAACACTCATGAAGCCTGCCTTGGTTCCAGTTTTTTTCAAATGACTTCCTGTCTTCACAGCTCTAAGACAAGTATTTGTCAAATAAACAAATGAACACTTCCTTTGTTCCAGACAGGGTGCTTGCCATTTAATCCTCAGACAACCATGAGATGAATCCTATACTTATCTAATGTTATAAAATCTGAGGCTTACAAAGCTTAAGTTATTTATATAAGGTTATATCGATTATAAGTAGCACAACCTGAATTTGAACCCAGGTAGTTCTTTCTCGTTAAATATAATGAAGGAGACACTTTAAAACTGGTCTTTAAAGGGGTGATGAAAATAAGGAGTTGAGATCTGAACCAGCATTGTGAAATAAAGCACATACAGTTTACTAAAACAATTTATGGCAACTTTGAATAATGTAGAGATAAATGTATGATTTCAGTGTCAATGGCCAACACTCTTTACCTAATCACTTAGGCAGCACTGGCAAAGGATGATGCATCCGCTAAGCTCTGGAATAGACTTTTTCTTTCACTGTCCTGCCACTCACTCATCTTTTTTGGGCCCATAATGAAATGTGTTCCAGCCATATCTACCCTTTCCATGTTCCCTGCCGGATAGATCCACTGCTGAGAAGTCTAAGTATCCTTCAACAATTGTTCACATTTTAAAGTACAGAATTTTCTTCAAATAAAGTCCTCCAGCTGTAGCTATTTCTACCACTGAACAAATGCTGACACTGAAGGGGTGCAGCTTGCCTCCAAAGATTGCCCTGCCAAATATGTCTGGCAAAGCTGCCCGGGAATATCTTCTTGATCTACACGCAGAAGTGATGGGAGCCATTTCAATTCTTAACTTTCTGCAAGGATAATAAAACTTCTGTTCTGCGTGCCACCTCCACAGAGCTTCCTGAGCCATGTGACATACCATTATTCTCTAGGAACCTCCCAGGTCTCATCTATTCACCAAGCTCTATCAGCAGAGGGAGCTTAAGCTGTCACCAGGGGCCACACTTGGGACTTGTGCTTTAACTATTTCATGAATTTTTGGGGTGAGGGTACGTCTCTGAGTTTAGCAACTGGCTAAAAAATAATTTTCTTTGTTTAAAATATTGAATATTAGCCCCTCCTTTCTCCTCCTCTCCAAATAATGTAGCCTTTTCATATTGCCTGATTTACACAGTCGTGAAAAGTTCTTACCATCTGAAAATCCATGACAAAACCCGTAACAATGTGGGAAGATGTTCCTTTGAGAATGGATTTGGGAATAAAGACAGATGGAAAGAAGAGGGTTTAGAAATAAGTTAGGAAACGGGGTTGGCCACAATGGATATACACACACGTATAGTTAGTCATAAACTATAGTTTTCATCTGAAAGGTAATAGAGTCCTCATGAGTGTCTTGGGAGAAGGTAGTGATGCAGTGATTCAAGATTTTGTTAGCAGATTGAATTGGCTAAAGGACAGAGGGCTTAGAGGTTGGAAGACCAGAAAAAAACAAAACAAAACAAACAAAAAAACTACCACACAGCCAGATTTGCCCCTCCCCCTCCAAAAAAAAAAAACCCAAAGCTAGGTGGCACAAGCCAATATGAAGCACAGATGAGTACAATATTCTTTTAAACAAAGGCCAAATCAATATGTTTTGAAATTTGAGATGTGGTGAGGCACCTACTCTTTGACACCTTCCAGCATTGGTAATGCCATTTGTAGTCTATGAAACTAATAAAGGGTTTCAGATCTGTCCATTCGGTGCTGGCATTAGCACACAGGGAAATAGTCAAGGCAAAATGAAAACACAAAGGTACTACTGTAAAAATATTGTATTATTTGGATTCAGTCACCATCAATTTTGCCAAATCCCTGAAGATTTCCATTGTCCTACATAGCAGGGATAAAGGAAAATATAGGGGTGGATGCCAAATTATTTAAGTTGAATGTTTTCCAATTTCTTTTTCATGAAATGTCAGTAGTTCTTTAAAATGCAGTTCATAGTATTGCCATATTTTTGTTTTCCTCATATGTGTTGAAGAAATATACAGATTTCGGCCTCTGCCTTACATTTTAAAGTCATCCTTCTCAAGGAACTGGTTTCATTTGTGAATATGCTGAAGCCCAAAAGAAAGAAAAAGAACAAATATTGGTGTGAAACGACGCTTTAAATGCATGGGTGCCAGACGGAAAAGCTTTTGGTCTGTTCCTATATTTGATCAATTGGCTTGTCTAATCCATTTGACTACGGACGGATGGCCTGACATGACTTCAGATTAGTTTAATAGGGATTAAGGTGGCATGAAGTGTATAATGCTATGCATTTGTAAGTACAAACATGCTTAAAAATTCATTTATCTTTGGGGAGTGATGGAGGTTAGTTCAAGCTCCAGCTATATTTACAAACAGATTCTAGCCACAGCTGAGCAGTGTGGACCTGGGGAAAGTAACTGTGCCTGCCTTTCCTTAAGCCCACAAGGCCTTTTGATTTCTGCCCAAATAAAGCAGGCCTTTGGCATTCAGCTCTCTTAGCTGGCAAGATATCTGCATAATGTCTGCAGAATTTAGAATGGCCAGGAGGGGCAGGTCAAAGACAGCCAAATTATGATATCATACCCATAAAACTTCATCAATGGTGACACACAGAAAACACTCAGTAAATTGCTTTCATTAATTTATCCTTATTAAGAAATTCTAAGCAGTGTCTTCATTCCTTGGCAGATTTCTGATTCTGCCATTTCCCTTCCTTCCTTCATTGCTTTTCCTTAACAAAAATAAGCAACCATGGGCACAGAGTGACAGTAGCTGAAGAAATGTGGCCTGGGGTAGCCTAGGATGCTCACACTGACTGAGAGGAATGTTTTATAAATGCTCTATTTGCCTTTGGGAGAGCCAAAGACTTTTCTGAATCTTCTGCTCTGGGTTAGGATGAGAGTTATTCCTGCAGTTAAGTAAAAGGAAACCTGACTATAGAGAATTCTGTGCCTCCCTTCTCTGAGGACAAGAACGGGGGCACTGAGGGACCAGCTGCACAGAACCGGGCTTGGCCCTGGGTTGCAGTGCCCAGACTCCATTGGACAGAGGGAGTAGGGATGGTTGTGAGGCTGTCAGGGCAGATGCAGGATCAGGAAAAGAGAGGGATATGCAATTGAATGTAGGCCCAGTTTTTCTTTGGGTCACACACGTTTCTAAATCTCACTAGTCTACAAAATGACATCAGGAAAATTGAGGGAAGTGAAGCATTTCCTTGTAACTGACCCTGTTGGGAGTTGAGAGTGTCATCATGTTGGGGCAGATATTCCCAAGTCTCATCATCTGTCTTATTTGGTTGCCTGTTTGGGGTCTTGGAAGCTTGACCCAAAGGCATTACTCAGGGAGTGGAATTCATAAACCATTCCAGTGCCTTATGGCAGAGAACTTTTGCATATAGACCAACAATGAGAAGAGAAGCGTATAAGAAAGCTAAGACCAAGAGAGACAGAAAGAACAATAAAAAAATACCAAAAAGAAGATTTATCAGGACATGTTTAAGATGGGAATGCATGGAGAAAATATTTTGAATATGAAAGAGAGGATAAAAGATTCTGCATTGTTTCACAAGCAAATTTTAAAACAGCAGAGATATAACTGTGTACTACAAATAAACCCTTGTTATTTTGTGTTCTTTTCTTACTGTGCTAAATTTATTTCTGATTGTGGTATGCTTAGGAACATTCAAGTTCTCAAATATATTTTGATTCCTTTAGTTATCATAGGAACTGACTGAACTATGGATGCACTATGGCCTTGCATTCTTGAGGACTTCCATGTTGAATGAGCATGTCAGGTGGACCCTTGTTGACGACGGTCATTCATGCATGCTATGGAACTCTGTGTCCTGACAGACACGTGGGCAGGAAACTTGATAAGGGAAGGGAAGTACCCAAATTTAGATGTTACTCACTCCAACAAGAGAAGAAGAAACCAATGATTGCAAAGCATGGCTCAAAGAAGGAAAACAACGGTAAAGATAGCAGCTCTTTCTCCCCCTCAATATCCAAATCTTATTGCTTTGGCAAAATTGTTGCCTGGAGAAGCAGTCCTGCACCAGGGTAACAAATAGACAGTTATGACGCTCAGCCAGATTCCTTGTGAATGAACCAAACTTGAACTATGCTATAATTTGTTGAAGATGCTAAGGTCTTAACTGTTTTTGACATTACCATATGAAGACTTAAACACATCCATGATAATTTCATCTAGGTAAAGAGTTATGGTATTCAGTAACAGGAAGTAGAGTCAAGAAATAAAGAAGGGACACACTGGCTTTTAAAACAAAACAAGACAAACAAATATGAATACGTAATTGAAAGAAAGGCACCTTGATGAGAGTGCTTGACAAGAAATCAGGACCTATGAAGTCGAGTGCAGACTCCATTGCTGAACAGCTGTAGAGGAAGGAAGTAGCTGCCCTCTAAGTTCCCTTTTAGCTCTGCATTTCTATGATTCTGATTCATCTTCGTAGGAAATACAGTTCCAGTCTCAAGAACACTGAACAGCCATGAAGAATGGTGAGTCTGATTTATTTTAGTCATGGAAGAGACCTTCTATTCTGCATCGATAATTATCTGGGTTTCCTTTTGCACATGCATGCCAATTTTGTTATCTTGAACACTAAACTTGTGGGTTTATAATTTGCTGGAAAGTTCAAATGTAAGATGATGAACTGCTTAGGTGTTTTATTCCCCACCCCACCTCACCCCAAGTAAGAATGACAAATCCATTTCCTGGTGCCAGCTCCTATTGTTTCTTCCCTCTGGCAGGTTAGATCTGTTGTCAGTTTCAGAAGCAGAGATTTGATGTAACTTAGGTAGTATGTTGAGATTTTCTGCTCAGGCCTCTTCTTAAACAAACAAATAACCTTTGCAAGGCCATGTGAGCTAATATAACAATATTTTCATTTTGCATTTCTATTTTCCTCTCTGGTGGTAGGGAAAAATAAATTAGAGAGTTCTGGGTTAAAGGCCCTCAGGTTTTTTTTACAGGTAATAGTATGTTCTGTTCAACAGTTTAAGCACATTTAAGTAAAATGAAAGGAAATGAAAATGAATTATAGGCTAAAAGCAAGATCTTGGCTTCCAGGAGCCTCTCAGCTGATGGTTCCAGGTATCACTGAAATAGAAACGCTGCCAGCAGAGGTACTAAACATGAACCAGGGCACACTGCAATTCTTGTCTCTCAAGAGGAATGCAAATGGTCTTGCTGTGGTTGATGTAAATATGTGTAAAACAACAACTACAGAACACCTAACCTTTCAATACCTTTGGAAAGCTCTATATGTTGATTGAACAGGGACTTTGATAAAAATGACAGTTTGTCACCACTCTCTTGAGAGAAGTGTAAAATAAAATGATGTGTGGTGTATGTGTGTGTGTGTGTGTGTGCGCACATGTGTAGGTGGAGATGAGATATTCCTACACTGGCTTTCTGAATGTGAATCAGTATGTTAACATTTCACCTGTCTAAATTTTATAAAGGCTCTATCTCTAGAAGAAACAAAAGCAGTATCAACTATGACTTTGGACCTGTTTGTGTTTATAGACGGGTTGTCCCATCAGTGTGGTCTGTCTAGTAAGGCCTGTTTTATCTACAGAGTAATTGTTCTCCAAGATCATTTGCTCTGTACTGCCCAAATATTTAGTATGTATTTAGGTAACAGTTCTGGGATACCGATGGGATGCAGTATCTGAAGATGACCGATATGGTTTGGCTGTGTCCCAACCCAAATCTCATCTTGAATTCGCATGTGTTGTGGGGTGGACCCAGTGGGAGGTAATCGAATCATGGGGGCATGTCTTTTCTGTGCTGCTCTTGTGATAGTGAATGAGTCTCAGGAGATCTGATGGTTTTAATAATGGGCGTTTCCCTGGCAAACTCTCTCTTCTCTTTGCCTTCCACCATGATTGTGAGTCCTCCCTAGCCATGTGGAAGTGTAAGTCCATTAAACTTCTTTTTCTTCCCAGTCTTGGGTATGTCTTTATCAGCCACATGAAAACAGGTTAACACAGTAAATTGGTACCAGCAGAGTGGTGTATTGCTAAAAAGATACCTGAAAATGTGGAAGCAACTTTGGCACTGGGTAACAGGTAGAGAGAGGCTGGAACATTTTGGAGGGCTCAGAAGAAGATAGAAAAATGTGAGAAAGTTTGGAACTTCATAGAGACTTGTTGAATGGCCTTGACAGGAATGCTGATAGTGATATGAACAATAAGGTCCAGGTTGAGGTGGTCTCAGATGGAGATGAAGAACTTATTGGGAACTAGAGCAAAGGTAACTCTTGTTATGTTTAGGCAAAGAGACTGGCGGCATTTTGTCCCTGCCCTAAAGATTTGTGACATTTTGAACTTGAGGGAGATGATTTAGGGTATCTGGTGGAAGAAATTTCTAAGTAGCGAAACATTCAAGAGATGACTTGGGTGCTGTTAAAGGCATTCAGTTTTGTAGAGGAAACAGAGCATAAGAGTTGGAAAATTTGCAGCCTGACAATGTGGTAGAAAAGAAAATCCCTTTTTCTGAGGAGAAATTCAAACCAGCTTCAGAAATTTGCATAAGTAATGAGCTGAATGCTAATCTCCAAGACAATGGGGAAAATATCTCCAGGGCATGTCCGAGGTCTTCACAGCAGCCCCTTCCATCATGGACTTGGAGGCCTGGTAAGAACAATGGTTTCATGGGCCCAGGATCCTCGTGCTGTGTGCAGTCTAGGGACTTGGTGTCCTGAGTCCAAGCCGCTCCAGCCATGGCTGAAAGGGGCCGGTGTATAGCTCCAGCCATGGCTTCAGAGGGTACAAGCCCCAAGACTTGGCAGCTTCCATCTGGTGTTGAGCCTGCAAATGCAGAGGAGTCAAGAATTGTGGTTTGGGAACCTCTGCCTCGATTTCAGAGGATATGGAAACGCCTGGATGCCGAGGCAGAAGTTTACTGCAACGGCAGGGCCCTCATGGAAAATCTCTGCTAAGGCAGTGATAAAGAGAAATGTGGAGTCAGAGCCCCCACAGAGTCCCTACTGAGGCTTCGTCTAGTGGAGCTGTGAAAGAGGGCCAGCATTCTCTAGACCCCAGAATGGTAGATCCACTGACAGCTTGTACCATATTCCTGGAAAATCTGCAGACACTCAGACACTCAGTGCCAGCCCATGAAAGCAGCAACTTGCTTTTGATTATACCCTGCAAAGCCTCAGGGGCAGAGCTGCCTGAGGCCATGGGAGCCCACCTCTTGCATCAGCATGAGCTGGATGTGAGACATGGAGTCAAAGGAAATCATTTTGGAGCCTTAAGGTTTGACTGTTCTGCTAAATTTCAGACTAGCCCCTTTGTTTTGGCCAATTTCTCCCATTTGGAATGGCTGCATTTACCCAATGCCTGTACCCTCATTGTATCTAGGAAGTAACTAACTTGCTTTTGATTTTACAGGCTCATAGGCAGAAGGAACTTGCCTTGTTTCAGGTGAGACTTTGGACTGTGGACATTTGAGTTAATGCTGAAATGAGTTAGGACTTTGGGCAATTGTTGGGAAGGCACCATTGGTTTTGAAATGTGAGGACATGAGATTTGGGAGGGGTCACAAGCAGAATGATGTGGTTTGGCTGTGTCCACACCCAAATCTCATCTTGAATTCCCATGTGTTGTGGGAGGGGACCCAGTGGGAGGTAACTGAATCTTGGGGCAGGTCTCTCCTGAACTTTTCTTGTGATAACAAATGAGTCTCATAAGAGCTGATGGTTTTCAAAAGGGGAGTTTCCCTGCACAAGCTCTCTCTTCTCCTTGCCTGCCCCATCCATGAAAGACATGACTTGCTCCTCCTTGCCTTTCACCATGATTGTGAGGCCTCCCCAGCCCTTTGGAACTGTGAGTCCCATTAAACCTCTTTTTCTTCCCAGTCTTGGGTATGTCTTTATCAGCAGCATGAAAAATGGACTAATACAATGACATAAAGTCAAGTTTTTATGCACTTGGATTTTAACCTATGATATCTCTAATTATTTCCATTTGATTCCAGAAGATGAGAGGGGGAGTTGGTTGTGCTAATAAACCCCTGCTTACGTCCCAGACTCTGAGATGGAAACAGTGGTGCTTGTAGGAATTCTCATTAAAGACCTGATCAAACAGGCTTCATTGACTCATAGGCTGCTGTGTTGTTGCTGGGTGTGTGTTGGTCCCCTCCCGGCACTTTTATTATTTCCTTGGCACCTCTAGTATTGTGCTAAAGGTCTTCTGAGAGTCAGATAGAAGAATACATGCCAAGTGTATTTACTGTACTGGCACCTGTACCACACATTTCTAAGGCCCACACATTTCTAAGACTGGCAGTTACTCTGAATAACCTATCTTTCTAGGTCATTGCCTGTTACTTTAACCCCTTATGGCTACCATTCCCTCCTCCCAAAGCAAAAATGTCAAAGGAACTTAAAGGAATTACTCTTATCAGTTTGAATACCTCGATGAAGACTTTCAACAAGGGCAGGTCACCACAGGTAAAACATTGAATTGTTTAGAACAGACAATATGCAAATAAAAGAATAAAATAGTATCTGTTTGAAGTATTTCTGGGGAAAATGTAGCAAAAAATTATAATTCTTCTATCTCCTGCTCTCCTGTGCACAACTTGTCTGGCTTTAGAAATGTGGATGTCCTCATCTTTTCCAGAAATATCCTGTAAAGCTGGATTAAGAGGATGATGTGAGGACAACTGGATGTAGTGACATAAAAAAACCTAGCAGTCAACTTTGGTGGGTGAGCTGGAGAGTTAAATTACACAAGAGTAGCTCTCTTTATTAAGTTTTGTACAAAGCCATAATGAAAAGCTAAGAGTGGACACTGTTTCCACACAGACATGTTTTGGACATATATTCCCTGATTCATACTCTGCAAATGCAAAAAGAAAATGATAGCTTGGAGATCTCCAACATAACCTGGAGATCCTTCTACTTTCTGACTTTAAACAGGTTAATAAGAACATATGTCTTTAAATGAAGAAGGCCGACTTCACTTGCATAAATGACATTTGAGGGTCTCAACATCAAAGAAACTAAGAAGTTGAAGGATAGTTGGAAGTGGTGGGTGGAAGAAGGAGGTATATTAAGAAATAAAAATCCATAGATATACAAAATAATAATAATACCAATTATTATTATTATTTTCAAGATGGAGTCTTGCTCTGTCACCCAGGCTGGAGTGCAGTGGTGTGATCTCGGCTCACTGCAACCTCAGTCTCCTGGGTTCAAGCAGTTCTCTTGCCTCAGCCTCCAGAGTAGCTGGGATTGCAGGCGTGCACCACCACACCCACCTAATTTTTGTATTCTTAGAAGAGATGGGGTTTCACCATACTGGCCAGGATGGTCTCGAACTCTTGACCTTGTGATCCGCTAGGCTCAGCCTCCCAAAGTGATGGGATTACAGGCGTAAGCCACTGTGCCTGGCCCAATATATAAAATTATTTAGGGCCTAATTATTGGTTTTAATACAGCCCCCAAAGAGATTTGGAGAGTACATTAACATGTGCCCTTTCTTTTATGTAATAACCTCAGTTTCTATACATGCAGAGGTGGGGCAGGGGACAGCGGTGAGCTGGGGTTCTGAGAAACTTGATTACTAAATTGATATCATGGGAATTTGCTGATCCTGTGTGAGACAGTTTGTTAAATCCCATTCATGTGTCCAAATACATGATTAGGGACTCATAGTAACCACCCCTGTTCACACATCTATCATTCAGACACAAAACAAAATACAAAACACCAAATGTCTCTAGAGTTGAGCCAGATCTTTCTTATCTTTGAAGAATCAAAACTTATAAAAGCCTCAGGGAACTGAAATGATTTATGAATGTTCAAAGTTGCTAGACTTTTGACAATTGTTCTTGCTAAAACAAAACTGTTTACATTATCTTGTATTGCCATACAGATTTTGACCAAAATAAAAGTTTATTTCCAAAAATAATACTGTTTTCTTGTTATTTTCCCCTTCTATTTAGATATTGCATTTAAAAAACTTTCCTTGTTTTTTTTTTTTTTTTTTTCTGTAAAAGCTATTCCAAGTAAGAGTGTTTAGTAGAAACAGAACCTTCTCAATAAAGTGTTAGGAAAACCTCTCCTGGTCTGAGCTGCAACCTGCACGCTGTCACCAGGCTGACCAAATAGATATTTATTACCTTTTAAACTACCAGAGAAAATAGTAGGCTTTAGAATATGTGGATTTGGGCTTGGTGAAAAGAACAGTGTTGATTAAAAAGAGTAGATAAATCTTACTCTTTTGTGGAAATGCCAGGGTCCTGCTACCATTTCTTTTTCTGTCATGTATGTTTTCAAAAAGCAGTTAGCAGAGTATCACTGATGTTTACACCCGTGAAGAAAACAGCAAGCCAGTGTATTATTTTTTAAAGCATTCATTTGTGGGTAAATTTGTGCCTCATAATCAAAGTGTTGTATTTGCCTTCTTTAATTATGTGATTTCTTAAGAATGTTCAGCTGTCAGATTTTTTTTTTTTTTTGCTGGAAATAGAGCCTGGGGAAGGAGAAGACATACTGTAGTGAATTGCAAAAATCAAGAATCACAATTTACATTTTCTTTACTCACTTTTAAAGTAAAACCAGAGGTGTGAACTGTGGGTAAGCTAAAAGCATCACTGGTCAATTTTGGTTAAAAACAGACCTTTTTTCTCATCATTATTAATTTAAGGTGATGGGTATTTCACTCTTTCATGAGATACTGAGGCCCTCAATGAAGAAATAATCACATCTTATTAATGTCTGATTTAGCAACTTATCAGTCTTTTTTTTTTTTTTTTTTAGACGGAGTCTCGCTCTGTTGCCCAGGCTGGAGTGCAGTGGCATGATCTCAGTTCACTACAAGCTCCGCCTCCCAGGTTCACGCCATTCTCCTGCCTCAGCCTCCCGAGTAGCTGGGACTACAGGCGCCCGCCACCTCGCCCAGCTAGTTTTTTGTGTTTTTTTTTTTTTAGTAGAGACGGGGTTTCACCGTGTTAGCCAGGATGGTCTCGATCTCCAGACCTCGTGATCTGCCCATCTCGGCCTCCCAAAGTGCTGGGATTACGGGCTTGAGCCACCACGCCCGGCCCACCTTGTCAGTCTTAAATGAGAGAGTGTAAACACCTAGAAAATCTCTAGACCCATCTTGATGTCATTGGCAACAACATCATTCTTTCATATTTTAGTTAAAATATTCAGTATCTTTAGGCATTCTTGTCCAGTGACTGTGGGATTATAAATTGGTGTAAGCAAGAAAGTAGCTTGGTAATAGGCTGTAAGAATCTTAAAAACGTAGCTCTTGAATTGGTCATTTCTCTTTTTAGAATATATCATAAGAAAAAATACCAGATACAGAATAAAAAAGCCAATATGTTGATTTTCATGTAACCCAAAGATCGCCAGGCCCTTCAACTATCTGGGATTACCCAGATAGTTTTAATATGCTAGTTAAATAAGCCAAGCTCTCACCCACATTAACTGCAGAGAGTCCCAGTGACTTTTCAAAATGCCTAAATAGGGGAATTAGGTGGGGACAAGAGATACTTATACTACCTTGTCTCTGCTATAACTTGCTCTAAAGCCCTGTAGCAGGCCTTTCTTTAATCCCTATGACATCTCATCTCTGCCTTTGTATGTCATGTAAGCTTTGCTGGTTCCTTTTTATGCCTTTTCCGTCATTTCTCCAGCATTTAGAATTTAGAGTGGTGGAAAGATTTACAATGCAAAATAGAAAATTACTTAAAAATGCACGGGCCACATCCATGCTGTTAGAGTTTGTTGGCCATCCAGGAGTTGTTTCCTGGCTGAGTCTCTCCTTGGGCTCTGCACGCCAGCCATGTTGCTGGGCCCTGGTCTCTTCTTTCAAAGCCTCCTTTCCTGTCCTTTCTTCCTTGGGTCCTAGCAACTTAGCCCTCCTGGATTCCTTCCTCCAGCCTCAACACTTTTCTCTGAGGACCCAGAGAGCTGCTCCAAATCATTTTTTATTTCAAAACCCTTTCCTTTAGAGGAAATGTATTTTCACTTTATTTTGCAGAGCTGTTTAGATTCCTTAATTTTGACATCCCATTCTAAACTTTGCTCTGGACCTGCCTTAGTTTTTAAAACAAAGGACTTTTTAAATGTTTTGTTCAAACATAAGAGTCATTTTTTTTTTGTCTAAAATTGTGTTATATTCTCACTCCTCCTTGCAAATTAATAAAAAATAATATTTTTCCCTGATGTTCTGATAACTTGATAATACTAAAAGTAATCTGAAAAAAAATTAGTATCCTCCATAAAGGAATATGATTTGGAAAATTACAGTCTATTCATAGAATAAAATAATAGCTTTTAATTATAAGTTATATTCATAAAATGTTTGGCTTATATGTCACAATTTTAAATGACATAACATTATAACCTATGTAATTTTGACCATGTAAAATTATTAAAATTAAGCAAAAGGAAATACACTAAAATATTAGAGTATCTATTTTGGATGGTGGAGTTATGTGTGATTTTTATATTCTTTTAATTTTTTAAATTGGCTTCCAGTTTGTCTATAATAAGCATGTATTACTCTAATTGCTTAAAAATAAAACTTATTGGAAATTTTCAGAAATTTGGATTTAAAACCTGTAGACTTTTAGAAAATTTTTTTTTTCTCTTTTCTCCTTATATTGCTTATTTTCTATTCACAATGGTGGTATTAGGCTAGTCAACATGAACCCAAATATGGTTAATGGTCTGGGGTGAATGGTGGGGCCAATAATGAATGAACTCAGGTTAGTAACTATTTAGCTTAGTAGAAAAAAAAAGATGAAAAACCAGTGTTACCTAGGGATACCTTTTCTTTTCCTGTTTTTTTTTTTTTCTTTTTTTTTTTTCGGAGAGTTGGTTGGGAAGTGGGTGTGGTTTCCCAATAAAAAACAGAAAATCTACTAGAAAAATTCTGCAAGAGCTGTAACATTTAGGGACATCCATTATGAAAAGCATTCAGAAGGAATATTGTTAGTTAACTACTGAGAAGGTGTCATTACCTATAACCTTCTAAATCGCTAACCTGGCCCTAGATTAGAAACCTATTACAATAATCTCACACAGTCTAGTCATGTTCTGGGGCAATACAGGCAAACACTCAATTCTTCCATGCTTACTCATATATAAACTAGAGCCCCTGAATTTTATATAGTTAATGCCATCTGTTATAATTAAATTTTCCCTCACCTGACATTTAGGGCTGCCGTGTAACCACACACTACGTGTTTCACCAGACTTATGGAGAAATTCCCATTGAAATCTGTAAACAAATCTCTTGTGTCTTGTGTAGCAAGTTGAGTCTTGTGAAATATGACTGGCTTTTAAACCCTTCTCATAGGCCCCACTGGTTGCAGCTACAAACGTATTATTCTCATGGTTTAACACCTTCATAAAGTCATGCATTGGATTTGGGCAATTCTCCCATCACCTGAATATACTATATCAAAATCAATAATTACAGGCAACCCATTGATTGCAGAAGGCATAAATGTGCAATGAGACATAATGGAGCACCAGAACTCTTTACAGAGTAGATACATATTACAGGCAATTGCATTCTCCTTCAGACGGATTTTGTGTGTGGGTGTGATATACTCAGATATAACTACTGTTGAATTATAGCTGTGTACACTTTCCCAAATAATTCAAATGCCCTTAACAATAAGTCATGTAAAGCATCGGGTTATTTTTTTTGTTGGTTTTTTTGTTTGTTTGTTTGTTCAATAAGAAAAAAAGATCTATCAAACTTGGGATATCGAATTTGAAATTATCTTTCTCTTACTTCTCTCCATTGGATCCACAGGCTCCAGGAATAAGATAGTAGAGAGTTTTTCTAATAAACACGTATTTGATGGCTACCTTCACCCTGTAGTTTGAGATAGCAACCTCACTACCTTCTGCACTCTGAGTTATACCTTCTGTCTGAAAATCACAAAGAAAAATAGTCTCTAACTCTGTGTAGCCCATGATAAGGCAAACTTTAAGGGAAATTTATACCACAAAAGTGTCAGGATTGTTTTAGGGAAGGAGTAGAGTTCAGAATTAAACACACACAAAAAATGTTACATTACAGGATTGTATTATACAAAATTTTTGCTATTTTTTTTCACTAGAGAAGGTAACATAACTGAAGTATACTTCAATCAGTTTAATTTTGAAGAATTAAATTTTAAGAAGAAACTATTTGTAGAAGCCCAAATATGTGCACCAGATATTTAAAATCTTATGTGTGATTAAACTAAAATAATGGAATAATTGCTCTGCAGGCTTAATTTTAGCAGGCATGCTTGCCAGGCAGCTAGCTTCATGACAATAATGGGAGGCCCTCTTGGGTAATGGTTAAGAGCACAGACTCTGGAATTAGATGCCCCGAGTTTAAATCCAGACTCTACCACTAACTGGCTCTGTGACTGTGGGTGTATTATTTAATCTGTTTAAGTATTAATTTTTCTCAGAAGTAAATGGGAATTATGATATGATCCTATTTACTTTACCAGATTGCTATAAGGATTGAAGAAGAGATAGTATGCATAGAACACTTAAACACTATTTGGTTGCTAATAAATGATTTTTAAGACTAGTGCTTGTTAACTACAATGATTACAATGGGATGTTTGTGAGAGGGAGATAAAAGCTTCACGTGTTATAAAAGCTGACTCCTATGTTATAAAAGCTGACTCATATGACTCCATATGGCCATTTTCTTTTTGTTCCTAAATATTACCTATGAGCGGCTCACTGTAAATATTCAGATGTTATCTTTGTGTTTGATAAACTGAATTATTTTCTTATTTAGTTATATCAGTAAAGTTGAGTCGTGAAATCCAGAATGAAATGAAGATTTGTTTTCCAACAAGAGAATACCAGCTGTTGTCATCCACAGAATATCAATTGCCAGTATATCCATGCATCTCACAAAAAAATAGACAGAACAAATCCTCTGCCAGGATCTCAAGATTACAAAGTAAATAAGACAAGGGAACTGCCCTCAAGGAGCTTTTCATCTGTAGGCAAAATGAGACAAATAACAAATAACTCTGCTATGTGGCAGCAAGAGCTATGCTCCTGAAGAAACACAGGGATGAACTGTGTTGGGAGTTTAGAGGAAGGTATCATTCCTTCTCTAATCCATTTATGTAAAAAATTTGTGGGAGAGGTAGCATTTGAATGGGGTTTTGAGAGAGCAAGATTTGAGTGTGATGTTAGGAAGAAAATGCAGCAGTTATGGCAACTGCATTATCTAATATTATAGTTTTGATGTTTCTGATCTATGTCTGTGTAAGAAGTTATTTTCTGCATACTTTGTTTGTGAGATAGCTCAAAGTTCAAGGAAATTAGATTCCCCATGCTGCACGTTGTAGAGAGACACTAGGAGGACTTCCTATAATTAACTGCCTCACCACAAAATTTATTCAAAATTAATCTCAGATATACATGTAAAAATTAAAACTATAAAATTTCTAGAAGAAAAATTTGCAAGCTAATGGTAGACGAAGATTTGTCAACACTTACAAACAATATTATATAAAACCTAAAAACTTTTGGTCATCAAAAGACATAATTAAGACAATCAAAATGCCACCACACACTGGGAGAAGAGAATATCTGTGCTGAATGTGTGAAGGTCTCTTACAATACAATATATAACCCAATTAAAAAATGGGCAAGGCCGGGCGCTGTGGCTCATGCCTGCAATCTTAGCACTTTGTGAGGCCAAGGCGGGTGGATCACCTGAGGTCAAGAGTTCAAGACCAGCCTGGCCAACATGGTGAAACCCCGTCTCTACTAAAAATACAAAAAAATTAGCTGGGCATGGTGGTGGGTACCTGTAATTCCAGCTACTTAGGGAGGCTGAGACAGGAGAATTGCTTGAATCTGGTAGACTGAGGTTGCAGTGAGCCAAGATCGTGCCACTGCACTCCAGCCTGGGCAATAAGAGTGAAACTCTGTCTCAAAAAAACAAAACAAAAACAAAAAAAGGCAAAAGACTCCAACAGATGTTTAAGAAGATATACAAATGACCAATAAGCATATGAAAAGATGTTCCTTATCATTAGTTAGAAAAAAAAATTCAATGAACTGCAACTAACTAAAAGTAAAAAGATTGACAACAAGTGGTATTGATGAGGATATAGTGCAAGAAATCTCACACATTGCTTTTGGGAATACAAAATGGTGCAGCCACATTGGAAAACTAATGGCAGTTTATTATAAAGCTAAACACACAAATATCCTATGACACAGAAATTATACTCTTAGGTATTTACCCAAAGGAAATGAAAACACATGTCTACAAAAAAGGCTTGTACAAGAAAGTACAATTATGACCAGGCACAGTTGTTCACACCTGTAATCCCAGCACTTTAGGAGGCTGAGGTGAGCAGATTGCTTGAGCCCAGGGGTTTGAAACCAGACTGGGCAACATGGGGAAACCCTCTCTCTACAAAAATTATGAAAATTATCCAAGCATGGTGGCATACGCCTGAAGTCCCAGCTACTTGGAGGGCTGAGGTAGGAGGATCTTTTGGGCCTGGGAGTTCGAGGCCACAGTGAGCCATGATTGTGCCACTGCACTCCAGCCTAGGCAACAGAGTGAGACCCTGTCTGAAAAAAAAAAGATACAATTAATAGGTTTGATGTAATAAATTTATTAAAATGTCTCACAACAGGGAATACATATTTTTTCAAGTACAAATGGAGCATTTATAAAAAATTGATTATATACTACTTAAAAATACCAGTCACAACATAATTTCAAGAAAAGCTAGTATGCTACCTTCTCTGATCACTAGAAAACAATAGTAAAAAGTATCTCCCACAACCCACATAAATTTACTAACTTAATCATATACTTATTGGTTAAGGAATGAAATAAAATAGATATTAGAAAATAATTACAGTTAATGACAATAAAGCTACATATCAAAACATTTGTGACCCAGTTTAATCCATATTTATAATTAATGTACAGCTTTAAGTACATTTATTTAAAAAATAAGAGTAAAAAATAAAGGAGTTAAACTTTCAATTTAAGATGAAACAAAGAGAACCACATAATAAATGAAAGAAAGTTGGGGGAAGGAAATAGTAAAGATAAGAGCACATTTTAATAAAATGGAAAGCAAAGAATACCAAGTATCAGCAAACCCAGAAGCTGGTTGTTTAAAAAGATGAATAAATTCCACAAACTTCAATCAATACTGATCTTAAAAAATAGACACAAATCAACAAGATTAGGAATGGAAGTGGGGCAAGTGCAAATGCATTTGAGCCTTAAAACTCCTAAGAAAATATCATGAACAATCTTATTTCAGTAAATTAGAATATTTAGGGAAAGAAATAATTTTCTAGAAAAAATGTTTGTTATTGTTTTTCTTTAGAAGCAGCATAGTATAATGATTAAAAGTGTAGCTTCTGTGTCATATTTCCTGGGCCTGAATCTCAGCTTACTCCTTACTCATGGTGTGATCTGGAGCAAATTAATTAAATTCTCAACTTTTCCATTTGAAAATGTGGAAAATCATAACACCTCATAGAGTTGATATAAAAATAAAAATAAGAATGGTTGTAACATGCATAGAGCACTACCAGACAAATATTAAGTGCTTCATAAATATTTTCTATTATTTTGTTAATATTATTGTCAGTGACCAAATCTAACTGAAGAATAGAAAAAAATGAATAAACTAATAGCAACTAAGAATCAAATACTGCCTCCACGGGTTCATTTGCATTGTTTTATAAATGAGCTTTACCAGGCTTTCATATAACAATAATTCTCACTTTTAATAGACTACTCCAGAGAATTGAAAAAGAGACAAGGTAAATATAACCTTGATAAAGATAATAAAGTACACAATAAGATCAGTACAATAAAATAAATTATTAACCAATGTCATTTAACAATATAGATGTAAAAACATAAATTAAAATTGGCAAATTAAAATGTATTAAAACATATTATGGCTGAGTGTTCCGTGAAAGGAAGGAAGATATAACATTGGCAGAACATAGTAATGTAATACATATTATATCAATTAATCCAAAAGAAATAAATTGATAACATTTAACACTAATTCATGATAAAAATGCTTTACAAAGCAAGAATAAAGTGAAGCTTTATACAGTTTAATTTCTGACAAAGTAGATTTTGATGTGAAAATACATGTTTAGAAATTTGTAGCAAACATTATACTTAATGTTAAGCTTCTAGAAGCATTCTCATTTAAGAAGCAAATAATAATGCTTGCACTCAACATTTCTATTTAATGTTGTCCTAACATCCCAGTCATTATAATAGGGCAAAACAAAGAAGTAAGAATGGTAAGAATTAAAAAGGAAGAGATAGGTTGGGGGCGGGAGCATTGCTTCATACCTGTAATCCTAGCAGTTTGAGAGGCTGAGACTGGTGGATCATTTGATCCCAGGAGGTCAAGACCAGCCTGGCAGCATGTTGAAGTGCTGTCTTTATAAAATAATACAAAAAATTAGCTGAGTGTGGTGGTGGTATGTGCCTGTGATCCAAGCTACTCAGGAGGCTGAGGTGGGAGGATTACTTGAGTCTGGGAGGTCAAGGCTCACTTGGGAGGTTGAAGCTACAGTGAGCCATGTTTTCACCACTGCACTCCAGCTTGGGTAACAGAGGGAGACTCTGCCTCAAAAAAAAAGGAAAAGATAAAATATTTTTTCTCAGGCAATATAATTATCATATATTTAGATAATATGCACACTATTACAACTAATATGAATACTAAATTGTTAGATATGAACCCAACATACTCAACTCAATTGCTTTCTTTTACAATAACCCTTTAGACAATATAATAGAAAAAACTCATTTTTAAGCTACAAAATATTAAAGGCATGTAATACTGAATATCACAAAATATCTAAGAATTTATGTAGGAATTACAAAAATTCTTAAAAACATAAAAGAAGCTAGTATGTAAAGGAACAATACATGGTGTCAATTTAAATGTAGACTCAATATTGCAGTAATATAAATTCTAGGCAAGTAATCAATATATTTCAATGCTAGTTCAACAAAAATCTAAGTAGAGTGTTTCATGGAACTAAACCAGCGGTTTCTAAAGTTAATATAGAATAGCAAGAGGCCAAAAACAGTAAGGAAAATCTAAGGAAGAACAAGTTGGGAGGGGCAAGTCCTAGTAGAAAACAAAACTTGGAAAACTTTGGAAATTAAGACAGTGTGTATTATGCAGAAGCAGACAGACAAAGATAGCAGAACAGAGAGCCAGAAAAATAATCCTTATATTGATATATGACAGAGGTGACTTTATAAGCCAGTGGACTAAGCAATAAATGCTGATGGAGAAATTCATAATTCACAGAGAATATAGAAATAATGATAGAACCCTACATCAACCCACATACAAAGAGAAGAGATTAATCCTAAGGTGGGGCAGGGAATCGGACCAAAATGTCCAAGGAAAAACTTGAAAACTTTAAAAAAAAATAAGTATTAATGTCATCATGATCCTAAGATAATGGAACGATTTTTTAAAAATAAGGAAGACATTGATAGATCTGAGTAAGTTAAAAAAATAAAAACACAAAAGGAAAAGTCTGCATATGAACAGATACCATAAACAAAATAGAAAGGCATGCCAGAGCTGGAGATATTTTCAGTATACAAAATGAAAGCAGGATTGAGAAACAGAAATATTCTTTGGAACTAAATTATCAGAGTTCAATCCAGATTTAACCACTTATAACCTGGACAACTTTGGGCAAGGAATGTCACGTCTGTGTGCTCGGTTCCCTGTATACAAACTGGAGCTAATAAATCTCCCCATCTTTTAGGGCTGTTATAAAGATCAAATGGGTTAATTAACATAAGGTGCCCAAAACAAGGTCAGGCATATTATAAGCACTTAATAATGTTAGATATTATGTTATAGAATTGGTGTTAAAATATATAGAGAAATACTAAAATAAGTAAGAAAAGACAAATAAATTGAAAATGGGCAAATATGTGGTTTAGCATTTCAAAGAATAGGACACTTAAATTTCCAATAACTATTAGAAAAGATAGTCAAACTTGTTAGTGATCAGGTAAATGTAAATTGAAACTACAAGGAGATACTATTTCATGCTCATGAGATTGTCAAAATTCAAAGTGTAGGGAGGGGTGTAGAGCAATAGAAAATCAACAAACTACTTGCTATGAATATAAATTACAGCCAGGGGGCGGTGCTCGCACCTGCAATCCCTGCTTTTTGGGAGGCCAAGGAGGGAGAATTACTTGAACCCAGGAGTTTGAGACCAGCCTGGGCAGCAATAGTGAGACTCCATCTCTACAAAAAGTACAAAAATTAGCTGAATGTGGTGGCATGTGCCTGTAGTTTCAGCTACTCAGGAGGTTGAGGTGGGAGGATTGCTTGAACCTGAGATTGAGGCTGCAGTGAACCAAGGTCAGGCCACTGCACTCCAGCCTGGATGACAGAGCTAGACACTGTTTCTATAAAAGAAAAAGAAAAAAAGAAAAAGAAAAGGAAGAAGAAGAAGAAGAAGAAAGAGGAGGAGGAGGAGGAGGCAGAGGAGGGTAAATTGCTACAACCAATTTGGAGAATAATGAATAATTTGACATTATCAAGGACACTGATGATGCTCATGGTAGATAATCCAGCAATTGTGCTCCCAAAATATAAACCCTAGGGATTTAGTATGAATGCTGCAAAAGACACATACAAGAATATTCTTAACAATATCATTTATGATGGTAAATAACTGGAAGAAACCCAAATGTCTTTCAGTAGAAGAATGGATAAATACTATAGTGGTATATTTATATAAAGAAGCTGTACATTCAGTACAATGAATGAACAAGAACGAGGGCTATGTCCATCAACATGGATAAATATCAAAAACATAATGTTAATCACGATTTGTACACTAGGTCCCATTTCTTCTCACCCACTATAGCACATCACTCTTAAGAATTTCTCTCTTATCTGCATGACCAAATTTATTATTTCAACTGGATTATTCCCATGAGCATACAACTTGCTATACCTTGTCCTGTCTTATACTCCCTTCCAGCTACTATTCCATTTCCTTTATAGTAGAACTCTTTGAAGAGTTGATTATACTTAATGTTTCCAATTCTCCTACCATTCTCTTGCTTAATCTTTCTAAATTCTTATTCTATCAATAATATATGCCTCCAAAAATATTATTTGCAAATTTCAATTCTTCTTCTTTTATTAATTAAATAGTTTCAATAGATAATAGACTCATATTTTAGAAAGTTTAAAATATAAAGATTCTATATGCAGTGAAAACTCTTCCATCTACCCCAATCTCTCTTCTACACAATTTGCACTCTCTTTTCTCAACTCTTATTTCTTTCTTGTGTGTTAGTTCAGTTTATTTGTATAACACATTAAACTGCAAATAAATATTCTTATTTTCCTCTATTTTCTACATAAATGTGGAATATTATGCTGACTGCTGCATAATTCTTTTTTTCAGTTAATGATGTGTTTTGGAGGCCATTTCATATCAGCACATAACAGCTTTTCAATTATCTTTTAACAAGTGTCTAGTTAATTTATTTTACCACTTTTCTATTGATGAACATTTCAATTGTTTCCATACTTTTGCATTTACAATGCTGCAATAAATGACCTTATGTATATACTATTTTGTATGTGTGTAAGGATATGTGAATCAATTTCCAGAAGCAGAATTCCTAGGTCAAAGAAAAAAGGCATTTAACTTTTTTTTAGATATTGACAAATTTCTTTTCCAAGGGATCATGACAGTTTAAACTTCTAGCAATGTATGAGAGTACCTGCTTCCCCATCACCTCTCCAAGAAGTCCTATCATGAAATTTTGATTTTTTAAAATTCTTGTAGGTAGAAAACGGCAACTAGTTTTAACTTGCATTTTTCTAGCTGAAGTCGAATATTTCTTTATATGTTTAAAATTTTGTATTTATTTTCCTGCAAATTATTTGTTTTTCTCGTTTGCTGTTTAAAAAAAACTGGGTTATTGCTATTATCAATTTCTAGGAACTCTTTAAGTATTTGAGCTATAAATGAAGCTCCAATAGCCATTCTGTCTGTGACATAATTTTTACTTTTGCTGTTGCTATTACTTTGTTTATACTTTTTTTTCCCTGCCGTGCAGACGTTTCTTTTTGTTTTGTAACTTGTTGATATTATATCTTGGTTAGAAGAATTGGCCCCACTCAAATTATAAAACAATTTCTCCAATTTTTCTTCTGGTGCTTTTATTGAGCTGTTATTTAAAACATTTAAATCTCTGGACCTCTTAGAACTTATGCTTAGAATATGGTATAAGGCTTCAATCCAATTTTATTTTATTTTTCCAGATAGCTACCAGGTTATTCCATCTTTTTTGAGTATTCCATCTTTTAAAGGCCAACTTTAGGCTACTTCTGGATTTCCTTATTTCTATATATTGATTTATTTGTCTATTTATGTACCAGTAACACATTGTTTCAATTTAGGGGTTGAGGCTTCAAGCAGATTTTAATATCTAATCAGGCTAATTCCTTCAGTATTGCCCCCCCACCTTTTTTTGAGAGTTCCTTCACTATTCTTGTCTATTTTTCCACACAAAGATAGCATAGGTGTCTAGTGCCGCAAAGATCTCATTGGTACTTTCTATCAGCAACCCATTACATTTATAAATTAACTTACAGAGAATTAATATCTTTGTAACGTTGAGTTTTTTGATCCAAGAGCTTGGTGTGTCATTCATTTCTTTTATTTTTTTCTGGCAAGTTCCTTTCATATAACCTTACATATTTCTTTTTATTCCTAGAGATCTTGTCTTGATTCTTTCTTATCTCCCTAAACTGTAAACATTGGGATATGCCAGGGATTCATTCTTAGCCTTTTCTTTTCTCTTTTCTATCCATACCTCCTTCTTTGGTTATCTCATCAAGTCTCATGGTTTTGCATACACATTAGGGCCAAATTCCAGCTTTATCAGTTTTGCATATTTTTATTGGACCTCCCCCTGAATTCCAGAACTCCAGATATATATCACTGAACACTCCTGACTGTTTAACAGACACATATATCTAATGCAACATGACTAAAATCAATCTGGAAGTTTTTCTCTCTGGGTCCGACTTTTCTCCCAATCTTCCCCATCACAGTTATTAATAACTCTCTTTCCAGTTGTTCAAATCTCAAACCTTGGAGTAATCCTTGACTCCTCTATTTTCCAAATCTTACATCCAATCATCACCAACTTTTGCCAGGTCTTCTTTAAAAACATATCCAGAATCTGACCACTTCTTACCAGCCACCAGCATTTCAACTTGAATTATGAAATGGCCTCCTAACTGGGTCTTCCTGCTTTCGCCATTGCAGCTTCTATGGTCTGTTTTCTACATAGCAGCCAGACTAAAACAAATATAATGTAAGTAGTATTATATCACTTCTCTCTTCAAAATCATTCAAAGGTTGTCCACTTCACTCAAAGTAAGAGCCATGTCCTTTCAATGGCTACAAGTCCTTTTATGACATAGCTCCTTACTCCAAATACAACATATCATTGTCATTGTCAACCATCCCAGTCCATTTTCTACCTCAGGGCCTTTGCACCTGATGGGCCCTCTGTCTGGAATTTTCTTCCCTTTGTTGTCTTCTTGGCTCACACTCTTGGCTTTCAAATTGTGCTCCAGTGTCTCCTTATCAATAAAGTCTTTCCTGAAAACTCTACATAATAACAAGCATTGGATAACACATCCCCTCTTTAAGTAGTATGATCTCCTTCATTTTGTCTGATTCTTCTCTGTAATATCTGTCACCATCTGACATATTAGGTTAAGTGTCACTTATTTGTTCATTTGCTGCCTCTTCCTTCTTGAATGTGCTATGAGGGCAGTTTACTGGTGATGTTTACTGCTGTATCTTCAGCACTTTGGTTGACCTACAGTAGAAGGTCAATAGATGTTAGTTGAATAAATAAATAAATTAACAATTAGTGTGAATTACATAAGTATATATGAAATGTTATGTCATTAATTTGGAGATTTAAACCTGCAAAGTAGTAATCTACAATGCTTAAGGAACAGAAGCACATAAGAAAAGTATAAAAACATCTACAGGATGTTAAGGAGAGGAAGAAGTCACCAGGAAAGGTACACGATGACCTTCGATTTTATATATATAGTGTTCGACTTCTCAAAAGTAATAAAGAAGCAAGTGTGACCTAGTGTTAAGATTTCATAAACCTGGGTAGTGAGTGAGTACATTATATAGTTCTCTAATTTTTTTGATGCCTTCAAAGTATTTCATTTCCTTTTCCAAGAAGAGGAAAACATAGTAATCCATTCAGGTACTATTCAGAAAATATATAGAATCTAAAGATTTTAAAGAGTAAGACACATTGAATGATCACAAAATGTATTGCCTGAGGAATAGATTGCAGCGATTGGCAAGGATTGGCAAGGATTAAAATCCACCTAAATTTATATAACCCTGAAGGTAAAAGATTTTTCCTGGGTCCTTATTTAACTGAATGCTTAGTAAAGATGAATAATGACTGAAGATGTTATTGATCTCGCCTAGAAAAAGCAGTTTGGTTATAGTTTTAGGGACAATTGTCCATGTTATTAAAAAAATACATATACATGATGAATTTTGGATAATTTTTTTCTATGGGTCAAACTTATGCTAGTTACTAGGACTACAGAGCCCAATAAGATGAAAATGGGAAGAAAATCTGGCTTCAAAGAGTTCACAGTCTAGTGGGAAAGATGGACAAATAAAGAGTTATAAAACAATGTGCTATAATTGTGCCATGATAGTGATGTGTGGGGTGCCTTGGGGGCAGAGAGCTGTGAGAATGAGCTTGCCACATGCCAATAGAGATCTGGGCTCACAGAGAAACCTTACCCAGAGCCATGCTGTCAGCAACTGTGTTCCAAAATCTGCCATAATTATTAGTCCTCACTGCCAAATCCAGGGCCTCCCACTAGAATTTATTATACTCCAGGTTTTGCGAGTTTTTAAAAGTAATAAGGCATTTGTTAAACTCAACACATTCGTAGGCAGTTTTTATACTTCAATTTAAATGCCACGTGCTAACTTAATCAGGTTCTTTTTTTTTTTCTGTGTTTCTAAAATATTCATGTCGAACCAAAAGCCAGGAGGTTAGCACCTTGTTTATCAGAACATGGGGCATTGAAAACCAAATGTATTATCTAAATAATCGACTGGTAAGAAATATGGAGGAAACCCTCTCTCAGGAGATAGTTCTAAAATGATTTTCTCCAACAAAAGTTATTTATAAAATTTGGTAGCCAATTTGTTAGATATTAGTGGCTCCCTTGTGATGCTCTGAGCTTACCTATGGGTAAAAGCAAGTGCAGCAACAGCTATAAAGGGGTCAATAGGCAAAGACACTAAATATATCCACCCAAAGGGTGACAATACACAGAAATGGTCTAAATATTAAAAGATCAACAACAGGCTTTTGTTCATGGATTGCTCTTGACAAATTTGATATTGTGCTTATATTTAACTAGCTATTATCCTCTTGAATTTTTATCCATCCTCAGAAAAGAGCACCATGGGGCAAAATCCTACTGATTGAGGTAATCCATAGCTGTGGCATTACCATTACTGCTCCAAGCCTTCAGGTCTCCTGCTGTCAGGTAAACAGATTTGACAAAAGTGAGGTGGCTTTTACATTGGAAACCATGACAGAAAAAACTTAAGGGTCATTTTTGGGAAGGAGTGCTACCTGTATTGCTTGGAAAGCTTAGTCAGAATGAGAAGTAACAAATTGCTATTCCCTGAACTTGGTAACTTATGAATGAATGTGTGAACCCAAAGTGTCTGAGACAGATCTCAATTTTGCCATGGTTAAGGATGTGCAGGAGACACAGCCTCAGCAGGTCCTGATGACATGTGCGCAAGGTGGTGGGGCACAGCTTGGTGGTATACATTTTAGGGAGACATGAGACATCAATCAATTTGTGTAAGATGTACGTTGATTGGGTCCAGAAAGGCGGGACAATTCAAGCAGGGAGGGGCCTCTGGGTCATAGGTAGATAAGAGACAACCTTTTGCATTCTTTTGAGTCTCTGATTAGCTGAATGCACAATTTAATGTGAAAAGTGGGTAGAGGAATAGCCACTTATGCCCTAGTCTGGCTTAGTGAAACAAGAGGGCAGAGGAAGCCATCAGATGTGCCTTTGTCTCACGTGAGCAAAGGAATGACTTTGAGTTCTGTCTGTCCCTTGTCTGCAAAGAATTTCCTTGTGGACAAATTGTGAGGGAGGTATGAAGCTTTTTAAAAATCTTTGTAGCTTTCTTATTTAGCAATGAAATGGGAGGCAGGTTTGCCTGACGCAGTTCCCTGCTTGACCTTTCCCTTGGCTTAGTGATTTGGGGGTCCTGCGATTTATTTTCCTTTCACAAATGGTTTCTGCATTTAGAGATTTTTATCTCAATTGTTGTAATGGTCAGCATTTCCCTTATTTTTAATCACATTGTTTTTCCTCCACTTAGGCCTAAAACCTGGAATTTGAGGGAAATAATGTTCCTGAATCCATGTTTTATTTAGGCAAATGACATGGTTAGGCTTTGTGTCCCCATCCAAACTCGTCTTGAATTGTGATCTCCACAATCCCCATAATCCCCACGTGTCAAGGGAGAGGCCAAGTGGAGGTAACTGAACCATGGGGATGGTTTCTCTCATGCTGTTCTCCTGATAGTGAGTGAGTTTTCCTGAGAGCTGATGGGCTCGTCCCCCTTCGCTCAGCAGTTCTCTCTCTCCTGCTGCCATGTGAGAAGGTCTGAGTTTGCTTCCCCTTCTGCCATGATTGTAAGTTTCCTGAGGTCTCCCCAGCCGCATGAGTCAATAAAACCTCTTTCCTTTACCCAGTCTGGGGTAGTATCTTTATAGCAGTGTGAAAATGGACTAATACAGCAAATGATGCTATCATCTAAGAGGAAAGCTGACAAATCATAATGTTAACACTTGGAATCCAAGCCTATCCATGTTAGACAGGAGGAGTTTTAGTAGTTGGTTGGTAAATTCCAGGGTAAATAAGGATCCATTTGCGGATATCCCTTATCTCTGCTAGCAAAAAGTAGAAAAGGTGTCATATTTCAAGTTTGTGTGCTAGAATAATTGCCTCATGTTTCTGGATTGGGTTTTAGCTAAAAGTTATGGAGAAAAATTTAGACCTTTGGCAGATAATATATATAGGAAGAAAACCTCTACCCAATATCTAATCCATTTCATCCTATACAGTTTATCTTACACACTATTGCCAGGATGGTCTTTTAGTACAACTCACCTCATATCTCAGTCTCTGCTCTAAACCATTAAATAAGGCCTTACTATTTACAGAATAATGTCAAAATCCCTAAATATAGCATTGAAGGTCATTCATTGTCTGGCTTCATACTACCTCGCTATTCTTTCCTTCACTAACTTCTTAAACACCCTATTTTCTGTCTACTCTTGCTTCATTGAATTTCCCTTAACAGTCTCTGCTTTTCTTACCTGAATAACTCTCTGTCTCTATCATAATATCTTTCTCTTCTTATGTACACACTTTAAAACCCAATTCAAACTTGTCTTCATAAACCTTTTCTGATCCTTCTGGTTAAATGTAATCCATCTGACTTTAAATTTTATACATTTAGTCACATTATAGATTCTTCTATAATTATTAGAAAATATACTTATATTGTTTTTCTTTCTTTTTTTAAATTATACTTTAAGTTCTAGGGTACATGTGCATAACGTGCAGGTTTGTTACATATGTATACTTGTGCCATGTTGGTGTGCTGCACCCATCAACTCGTCAGCACCCATCAACTCATCATTTATATCAGTTATAACTCCCAATGCAATCCCTCTCCTCTCCCCCCTCCCCATGATAGGCCCCGGTGTGTGATGTTCCCCTTCCCGAGTCCAAGTGATCTCATTGTTCAGTTCCCACCTATGAGTGAGAACATGCGGTGTTTGGTTTTCTGTTCTTGTGATAGTTTGCTAAGAATGATGGTTTCCAGCTGCATCCATGTCCCTACAAAGGACGCAAACTCATCCTTTTTTATGGCTGCATAGTATTCCATGGTGTATTGTTTTTCATCTCACAGATATTTCTTAAGCACCCACTATGTGCTAGGCAAAATGCTGGTGTTAGACTATGATAGTGAACAATTCAGAGATCCTATATTTTAGTGGTACAGATAGACCAAAACATAGAAAAAGGGAGCGAGAGGAGAGAGAAGAAAAGAAGCAAATAAATAATGAAATTTTATTGTAAGAAATGCTGCAAAAAAAATCCCCCAACCAAACAAATTAGAGCTATCACTGAGGCTGAGGAACTTTAGCTACTTGGTCAAGGAAGGCCTCCCTGAGAAGATGAAATTGAAGGTAAGAGGTAGGGATCAGAAGGTACAGTTATGGAAGGAGCAGAGGAAGAGCGTTTCAAGCAGAGGCAAAAATATACAAAAGCCCAGGAGGAGTAAAGAGCTTGGCACACCTGAGGAAATAAATGATGATTTTTGTCTAAAGCAACCAGGAGGGAGATATTTAGGGGCTTGGGGTCCACAGTAAGAAATCTGGGGCCGGGCGCAGTGGCTCAAGCCTGTAATCCCAGCACTTTTGGAGGCCGAGGCGGGCGGATCACGAGGTCAGGAGATCGAGACCCTCCTGGCTAACCCGGTGAAACCCCGTCTCTACTAAAATACAAAAAACTAGCCAGGCGCGGTGGCGGGCGCCTGTAGTCCCAGCTACTCGGAGGCTGAGGTGGGAGAATGGCGGGAACCCGGGAGGCGGAGCCTGCAGTGAGCCAAGATCTCGCCACTGCACTCCAGCCTGGGCGACACAGCGAGACTCCGTCTCAA
>NW_016814250.1:2300567-2337459 GCF_001698545.2 Rhinopithecus bieti
AAAAAAAAAAAAAAAAAAAAAAAAAAAAAAGGAAATTTGGATTTTTTTGTAAGTGCAATGGGAATCCATCTATAGGCTCTAGATGAAGAGGGACATTTCTGTTTTAAATATGGTAATATAAAAATAATGATCACTGCCTTTCGAGGGGAAAATGGATTTTGAGATTGGGTAGAGTGGGGAAGATTCATTAGAAGGGTGTTGCAATAGTCCAGATAAGCGACCAGACATTACCTTCCATTACATGGCTTTGATCATCCTTCCATGGGGAGGTGGAGTTGATATTCTCTCCACTTAAACTGAATAATGGCTTACAACTGCTCCAAACAATAGAGTGGGGTAAACTTGATACTGTCACTTCATTGGCTAGACAATAAAAAGGATACAACTTCCTCCTTGCTATCTCTCTTTGGGGGGCATTCATGCTATGGGCAGTTAGCCACCATGCTGTAAGGAAGCCCAAATTATCTTGTGCGAAGAGGCCATTTGGAGGGACTCATGTGGAGAGACCCATATGAAAAGGAAGTGAGACCCCTAGCCCTCAGGCAGTGTCATTCTGCAGGCATGCAAGTGATTCTGCCTGCAGATTGTCTCTGCCTTCAGCCTTCAGGTCTTCCAGCTAAAGCTTGGGCATCATGAACAAACACAAACTATAGTACCCTGTCTGAATTCCTAATTCACAGAATCTGTGAGCACTTTTTTAAAGATTATTTCATGCAGCTAACTTTTGGGGTAACTGTGTTTCTTAGAAATCAAAATGAAACGAGTGGTTATAGAGAAGGTGACAGAAGGCAGATCCATGATATATTTTGGAGTTAGAATCTAAAAGATTTGCTGAGAAAAGGGATGTAGAGAGTGAAGAAGAGGGCATAAAGGATGACTTTTAGATTTTTGGCTTCAGTGATATAGTAGATAGTAGCTCCATTTACTGGGATCAAGAAGACAAGAGGCTGCAGAGGACAGATTTGTAGGGAGCAAAGCTGATCTTTCTTGCTAGATTTTAAGCTTTTTGAGAGTAAGGAAGAGTTTATGTCCTCCATAGCACAAAGCACAGAGCCTTTTGAGTAGTAAGTACAATAAATATCTCCTAAATTTAACTGTGAAGAAACTACTGCCCACGACTGCCCCAGTGAGATCATTCCCTCTGAAAGCATTTATCTACAATATATATGGATAGAAATGAAGATGCATTTTTAACATTTGCATAAAGGGAATTGACATATTACATCAATTAATCACACTTGGCAAGGGAAGGATACATAAATTAGCTTGCTGTCTTTTAGACATTGGCTTGCATACTGCAAAGTGATACAAGGAACTGGAAAATGTATAGTTAATTTGGCTCTTGGAGACATGTATGTATTAAAACTAGTCATATCAGTCACAAAATGAGGAATTATCATTCCACATTGTTGTGTAAACAAAACCTCCATTTTTTTTTCTTTGCTTATGGATAATTCTAGCTTGTGTTGCATTGACCTTGGCCTTTTATTCGCAGCATGGTTGCTTAGATGCATATTGGCTATAGCTTCTTTATAAAGTGCCAAAGTGAATATATTTGCTCCAGAGGTTTTCGGAAATTTCCTGATAGATCCAGGACTTCAAACATTCACAGTGTCAGAGTTATCATAGCTGCAGTGGCAGAAGGGCCTCTCTGCAGGGAACTCTCCAGAATAACACCTAAGTGGCTGCTAAGTCCTTCCCAGTTCTCTTAGTTACTGCAGCCTCCAAGGGGCAAAGCCATTTTATCTTGGTGTTTGACACTGCTTTATGCAAACTTGCCCACTTTGTAAATGCCTTCACAGAGTCTGGTTTGCCTTTTCTTCCTGGCACCTCAGTTAAGAATTTATTTCTCTTAAAATATTTGCCAATTTCATTTATATTCATAGGGCAAATATGAACTCTTGAGACATCTCCTCTGGCCACATTATTGGCCTCTGTTTCTGGTGGAGTGAGGAATGCTGTGCTCTGGATGCAATAGCGCATGCCTGAGTGAGGAGAGGTAAATGCTTTGCAAATATACCTCTGGGCTTTGCCACTGAGTACAGGGACACTCTAAACTATTCCAGAGAAAAGGCTCAGCTCTTCAATGATAAAGATGCTTATGACAAAGATGTCCCTCTTTGGGTGTTTGTTGTTGTTGGCAAGGGAAGTTAATGCAATCAACTCATTTGGTTTGGCTTTTAAAAAGTGATGGTCCTGGGTAAGACATTAATGTTTAT
The DNA here is from genome assembly GCF_001698545.2 of Rhinopithecus bieti. Classification (NCBI taxonomy): domain Eukaryota; kingdom Metazoa; phylum Chordata; class Mammalia; order Primates; family Cercopithecidae; genus Rhinopithecus; species Rhinopithecus bieti. Next base: position 2,302,787 of record NW_016814250.1, read on the forward strand.
CCCTTATTAAATGCTGATTCTAATTAAACAAACTCTCTGCCTTGAACAAGAACATTGATTTTCTGTCTAAGATTTTCGTCAATAAAATCGTGGTGATTAGTGAGGTTGAAGTTAGTTATTAAGTCTTAATATATAGTTGCAGCTTAACTGCCATTATTTTCTTTTCTTTTTTATTTTTTTTTTTTTTTTGAGCGGGGTTTCCCTCCTTCACCCCCGAGGGGGGGTCGGGGGCGGAGTCTCGCTCTGTCACCCAGGCTGGAGTGCAGTGGCCGGATCTCAGCTCACTGCAAGCTCCACCTCCTGGGTTCACGCCATTCTCCTGCCTCAGCCTCCCAAGTAGCTGGGACTACAGGCGCCCGCCAACGCGCCCAGCTAGTTTTTTGTATTTTTTTAGTAGAGATGGGGTTTCACTGTGTTAGCCAGGATGGTCTCGATCTCCTGACCTCGTGATCCGCCTGCCTCGGCCTCCCAAAGTGCTGAGATTACAGGCTTGAGCCACCGCGCCCGGCCGCCATTATTTTTCAAATAATGTTCAATGACCCATCAGGTTTCTTGAGGTCTTTGGAGTTTTTACCATTCATAATCCTCTATCATGTTCTCAGGATTATGAAGTATTTCAGGGAGCAAGAGCTGGTGGCCAAGTAGGTTTTTATTTTCAACAATGGGAGGAGTTTTCATAAAGTATTGAGCAATCCTTCACCTCTGGGCCTTTGGGGCATTCCTTGGCCCGTGAGTGTAGCACTCACAGTGTTGTTTTCCTTCTTTTCTTACTTTCTTCATGGTGGAAACCTGGTAAAAACTTGAGTGGAGAAGGGAGAGATGAAACCTGTAGCAGCCACATGAGGTACTTGGCTGTCTTGGTGTTACTCCCAGCCCCTTTTACTCATCAATGCCACCTTTCAGCTTCTGTAGCCTAGAAGCTGGGGGATTCATATAATAAGGACAGTGATTTCTTTTTTTTCTTTTGAAATAGGATCTTGCTCTGTCACTCGGGCTGGAGTGCAGTGGTGGGATCCTGGCTCACTGCAGCCTTGACCTCCCGGGGCTCAAGCAATTTTCCTACCTCAGCACTCCAAGTAGCTGGGACTACAAGCACATGCCACCATGTCCTGCTAATTTTTTTTAAAGAAATTTGCAGAGATAAGGTCTTCCTCTGTTTCCTAAGCTGAAGACATTGATTTTAAACATCTATTTTAAATTTCAAAAACAAAATTTTTTCATTGTAGACATTTGAAATGATACCAAAGTATACATAGATTTAATGTATATATAGATTTTCCCCATCACAACACCTCTACTCTTTCTGCTCCTACTTGAGCTAGTCACTTTTATCAGTTTGATATGTATCTTTCCAGTGGTCCAGTGAAGCCTTTTAAAATATATACATCCATCTTTATGCACATGTGCACATGTATCATATAGACTCATGTATGGCTGTGTTGTTATTATCTTGGGGGGTCGAAATTGGATTGTGCAGTACAGAGTATGTCTAGCTAGCTTTTTACCCAGTAATGTATCATGGACATGCTGTGTGTCAGTAATGTTCCATACTAGGCTGTATTAAAAGATAGTTAAGGAAAACTAGGTTTTTTGTTAAACAAACTAATTAGTATCTAAAGTTGTTATTCCCGTGCACTAACTCCATTGAAATGTAAATCATTTGCATTCTCAATGTGCAACCTTTCTAAAAATATACGCTTTTTTTCATTTTCATTTTTTTTTTTTTTTTTTTTGGAATAGGTTCACTCTTTCTCATTTATTTTAGAGCCAGCTTAGAAAATCCATCTCTTTGCTTTGGGATCTCAGAGCAAATGGGGCGTGTGTTTTTGGTATTATGTATATAGTAGTTAAAAAAGAGAGCCCATTGTGGAAAGTAGAATTCTGTTGTAGCCCTCAAGATTCCCACCCTTAGTACACACACCTGCATAATCCTTTCACCTGGAGTGTGAGTGATTTGTGATTATGATGGAATTTCAATCTAGGGATTAGATTATGTTATATGGGAAAGATGTAACTGGTCCCTAACCAGTTAATTTTAGATTAATCAAAGAGGAAATTATCTCGGGTAAGCCTGAAACAATCAAATAGGTCATTTAAATCTCAGTCTAGAGGTCAGAGAGAGATGTCAGACAGATTCAAAACTGTTCGTGTTCTCCTATTGGCCTTGACCGAGCAAACTGCCCTGTTGTAGAGAGGACAATACAGCAGGGGATGTCAAGCAGCCTGCAAGCTGAGAGCAAATTCTGGATGACAGCCAGCAAAAGTGGTGGTACCTCAGTCATATGCCCTGAAGGAACTGAATTGAGCCAACAGCCAGTGAGCTTGGAAGAGGACCTAGAGCTGAGATTGTTTGTAGTCCTGGCCAACATCTTGATTTCAGCTTGGTGAGATGCAGAGAAGATTCAGCTAACTCATTCAAGTTTTGACCCACAAGAACTGTGACATAATAAATTCGTATTATTTTAAGTTGCCAAGTGTAGTGGGTTGAATTGTGGCTGCCAAAAGTATGTCTACTTGACCCTCAGAATCTGACCTTTTTCAGAAATTGGGTCTTTGCATGTAATTAAGGTAAGGATCTCAAGATGAGATGATCCTGAATGAGTGTGGGCAGAGAAGTTGGTAACACAGAGGAACAGAAAGAAGAAGGCTTTGTGAAGGGGGAGGCAGGGAATGGAGCTATGCAGCCCCAAGCCAAGGAGCAGCAAGGTCTGCTGGCAGTCACCAGAAACCGGAGACAATCATGGAATGGTTTCTCCTGCAGACTCTCCAAAGGGAACCAACTCTACTGACACCTTGGTTTGGAATTTCTGTCTTCTGGAACTATGAGAAAATGAATTTCTATTGTTTTAAGCTTTTGTGGTAATTTAAATTTGTGGTAGTTTGTTATACATAAATAGAAAAGTAATACTCAATATTAAAATGCTAGATTTTGTTCCCTCTTTATCAAGACCACATATGCATCTCACATGGCAATAACCGGCTAGGGAGGCAACCCTTGCTGTTTCCCTGGGTATGAGTGCTCTGGTCCTTTCCATGAGCCACAACACTCTTGCAATGTTGTCAAGCACTTATACCCGGCCTGCTTTTTTATCTGCCTGGCCCTTATAGGCATTTGCAGTTTGACCTTTGCTTTACAGCTTCACATTTTTTAAGCCTCAAACAATATAATGCATTTATTAGCACTTGATTTCTTCTCAGGATTGAAAACACTCCCCAGCAGCATTGAAGATACTCAGAAGAGAACTCTGTAGATGATAAAGAGAATTCCAAGGTAGTTCCCACCATGTTGTGCAGAGCAACCTTTTCAGAGCAGCCATGGCCAAGCCCACCCTGCACTGTCCATGAGATAAGGTGGCTCTTTGCACTGTAGACTTACTTATTTTTCAGTACAGAATGCTAACAATTTTCTAAAACTTACATTACTGTTTCCTGCCCTTAAGCTATCATACCAGAACAGAATATACAGTAATCCTAATTTTAGTGGAAACCGAACTTGCCAAAGACAAACTGATCTTTCAAAGATACCTTCTGGGTGAATCCACTTTGAGTTAGGTTCATAGTTCCTATTCTGGAGTCTGCTGAGTCTAGTTTCTCCCTTTCATACCTGGGTCGGTGACAAGATGCAAAATACCCCCTCTGTTTCCGCAGAATGGGTTTCCCCTTTTGAAAATGATTCCTGGCTGCAGCATATGCTGAGCCTCCGGGTCTCCATTTCTTCCTGCCTCCAACAGTAGAGTGCAGCTTACACCTGTCACTCACTCAAAAGGGCAAAAACTCACCCATGGTTTCATATTTGTTTTTCTGCCAATAGTGAGCATCATTTACTAAAACAGTTAAAGAGAATGTCAAACACATTTTCAATGCTGAAAAGTGTTTTCAAGTCCTCTTAAGGGCAAACTAACTAGTATAGTGGAGAACCAACATTTCTGAGGAGTTCACAAAGTTCTGAGGGAAAATGATGGTATTTAATAATTATGATAGGGAACAGAATTCTTTTTAGTTCGAATTTTAAACTGAGTGGAGAATAAAAGCTGAGCCACTGTCACTTAGGGACGTATGACAATCCAAAAGTTGTGTTTTGATGGTAGCTGTGATTGAATTTCAGTAAGAATTCCAACTTCGGGTTCACTGCTTCAAATACTCTTGCTGTTTGCTACTAATCCAGCATTGGTGGGCGGGCAAGCCTATGTCTGGCAAACAAGACATTGCGGTTTTTCCCAAGTCCCCTGCAGGTTGTTGTAAGTAGGTTTCTCACATGATCAACAGTAACCATTCAATAACTATTGAGTGTTCTCTGGGTGCCTAGATTTGTGTGAAGGCATTTCATTTGTAAGATTGATTTTGTCACTTATTTCATTTTTCTTAAGGAAAAGGAATCTCTGCTATTATTCTTCACAAAATACAAATAATTATACTTAACTTACTGTCTTCTCAATTTGAGCTGGAAAAGGAATAAAAATATATATTACACCATCTCCCAAATAATCCATCCTAAAATGTGTCACCTTAAACTTACTATATTTCTGAGCTACTTGGCTCTTCTCTTAGGGCCATTGAATAAACTGGTCTTCTTTGTCCTTGTGTCTGTCTTTTAAAAGTTTCAGATTTCATATCCACTTTGAACTTGCAGCTTTCTTAACGGGATTACAGACAAACGGTCAGGCCTAAGAGCAGCAGAGTGCAGACAGGTGAGGATGTTGGAGACAGAGATTTAAATGGAAATGAAAGTAATAAATTTGTCAAATAAATTTGACACATGTACTGGACAAAGACATCCAGTTTTAAAGCTTTTCAGAGGACTTCTGTGTAATGCCCATGGTATGTCAGTTTGTTGACAAAGAAAACAGAAAGTAAAATATTTGTGAGGTTTGTTAGGAGAGTGGCTAAGGCTTCTCACCTCAAGACAACAGCAAAATTCAATCGTGTTGTGATGCAGAAGAGTTGGGTATTATTTTCTTTCCCTTTTTCACTTATTTTAGAAATTTCATACAGTCTGTCAATTAAGAAAGGGAGGTATAAAATATTCAATTTGGAAAATCTTAGAAGTATGTTCTAAAATTTTACTTTAAAATTTTACAGGTTTGGCTATGGACTAAAGACAAGTTTAAACAGTCACCTGTTCTAACCCTTTCTGTATTCCAATTTTCTGCATTATCTTGCCTCTTTGGAATTTTATTTATTCATCATTCAAAAGGAAAAACAAACGATGCAGTGAACAAGGAATCATTTTCTTTTGTGGGTGTTTCATTTTTGGCTTCTTAGAACAGTACTGGGGCCAATACTAATTAGTTGTCATTGTTTGTTTTCGTTCTCCACCAAGGTGGGTGGATAGAAGACCAGCTTTCATGTTTCTGTTTTTATTTATTATTTTACTTTTCCTTAGGTTGAAAAACCCTGTCTTTTCTGTTTTACTCATTGTGACAAAACTGTGCTTAATTAAACATAAGATTTTAGAGATGCTTCAACAATTTCCTTTTGTACAAAAGCACCTATCTTCCTGAAAGAAGGGAAGCTTTTTCTTCCAACTTTTTTCTTCAATTAAAGAAAATAAAAACAACTGGTGATGTTTCTTCCATCCACATGTGTAAGTAGCAGGAGGCATGAATATATGCTACAGTACAAATTTAAATATGATTTATTTAGAAGTCTCATGAACACAAAGAAAAATTAATCCAATAGGATATTATACAAAATAATATTCCATTATACATATATAATAGCTATTTATATTAATAGAGAAATACTTATATTGAAGATAGTGGAGAAATACTTAAATTCTTTTGACAGTAGTGTCAGGTCATCTGATGACATTAAACATTGGTGTAAGAAAATGTTGAAAATAATTTTATTTAATGAAGATCTATGTTTTACACCTTGCTGGCAGCATTTTCTTTTAGTATTGAAATTTTAAAAGAAGAGTTTTACATGCCACTCCAATGTGTAAAAATACCCTTAACTTATCCCCAGAGTTTTCACGTCCATGGTCCTTCATGATTCTCTCTGCCTCCCTCTCCAGTCAAATCTCCCTCTACCACACCACATGTGTCCTGTACTCCAGATATCATGCAGATTGCCATCCATTTATTACTCCCTCCCCCTCCTCTCCTCCACTTCTTTCTCTCCTTCTTGTGTTGTTGGATTCGAATTTTCTATACTTGTCATATCCTTTACTGCTTGAAGATGCTTCTTATTAAATGTAGCCTTATAATTTTATGATTTGCAAATAGCAAAAAGCAAATGACTTTTTAATTCATTTATTTTACATATACATTGTGGTTAACTACAACTGGAAAATGTGGGTATTGAGTTCTGATGGGAGGGATTGACAGGCTACTCTAGAGTTTGTGAGCAGCTCATAATGAGGACACTGTTAAGCTAGATGGGAAACATTCCTATGTGGAGATATGGGCCCAATATTCTACCAGTGAAACCCATTCCAACGTGTACAGTAAACCACTCTTGCAGTGGAATTAGGTTTATGTAGGTTTATTTGTAAGTAAATACCTGACAATGACCATTTCAACTGATGACACAGATAAAATGCCCAGACACAATGTCACAACATCATCTCAAAAAGAAAAAATGAGAAAAGCCACGTGTCTCCTTTATAGTCTATGCAAATGATACTCAAAACCAACTAACCAACGAACCAGAAATGTATCTATGTATCATGTGGGTTCCCTACCTTGGCCTGGCAAGATGATTATTGAAGACTGGTGAAGACTGTGCACATGAGAAGCAGGACATTATCTCCTTGCTTTTATGGGGGGTGGGGCACAGAAAATGCCTTCCAGCTTTCAAATTGCGTTATAATGTTTCAGGCCACTCTACTTTCAATGTACAGTCCCTTCTGTCCAGAGTGTCCCTTTCCATTTCTCCTTCTCCTTCCTCCTCCTCCTCCTCCTCCTCCTCTTCTTCTTCTTCTTCTTCTTCTTCTTCTTCTTCTTCTTCTTCTTCTTCCTCTTCTTCTTCTTCTCATTCTGCTTATCTTTCAAGTGGCAAGTCTAGCATCATCTCCCACAGGAAACGTTCTCTGAACTCTCCACAATCATTAGTGTGACTTCTCTCATCTCAGGCAGCAAGCTGCATGAACATTTGTCATAGGAATTACTGGCTGCTACAATTTTGATTTACTGTATCTCTTTTGGACCACGAGCTATTCTGGGGAGAAGACCTTTCTTTTGTCCAGCTTTGTATCTATTATACCTAGCAGAGAGCCTTTCATAGAGGGTTATTAATATGAATTGGTTGAATGAATGAAACTGCTAATGCTTTGGACTCATTTAATTATAGACACTAGTTGGCCAAAGAAGCTAATCAATATAATGAGATGGAGTTCATGGCATTTTATCTTAAAATAACTCTAATCTCAGAAGTCCATTTAAATTACACATTTCAAATTAAAATAGTGGAATTAATTTCTCCCCTTTTCATTTACAAATTCTATACTGAATAACCATATCATTGAGTAGAATTAAGAGAAATACTAGTTCCCATGTTTTTGACTTAATGAACTTATTTTTTTGTAGTCAGTTCGGATATTATAACCTCATATTCTGGCCAATTATTTATTTATTATTATTATTTTTTTTGAGATGAAGTCTCACTCTGTTGCCCAGGCTGGTGTGCAGTGGCACAATCTCAGCTTACTGTAACTTCTGCCTCCTGGGTTCAAGCAATTATCCTGTCTCAGCCTCTTGGGTAGCTGGGACTACAGGTGCATGCCACCACACCCAGCTAATTTTTGTATTTTTAGTAGAGATAGGGTTTCACCATATTGGTCAGGCTGGTCTTGAACTCCTGACCTCAGGTGATCCACCCGCCTATATTTATGGATAAATCACTATGTGCCAAACCCTCCCTGGTGAAGCACTGAAGATATATAGCAGGTAACAAAACAACATCCCTGCTCGCATAGAACTTACATTCTAAGGGGGAAGACACATAATGAACCAAACACATACATGTATAGACAGGCAGAGACTCTCCTTTTAAGGAAATGTGTTTTATGGACTTTGGGTTTTATTGGAAGCTATTAAGAAGCAGCTATCATTTAGCAGAAGCAGCTACTAAAATACTGAAACATCTAATTCAGACCACAGACTCCTGTTTGCTCCTCTTGGGGATGCTAAACTACAGAATTTGGGAGAGTCATCATGACCAGAAAGACTGAGCCTTCTTTTTCTATGAGAAAACAAACATGGATGTTTTGAATTCTTTACTATAAAATAGACTGAGTGTGGTTCTGAATATGGTCACAAAATTGCTTGGCTCTTTGAATCCACGGCACTATAAAATTAAGCTTTCTGGTAAAAGAACTGTTTCTTTCACCTTAAAAATGGTGGGGGTTGTATTTTTTTCCACCATCATAGCCCCTTTTCTTCCCACCCCTTTCTTTGGTGCTCTTGGCAATAAGCCCTTTTACTACACAGGTTTTCCAGCAGGTAGTATCTATTATTTTTAGCTTAGTTAATGGCTTACTTACAAACCAGTGAGTCTAAATTATAAAAAATGAGGAATGACTCACATTCATTAAAATGAATTCCGATACATTTGGCTACTCACATGAAATGGAGGTACATGATGAGGCGACCGGAGGACACAGAATTCATTAATCCATGAGGTGGCAGTGATGCCAAGCAGAGACAGGCAGACATTTCTCTTAGGTCTCATGTGGGCAAAGTAATTATTTCTTTAAAAGATCTGCAGTTTGTGAACATTTGTTACCCTTGGAGGAATCTCCCTACAGAACTTAGTAAAATAAAATTCTTAAAGAATTAATCCAGAGCAGGAGATATTATGGTTTACAATATCCATTTTATTCTCCGGTTTCTGTTAGATGTCACTTAACCCCTGCTGATTCAGCAGTTCTTTCCATTTATTTGGATTCTAGCAGGAGAGCTGCCTGGGCATCACTGGGCAAGGGCTGAGGACAGTAGTGAGATAGCTTGGGACTTGCTTCTATCCACAAATTTGGATTGTCAGATATTCTTGCTCATTTACTTCATGGAACGGAAACAACCACCACCAACTTTCTCTTTCTCTCTCTACTCTCTCTACTCTCTCTCTCTGTCTCTTCCCACTTCTGTTTTGCAGAGGGGTGTGTTATTTGGAAAAGTTTTCTCAACAGAACCCATGTTATTATTCATCAGGCCATTTCTCCAAAATACCTTCTCTGCACAATCCAATCTCAAAGCAAAACAGAATAACATTAGCAGATTAAGTCAGACTATTGATTTAACTGAATATTTTCAGACCAAATTGGTTTATCTTCTAAATAAATTAAAGGCCAAAATACTTGATCTGGTTACATGTGTAAGGAAAATCATAGATAGGGACCAGATGTAATTATCTTTTCAAAACGACTATGTTTTGGAAGAATATGGGTTTACTGAGGTGGCTGGGACACCGAAAAATGAGGTGTATTAGTCCATTTTCACACTGCTGATGAAGACATACCTGAGCTTAGACAATTTGCAAATGATAGAGGTTTAATTGGACTTACAGTTCCACATGGCTGGGAAACTTCACAATCATGGTGGAAGGCAAGGAGGAGTAAGTCACGTCTTACGTGGATGGCAGCAGGCAAAGAGAGAGATTGGACAGGGAAACTCCCCCTTGTGATATCATCAGATCTCGTTTGACTTATTCACTATCATGAGAACAGCACTGGAAAGACCTGCTCCTCTGATTCAATTACCTCTCACCAGGTCCCTCCCACAAAGCATGGGAATTCAAGATGAGATTTGTGTGGGGACACAGCCAAACCATGTCGTTAAGAGATTGTGCTATTATATTCAGAATTTCAGTTATGTTTTGGCTTCCAGTGGAAATATCTAAATAATTCAAACAGTCCCTGATTCAAGACAAACTTTATCCATCCTCTGAAGCACAAGCTTCTGAAATTCAAAATATAAAGAACAATATATATGAAGAAATTATACCTCTATCTCTATCTGTCTATCTGTCTGTCTATCTATCTATCTATCTATCTATCTATCTATCTATCTATCTCTGTTCATAAGAAATTCCAACAAGTGATTTCTATCCACTATTTTTCTGGACCATCCAAATTCATATATGTGTGATAGTTGACATTGAATACTGACTGATTTGAATAACTTATTAAAGAAAAAACCTGCTTAGGCAGTATAACCTTTAATCCATATATTGTTTCATTTATGTGCAAAAATGAGGAAGTTAAAACATTTATTAGAATTTTCATTTAAGGATCCAATAGCACAAATAGACATAAGGGTATATATTAATTAACATTTATCTGCATTTAGAAAGTCTTTAAGTGCTGGAGACTTGGTACTTGATCTACACAAAAAATGCAGTTGTCAAAAATTAGTGGCTTGTTTTCACTGCGTAACTGTGTCTAGAGGATCTTTCATATTTAAGTAGACTAGCTGCAAAGGGAAGCAAAAGCTTAGTTACTTCCCAGCGTCAATAAATTACCTCTTACCTCTTTCATTTTCAACTCCCTTCCGTCTAACCGGCGGATAGAGGGTTAAAGTGGCCTTTTATTTTTCTTCTATTGAATGTAGCATAGATTCAAATCTGCAACTACTCAAGAATGTGAAATCCTAAAACTGATCTCCTTTCACACATTTGCAAATCACTTCCATGTTTTCAACTAAATGAAATTCTACTGAGTGGCTTACTGTGTGCAAAACTTTGTAAGAAAGAGAGAACCTAAATATTGTAAAATCACGTGTCTGGTAAATCAAGGAGTTACAACCATGGACCCCTTCCTTCCTGATATCTTCCTTTTCTTCCGTTCTCCTTGCCAACTTCTCAAGAGTCACTGAGGAAATATAAAATAAGAGATTTCGATTTGGATTGAATTTGCTTCTTATTGCCAGACCACTGGGGCAAGTCATTGTTCTTTACTAACCAAGAAGTTAAGCACATCAGAGATATCTCAAAGGATAATGGCTTAGACAATGGCAAGTCAAAAGCAAAGATAATGGTAGCATCCAGGGGGGCTCAGTGGAGAAGTTAGGCTCCCTCTTCATCGCTATAATTACCTCTTCCTTGACCGTTTTCCTTCCTTGACCATTTTTCTTCCTCCTATCATGTAAAGTACTATCTCTAGAAGCTCCAGACTCCCCCTCCCAATCAACTTTCCCCTGCACAGAAATATTGGACCTGACATTGGACCTAGAAAGTTCCCATCTCTGATACTGTGAATGAACATAATGAGGACAAATTAGAGTTTTGTTTGAATTGAATGAATAAAGCATTCGATAATGTATTAGCCATGCTTGAGGATGCAGCAAGGGATCTCGTCTCTGCCATTAAAATATGCATTGTATATCTGAGAAATGTTTCTTCTCAGTGGGCCATGTCGACACATAAATGTGCTTTTGAAATCTACATGCAAAAATAATCATGATGTGGACTGATAAGAATTCTGAAGACGACTGAGGCTACATATTAATCTGGGAAACTCTGCCCACAGTCAAAGATTTTCACTAGAAACTCAAAGCTTAAATTCCGTATTTTTTTTTTTTTTCTGAAATCATACAAATGTTCTATCCAATAATCAGGCAAGAAAACAAAGGGATTCAATCAGAATTCAGTGGGACACTAAGAAAGTAGTAGTCAGAATTTGATACTTCATGTAAATCAAGTTCAAAACCAAACAGAAAAAAAGGTTCTTTCTAAGTATCACTGTATGTTTAAGTATAAATCTGCATTCACATGGATATGTAACTGCGATTTTTTTTCCTCCTTACTGCATCAACTCTGTTAAACTGGAACCATGTTTTCCTGAATTCTTTTGCTTGTGTAAATTCAGTTTAGGGTTGGCTGCAGGAGAAATTTGTGTGAGATTTGGAAGTAGACTTTATGCCCTATTTGTCTGTGTGGACTCCAGGCACCATAGCAGATCACATGTTCCCCCGATCTGCTGGCTCGCCAGATTGTCACTGGGAAGCAGTGGGGTTTGCAGCTCCTCCAGCTCTTGCCTGGTTGATCTCCTCCTGCAGCTCTTCAACTTCTGGACCAGGCGCATGAAAGACTTGTGGCAAAGCATACCAGCTTCTTAACTGGGTAACCCGCATTGTCAAAGTCCTTGCTGGGAAAACCTGCATTCGTCTCCCCTGTGATAATTGCCTGTCTGAGGACTGCAGATCCTCTTCAGAACCTGCCTCCACCATCTCTTATTGCTTCTAGGCCTTCAATTAAAATCCAGTCTTGGCAAGGCTCCAGGGGTACCTGTAAAGGCAAACAAATAAAATATTTACCTATATCAACAAACAAACAAAATTATTATCCAATTTATATCACCATACCTGGAAACATGCATGAGAATGGATCCTAAGGGTGTTAGATAAGGATCAAAGACCATATTAGGCTGAATTTGCTGATATGGGTGCACTTAAAAGAGATTGTAGATTCAGTGTGTTAGCAGCTGGGAATGACTCTAATATTCATCTTGGTTAGATGAGTGAACTTCCTTGGTACTCTGGAGATGGTGGTACCCATCCAAAGTTGGAATACTGAAGAGGACCTGCTCATTCACCTCCCTACTATGTCTGGAGGACATTCTCTGACTCAGGCTTTGCAGCACACATTTGTGAGGGAGCTCCAGGGTGGGTATTCCTAGCAGTCCAGAAATATCAGTGGATACTACTGCAACTTGACTCTAAATTCAGTGGGGATGATGTGATCCTGTGGTGACAGGGACCAAGCTGTGGCACTTAATGGATGGAGACAGAGTGGTTTGGCCCACAGAGATCTTTGAGTTTGCCAATAGAGTATCACTAAAGCAGAAATAGGTTGGCAGACTTTTAAAATATTTGATATATATATGGCAACAATTTTTTCTGGTGGATGGAAGTCTAACTTTAATCATTAGAATGATCATGCATCTCAGCCACCTCCAGAATCGAGCCGATTTATAGACCTAGAGCCCCTGAATGAAGGGGAGGCCAGGACATGAATGAGGAAGCATCCTGCCCTAGAGCCAAAAATTTACACTGTAAATGTTCTTCCCCAGCTTTGCCCTGAACGGACACGTGGCCGTTTCTAAGAAGAATTGTTGGTTCTTGGCTCTGATCTTAATTTATGGAGACATAGAATATTGCTGTGGTCCACCAGTCAGAGTAAAGATCAAATGATGTTAGGTGAACACTACTTTCCTCTCACAGGCCTGCTTTCCTCTCACAGTGGCTCCAGGAGGCCCCCAAACCTTCACTGGGGTAATTTCCTCACTTATAAATACATAGAATAATAGACTCAACTATTGGCAGAATCCTGACATTGATTCCATAACCCATGCAGTCAGGGCTATTATGATACAACAGACCAAGACCAAGCGAAAGTCACTGGAAGTGACTCTACCTACCCAAATGGTAAACCAAAAGCAAACGGCTTTCTAGAGAAATTGCATAAATTATTGCCAATATCAAAGGCTTGAAAAATACAGGGTTGGGGATCTCTACTTAACGTACCTATTTGTCCAGTGCAGAGGACCAATATTGCAGTATGTGGTGAGTGACTACAACCTTAAAAAGGTAGTGACTCCAATTCCAGCTGCTATTTCAGATGTATTTTCTTTCTGGAGAAAAAATCAGTGCCAGGAATGCATACAGCTAATGTTCTGACAAATACTTTTTCTTCTATGCCATTTAGCAAAGATCTCAGGAACAGTTTGCTTTCAGTTGAAAGGGCTACAATATATCTTCACTGTCCTACCTCAAGGCTATACTAATTCTTCAGCCCTGTGTCACAATATCATCCACAGGGGGCTTAATTGCCTCACAATTCCAAAGAACATCATCGTAGGCCATCACCTTGTTGATGTCATGCTCATTGAACTTGTGAGCAGAAGCAGAAGCTACTCTAGATAATGAAATAAGACAGATGCATGTCAAGTAGTGGGAAATAGATCCCACAAAAATTAGGATCTTCTATCCCTAGAAATGTCTAGAGAAACAGTGGACTGAAGATTTTGGGATATCTCTTCCAAAGTTAAAAATAACAGTTGCTGTGTCTTACATTTCCTACCACTAAAAAAAGGGACATACCTAAAGGGGAATTTGGAGACATCATATGCCTCATTTGGGTGTGCTTCTTACATTCATTTATGAAATAACTTCGAAAAGGACGCCAGCTCTCTGTGTAGATCTTAGCACAAGAGACGTCTCTGCAACAGGTCCAGGCTGATGTGCAAGCTGCTGTACCACTTGGGCCCTAGGACTTAGCGGATCTTATGGTGCTTGAAGTGTCCATGGGCAATTGGATGATGTTGAGAGCCAATAGCATGCACTTACAGGTAAATAACTGTGGAGACTATTATCATTTTACAATAAGGCTATACCATCTTCTGCAGATATCAATTCTTGTTTTAAGAAATAGTTTCTGGTCTGTTACTGGGAACTAGTAAAGATTAAATGCTAGCCCATTAGCCATCAATTTTCTGTGCCACCTGAGGTACCCAACATGAACTAGGTATCGCCTGATCAAAACCTTGAAGTTGGGTATGCACAGCAACATTCCCTCATCAAATGGAAGTGGTTAGTATAAGATCCAACCTGTACAGGTCATGAAGGCACAGGTAAGTTTCGTAAGCAAGTTGTGCAAAAGCTCATGGTTCGTACTCCTTTTACATGGCCTCTTTCTCAACTGCAGGTGTGGCCTGTTTCAGAGTTCCCTTTGATCATCAATGAACAAGAAAATATTTGGGTCTGGTTTACCAAAGGACCTACAAGATTTTCTGATACCATCATTCCCCAGAGGGGTCAACCAGCTATGTGTTGGCAGGATGATGGCACTGGACTATTTCCATCATGGAAGGGGCAGCATTTGGTCCTCACTGGAACAGACACTTGGTTAGAATATGAATTTGCTTTCACTGCACATATTTGTTCTGCTAAAACCACCACTGTATATGCCTTATTCACTGTTACGATATTCCATGTAGCATTACTTCTGACCAAGGAACTCATCTCACAGCTAATGAAGTGTGGATAAGGAAGGGACTTTTGAAGATTTTGTTATGTTCTCAACTGGGGGACATCATCTTATAGGGCTGAGGTAGTGTCCTATGGATGTAGTACATATCCCAAATCAGCAACCAAAGTATAGTGCTGTTTCTCCCATAACATGATCAAAGAATGGGAATGAAATCAGCTGCTCTTATTATTACCCTTTGTGATCCATTAACAAATTTTGCTTCTAGTTCTGGCAACTTTGGGCTCTGCTGCTTTAGGGCATTTTACTTTTCCAGAAGAAGAATGCTTCCACCAGGAAACACAGTAACACTCCCGTTAAATTGGAAATCAAGACTCCTCCCTGAAAACTGTGATGCCAGTAAATCAACATGCAAATAAGTGGCTACTGGATTGGCTGAAGTGTTTGATGCTGACTCTCAAGGGGGAAACTGGGTTTCCAGCATACAGTGGGCACAGGGGTAGGCGCTTTCTGGAATACCCTGGTCACCTTGGGTCCTGCTTACTATTCCCTTATCCTGTGGTAAAAGTTAATATAAAACCGTGGTAGCCCAATAAAGACAGGACTTCTCATGGCTGACACTTTAGGAATGGAGTTTTAATCACTTCACCAGACATGGAATCACAGCAAGTTGAGGTGCTCACTGAGGGCAAGGGAAATATGAAATGGGCAGTGCAAGAAGGAAGTCATCAATACAAGCTATGACCATATGGCCAATAGCAGCAATGAGGACTTAATAGTTCCGAGCATTTCTTTCTTAATTTTATATACAGGCATGCTTCACTTAATGAGAGGGATATAGTCTAAGAATTGTGTCATTAGGCAATTTTGTCATCATACTTACATCTTGGAGTGTACTTACACACACCTAGATGGTATAGCCCAATATACACCTAGGCTGTATGATGACAGAGCCCGTTGCTCCTAGGCTCTAAACCTGCACAGCATGTTACCATACTGAGTACTGTAGGCAATTGTAGCACAATGGTGAGGATTTGTGCATCTAAGCTTATCTAAACATAGAAAAGGGACAGTAAAAATTACAGTATAAAAGATGAAGAATGGTACATGTGCAAAGGGCACTCACTAGGATTGGAGTTTGTGGGACCGGAAGTTGCTCTTGGTGAGTCAGTGAGTGAGCGGTGGGTGAATGTGAGGGCTTAGGACATGACTGTACAGCACTGCAGACTATAAACATGGTATACTTAGGCTACAATAGATCTACTTTAAAAAATCTTTCTTCAATAAGAAATTAGCTTGCTGTAGCTTATTTTTAGTTTGTAAGCTTTTAAATTTTTTAACTTTTTAAATCTTTTGTAATAACACTTACCTTAAGCAAACACATTGGATAGCTGTACAAAATATCTTCTTTTAATTTGTATTTAAAAGCTTTTATCTATTTTAATTTTATTTTACTTTTAAATGTTTTGTTAAAATGAAGACACAAATACACACATTAATTTAGGCCTGCACAAAATCAGGATCAAGACATCACTGGCAATAGGAATTTTTCAGCTTCATTGTATTCTCATGGGACCAACATTGTAGACTGAAACATCGTTATAAGGTGCATGACTGTATATGTGTGTATGTGTAAAATTATTTAGTCCCCTCTTCTATTTTCTATAATCCAATATAAGGAATGTTAATAGTGGTTAACGTCATAGTTCAATATTTAAGTTACAGAATATCAGAGGGAGAGCGTGAGGCTGTTTCACAGAGAAAGTGTCTTTTTGGCTATACAAATTATAGTTGCATCATGTTCTAACATGTTTACCTGGAAGTTAAATATGCTTAAAAGAAGTTTGCAAGGGTACCAAGTTGACAAGGAGTGGGCTCTCATATTTTCTTCTTTTGCTCAATGTCAAATTAACTGAGTTAGAAATACATTTCTGAGAATGCCCTTCCTTCTATGGCTCCTGATTAAGATTAGCCACAAGAGAAATTTGCACAAGTTTTGGAAGGTAAAAGTAAAGCAGCAGCCACTACACCTTGAAGGTTGATGTAGGTTTCCAGGCATCCCTGAAGTTCATGCACATTGTCACTGATCTGCTGAGCCAGTCCTGTGCCAAGGTGAGTTAGCAGCTGAGCTTGTAGCCAGTAACTGGGCTTGTAGCTGTCTCAGCTCCCATTGGATCTCATCCTTCAGCTCTTCCATGTCCTGTACTAGGCACATTTGCAGGTCTCTGGGAAAGGGCACCAGCTTCTTCTGTGGGTCACCCACTCCATCTGTGTCATCAAGGTTTGAGGTGGTGAGACAGACGTGGGTTTCATTTTTTCCCTACAGATTCCAGTTGATCCTGGCTATATGCTCCTTCACGTCCAGTGTTTTTTCTTGACTGGCAGCCCTGATGACCTACAACAGCGTCAGAACCACAAACTGATGTAGCAGCAACAGCTTTCCGTAGACCTTTTCAGTCTCAAAAATTATGCGTCATCTAGCTCCTAGGACAAATTTGTACTTCCATATCACTTACAATGGTTCTGCTCTCTGAGTTCTAAGTGATATAGTAACTGAAGACATAATGATCTCTTTTTAGGAAAAATTACAATGTATACAACCATTATTGAGTCATTTTAATTAATAATAATTGTTGCTTTAAGCAAGGTCTCCTAAGTTTATGTATTCCTCATTTACCTCAGCAGGAGATAATTTTTGTTTTTGTTTCAAATGCTTACAGTTTCCATTAAGGATCTTTCTTTAGTGTTTTAATAGAATCATCATTCTCAGGATACTGTAATATCTTCTTTATATTTTAAATGGAGCAAAAAATAAACAAATGAGGTTTTAATTAACGAATGTGCTGGTAGATGTTCTATATTTACACAAACTAGTTTCAGTTCTATCTTGAGTGTGAGTTTGTGTGTGTAAAAAAGATAGAGAGAAAATAATCTCTGTAATAAAAAAACAGAGAATGGGAGAAAAAACAGAAATTTCGTTCCTTACAATATTTAAGGATAAGCTTTCAAGATTTTGGCTGTATCCAAATACTTATTCTTAAAATAATCCTGCTATCTTGGGCATAACCTTCAAATCTGAAGATTCTAAAAGGTTCATAGGTGGAATAAATTCTCTTTTCAAAAGAGACCCACCTTCGATGAAGAGGGATGCTTACCTATATATGATTGAACATTGGTTTCTCCCCTAATGATGACCAGATACTCAGAAATTGGGTTACTTTTTTTAACAGTCAACTGGGATCATAGGGAGTTAATAATTGCCATCACCAGCTCCACTGAATCAGAGGTTAGAACCAATTAGAGAGTAAGTAAATGGAGAGTTAAAATGTCAGCTTTTTCTTTTTTTAATGATGAAGGCAGGCTGGATAAGGTGGAGTTTTTAAAAAGTGTGTGGGAGGATAAGTGTCAAGATGAACTTGCTAATATTTTACCTATAAAATGGACAGACTCACCCACACAGTCACAAATAGCTGGGGATAACAGCAGGCTCTGCTAAGGTAACTGCATAACAGTCCATATCTTCCCAGAAAAAGAATCATTTTTTGCTTACTGCTTTGCTATGCAATTAGGAACTCATTGTGTACAATCAAACTCTCTTCTCATCCTTACTAAGCAGCTCCTTTGGTGACGTGACCCAAACCCTCATGTCTAAGAGGTCTGAGCTCCTGGTCACCATTATCTTCCTGTCATTCCAGTGTTTGATGTTATTTTATGTGGCATTGTCTTATTCTCTGTGTATTACAACTTCGTTGTAAACTGTTTATAAGTTCATGTTTCATGCTTGCGTTCTGAATCATTGCCCTTACCATACACAATGCCAGGCACGTAATAGTGGCTCGAATTAAAAAATATATCAAATACATAAATGATTGCTAGGTGCATGTTATAGGTCATGCAGGTAATCTTTCCAGGGAAGTAGACTCTGAAATAGAGATTAATGTGCAGAAATTAGGAACTACTTGTAGGATCAAGCTCTGTGGCAGAAGAAAAGTAAATAAGATGGGGCAGAGGGAGGAGCTGGGCTATGTTGAAATTTCAGCAAAGCTCTCCATTAAACCCATATAGGGCTCTACAGCTGGGATGGCCCTTCAAAGTTATTCCCAGCTTGAAAGAGTCAGCTGAGCTTCATACCACAGTGTTGACCGTTCATACCATTCATTGGCTACAGGCTTTTCCCAGGGAGGAGTGTGGCCTTGGCAAGGTACCTCCCCAGGTGAGTGTAATTCCTGTGAGGCTGGCAGCTGGGATCTGTCATCCCACAGCACTCCCAGAAGCCTAAAGATTATGTCCCTTAGTACTAAAGGGAGATCGAGGTGGTGCATCAGAACACCACTACAGACCACCCCTTATGATGTCCCAGTCCAATTCTTTGTGTAGACTCTGAGAGCAGCGAATTCTGGTGGACCTCTTGTCCTGGGAGAAACTTAGAGGAAGGCGAGTGGGACAAACAACAGCCTCTCAACACCTGAGCTGAACTTGTAGCCACAACTGTCACTCATCAGCTTATCCCTTTACTATCCATTCTGCATGCTGCTCATTCTCAGCTAGCACTTCTTCCATTCTCGGGTGGCTCTGAAACAGACTCTCGGGCCTTAGGAATCTGAGCCTATAACCATCATGCCCTTCTCAGGCCATGGAGTATCATTTGTTCATGAATCACAAAAACTGAGTGAGAATAAGTAGAGATATCAAAATGAATCACCTGGGTGCCAACCCTATTCCACTATGCCCTCACTGTGTAACAGGATTTCTACTTTCTCCTGATGGTTAGGGCCAATTAGTCTTTCCAGAAATGGTGACTTGTCTTCTTGGCTGTGGTCTGTTGGCATGAAGGGTCGTAAGTGTGTGGACAGTGGCTGTAACTTAAGGTTCAACGGGACTTCTGCTGTGTCCCTAGGTGGAAGTGCTCTTTGAGAACCAGGACCTCTATCCCCACAGCATCTAGAGTTGGGGGATGGGCAGCTCACATCCACATAGTGGGTCACTTGGAGGGATGTTAAGTGGGGTCTCTCACACTTCCATCTTATGCATCTTTTCTCACACCATGTGTCTCCTATCTGATCGTTATCTGCCGGGAAATAAGGTCATAAATACAGCTTGGACCTGCTGCAGAACCCTTTCCAGCTACGTCCTATTCAAAGCCGTCAGACTTTCCTTACATCTGATACCTAGGCTGGAGAACTATGCCCAGGTGTGGAATATGCTCCCTCTTAACACCTGAAGACATCTACCAGCTGTTGTGCGTTCTTCTTTGTGGTAGGGCACATGAGATACACTAATTTGAATTTGTCTTTTACTTTAGAAGGCTTATCCTGGCATGCCCCAGACCACTGGACTTTTAAAAAGTTTACTGCTGTGTCAGGCCCCTAATTCTTCCTAAGAAGGAGCTCCTCTTTCTGTAGTTCTATGTCTTATTAAAGCCTCCAAAGCACTTGCAAACTTCTTGTGTATCTGTTTTAATTAGCATAAAATCATCAATATAGTTGATCAAAGTGATCTTTGATAACATAACAGAAGTCAAGATAGATATCATAGTCTTGGTCAGGAGTATTCACTCTTGATCTTTCTGAGTGAACATGAATTGATTCTGATTCCCTTTGTCATGCTCAGGGTCAGGTTCCAGCCCCAGCTGAGGGCTGAGGGGACTGGGTGGATGTCGGACAGGGAGCTGGAAGAACATTTGAGAGACAGCAGGTAGATAAGACATGGCTTTATTCAGCAGCCCCTTCACAGGGTCAGTGTTACATTTCTACACTACACAAACAATAGTGGCTGAAAGCCAGGTGGGGAGCTTCTCTATGTTATGTCTGCATGGCTATGATTTTGTAAGACATGGGACTGTGCACCTGTGCCACAAACCTGCTGAGTCATCCAGGCTGTTTACCTCAGCCTTTGTCTGCTGCCCTATGCCTGCTTGACTGCAGCACAATCATGTTTCTTACACGCTTTCTGATAAAAATGGAGAGTGATACATTTATAACATTTGAAGTTACATGCATTAGCAAAGCCATGCTGATCTGCCCTAGCAGAGATAGTGCATCTAGCACAGAATCTTGAGGCTAATGTTTGGGTGAGGTTGTAGTGGTCTAGTATCCTCTTCTAGGAAACATTTCACTTTTGTAGGGAGCAGACTGATAAATTTGTTGGAGACATATTAAGGACTATATCTTCTGCATCTTTTAGGTAGTTAAGAATGATGCTAATCTCTGCCCATTCACCAGGAATATGGTCTTGTTTCTGACTATATTTACTGAGGCTTCTTGGTTTCCACTTGATTTTCTGTAGAATGGTATCTCTTACCCCACAGTCCAATCAACCAAGGTTGGGAGTAGGGTGGGCAAACTACCAGTTATATCCAATCAATCATATATTACTAATGAAATGGTTGATGGTGGGTCTGTGAACCTATTGGATTTTTTGTAAGCTGGATCTGAGCCAGGATTATAATTTATTACCTGAGTTCCTACCCACTCTATATGCCCCCACTCTAACAGGGAGGCCCTGATGATGTTTGGATAATCAGGTATCAATGTCTAATGTATACAATTGTTCTCAAAATTCTCTTTCCACAGTTTATAATTACCTGAGTAAATAGCATCTAAGCTGCATCTAATCAAGAAATGAATCAGGGTAATTTTTACCATAGGCATTTACCATAGTATTGCCAGTCTGCTCGCTCTGGAAAATTCACCTCTCCTTAAGTCAGTGGGTTCTGAGTTGGAAAACTGGGGCAAATGTGGAAACTGGACAGGGTTTGTGACTTTTTATTGTATTAGTGGCCCTCAGTCTCTTGATTATCCTTTCCTGAACTATTTTGGTTGTAGATTTTACAACATCATTGCAGGCTATACATTTATTTTGCCCCTGAGAATACCATGTTCTATTAATCGTATTTATAGCTTTCTGTGGATCAAGTCCCTGAATGCTACTCTGCCTTTGCCACTTTATATGATAATTTGGCCCATCTTGCCTCCTATGGTTAAGTGGTGGCCATTTTGGATAGATGGGAGGAGGGAGCCTATCATCCACATTGCCATCATCGAGCCCAGTTCCACAACAGCATCTCCTACTATCAGTCTTAATTTACAGGACAATGCCTCTTCTGAACTTCTCAGTGATGTGGGCACCCATCTCACTCACTTTGGTAATTGGGATGCCCTCCAGGCCTTTCCATAGGATGTATTCATCTGGTGTATTTCCTAGACTTACACAGTATATACGTCCTTGCACGCCAACTTGCCTAACCCTTTTGCTCCCTACTTTTACTGCCTGCCACGATATTTCTGGCATTTCAAGTTCATTTCATTTGGGTCACTGCTTTCTCCAAGTTTCACAAGCTATCCCAGCAGAACATTTCTACTTTGTCCAAGATTCTTGCCAGAGTATCACATCCTACATCCTTGGAGAGGGCTCTAATAGTAAAAGCTCTCTTGTCCTTTTTTATATTCTATCCCGCCTTTCCTTAATTAAATACCTTTAGAATCCAGGCACATAGTACTCCCTAGTTTCCTTCTGGTGTATATTGACTCCATATGTGTATATTCGCTTTCCTCCCTTGGCAAGCCCAACACTTCTCTAGTTGTCTTATGCTGCCACTTAACCCTACATGTTGGCCTGGAGTCAAGGGGAGTACATAGTGGCGGATCCTGAGCGGGGTGCCTCTTGTCTTGTAGAAAAGGGGCCTCTGCATTGTCTGCAAGTAACGAGAAAAGTGTGAAGTCTTTACAGGGAGGGGTGAGCTACTTGTGCAGGCTCAGAGAGCTTAATGGAATGAAGAGATTTGAGATATTTTAGTTCATCACCCCAAATGTCCCCATCCCATGTTTCTAGGTCCCATTCTTTCCCATTAGGCCTCTACCCATAGCATAGAGGACCTAACTGGGTTGAGAATTTACCAGCTTTGGAACTCTTCTTGGTCCTCAAGTTTATCTTTGCTCTAGAAAATGAAAGCCTTTATATGCTGCCCTGGAGACCCTCTGGGTGTTCACACTTAGCTTGTAATTGATGAGTAATCACCTTCAGCCTTTGTCATCTTGCACCAGAACATTAATTGTCCCCAGCAGTTGCCATTCCATTCTATCATCTTTATCATTACTATTTTCCCATTTCTTTTCTGAAAGACCTGACACTTTGCACCTGCACCTGCCTGTGCACTTTCCTCCACAGCTGTACCATTCCGGTTCACCTTTAGTGAAAGGTTTAACAATTGTCCTGTTACCTTACACCAATGGCTATTCCTAATCCAGTTATTAGGTTTTCATTGCCAGCCAGCTGATGAGTGATCCAGCTCCAAACTCTCATCTCACCGTCTGCACCTTTCCTTAAATGAGGGCAATTCCTGTGTTTTTTCCTTCCTAGGGTGATTGAAAACTTTCCTCATTGTGGACACAGTGATAATTTTTTTATTCTTGATAATTCCCTGTTAAACATCTGTCCATCAGGGTATATGCTATGCAATAGGCACAAGATGAACCAAATGGAGAGTGAACAGGTTTTCCCTCGTCAAGGAGCTTGCACGTGGACTCTCCTTCCTTCTGTTGTAATTCGATGATTGAGAACAAGTGAAAGATTTGTACTTTTTATATGTCTAAGATGAACGCCATGCAGTATTGAATCTTGTTTCTGAAACCTGAGATTAAACATGAGATATTCTCCTATCATCCAGTTACATGGAGTTATACAAACATAAAATATATAATAGCAAGATGGCTGATTCATTTCTTGATTAGATGAAGCTTAGATGCAGGAAAGAAAAGGTTTTTGTATTCAGATCCTCCGAGTTCAAGTTTTGCTTTTACTAATTACTGGTGAGGCAAGTCACTTGATCCTTCTAAATTATTCTTCTGTAATCAGATTATCTGTGTTGCACAGAGGTATGTCAACATGAAAAAGCACATTTTCAAATGTTTCTCCAGTGTGATCCAAGGATCCCTGGGGAAGGGGTTCACTTTTGCATTAAGTATTTATAAAGACAGATTTATTTTATATACATTAATCAAAGTAACTTATAACAACACATTGAATGTAGAAGAATCGAACTGTCTTCTATTCAATTACTCATTAAAGAGCTCTGCAAAAGGGTGAAACAATACCATTATTCTCCCTAGGCTTTTGTTTTCTGGAAAGTATAGATTTTAAAATAAAAGTGTGGTGTTTATGTTAACATATAGTGGGCTTATTGTTATTTTAGGTGAACTAATAAATACGCATTTTAAATATTTTTCATTTTTAATTTCCAATATGGCAAGTATTGATTGAAATGAACCATGTAAACAAAGATTATTTTGTGCTTTTAATATTTGCTAAAACTGTAAAGGGGACCTGAGACCAAATAACATACACTCTAATTTTGTCAGAAGTCTAAGACAAAATTGACCAATTCTCTGTCTCTCAATATTCTATTAAAACACACACAAAAAGATAAATGCAAATGTTTAACCACAACTTACATGAGAAATACAGGATATGACCCTTCAAATACTAGATATTAGAAATTCTTAATATCCAAAGCTTGGATAAAATCTCTCAGATGGATATGTTGAACAGTGCAGGAAAATTGATCATTGATTTCCAGCCAAGCACTCCTACTGGAAACCCCAATTTCCCAGGCAAGGACATGAAACCGAGGAAGAGAATTCACCACCTATTTGCCTGGGAGGAACTTTACAAGGTAACCTATTGTTACCTCTCCTTTGTTACTATTAGAAGAAATACGTAGCAATTAGAGCAGAATTACAGAATAATAGAATCTTTACACGAAGGGGTTGTAAGTCAAGCAATGGGAATGGAAGAACGAGGGGCACAATCAATTCTGGAAATTAGTTTCTCATTTTCTGATTTGGGCAATTAAATCACTATACTCATGCTTGATCATCAAAGAATAAACTCTACAACTCCTGATTATGCAATGACATGGCAGATGGTGTAGGAGACCTCCTCCCCTAGTCCAACAGATCCATTTCAAATAAGAGACTGCCAATATTAGGGCTGGAGAACGTTAAGTAGTTCTTAGTCCATTATATGAGAAGATTCTGCAAGAATCAGGAGGTCAACCTGGGGAACCCTGAATAACCCTTAGTAATCCATACCGGAATATGCTTCTTACAAATAAAGAAAAGAACATGTGAAGTCTATGAAAAGTCTCCACATGTTTCAAGATGAAAACAGAATTACTATGTAAGATACAAATGATTTTTTTTTTTAACTTCAAAAGGAGTGCATGTTAGAAAGTTTTGTCCTCTTAATAACATTTATGGAAATCTGTATGCTACAAAACAAAAGAGAAAGGATGGGATGGTAAGACCACAACTAAAATGACAAAAAAATTGAATAGCCCAAGGAAAAATTGTAAAAATGTAAGTATAATCACAAAATTAAGGTCAGGTTCAGAATAAGACAGAAATGACACTGCAGAAAAATAAATTTTTTGTTGTAAAAGGAGCAAAATAAAAGCTTTCCCCAAATAGAGATAGAGAATAGGAACAACAGGACCAAATGGGAGAGAAGATGGTAGATCTAAAGGTCGGAAGTGAAGCACCAGCATACAGATCACTGGTAAACATTACTATACAAACAATCCTAAAAGTAAGCTTACAGGAAATTTCCTGAGACAAAATATTACACAAATAGAATGATAACATTTGTATAAGAAAAAATCTGATAATAATCAATACCTAGATGGATCCTGATGGCATGTTTAAATTAAATCATTCACAAACTTTTAAACAAAGTAGTTTGATTAAATCATTTCAGTAACAAGTAAGAAATAAAAGCTGTATGTTGTACAGAATATTTAGGGAAAAATGACAATGTTGTATATATAAACAAATGGGATGTAGACAGAACATTTATAAATTGAATTTTTTAATAAATCAAGAAAAGTACAAGAACTACTCTCACCACAAATACAAAATTTATTAATTCAACCAAATAAATATAACGGAAACAAGAGTGGAAAAGTAAAATATTGGAAAATATCTTCATGACCATAGAGGCCAAAAAGGATTTCTTTTACAAACCTAAAATAATTTTATAAAGAAATAATTGACAACTCTGATCACATTCATATTAAAATTGTATATACATCACAAAGCACCATTTTTAAAAAAGCAAAAGACAAAACACAGGCTTAGAAAAGTTTTTTTTTGCAACGAATATAACCAACACAACAGAAGGAAGTTCCAGAAATATGAAGACTCTTAAAATCAGTAACAAAAGACAAACAACCCAACAGAAAATAGACAAAAGATATAAAAGGCAATTCGAGAAAATAAGAGCATTATTTTAAGTTAGGATGGTAGATGAGTATACATTATTTTATTCTCTATATTTTGATGTATCTTAAAAATTTGTAAGACCAATATATGCATAAATAATTAAATACAGTTATAAAGTAATGAATTGGAAACCAAAAATGGTGAGAACAGATCAACTAATCCAAGATTTTGGTCTTTTGGAAGACATCAAACTATGAATAAAAATGATAGAAAATATTAAATATAGGATATTATGTGTGACAAAAAGGTATCATAATAGATGAGATATTTTGAAATTCTTATTAAAATTTGCATATCCTATTATTTTAGAATTTCAAAATATCTCTTTTTTTGACTGATAGTGATCGCCATTCTGACTGGTGTGAGATGGTATCTCATTGTGGTTTTGATTTGCATTTCTGTAATGATCAGTGATATTGAGCATTTTTTTCATATCCTTGTCCCAACATCTCTTTAACTTCTCTCTCTTACCTCTTCCTTCTCTATACTCCGAATTTTTTCTCTCTGCACTGCATAGGACAATAATGCTTTCATTTTATTATGCATATATCTAAAAATCTTGGTTTCTGCTAACACCCATGTCTTCCAGATCTCATCTTCTATACCAGTGGCTCATCAAGGTAATTTTCCAATAGACAGTAGATTCTTTCTGAAAGGAACTCAAATGACAGCTGCTAAGATACTATATTTTTCTCTTCCCCAATTATGATTACCAAAATATACTCAAGAAGTGTAAATCAGTATATATAGCAACATCTCAAATATGAAATGTGCTATTCTCTGTCTCTGTCTCTCTCTCTTTCTCTCTCTCTCTCTTTCTCTCTCTCTCTCTCACACACACACACACGCAGCAGAAGGAAGAATATAACTAGGTATTTACAAAGATATAGCTGACTCTAGCAAAAGCTGGTGATTTTTTTCAATATTTGGTAATTAGAAAAGTGACATTAAAATGAATAAAAGTGAAATAATAAAAATTAGAGGCTTAGTATTCCTTAAATAAAGTCAGTATAATATTCATGCATTTTGCCGGTGTTGTTTCTATCACATGTCCGGAAATTTTTATAGCCATCATTCTGCCTCCAGGCAAAGCTGCACTGACCTAGCATCACGGGACTTAGACAGAAGTGGAATGCCCTGTTCATAAGGTCTATTCCTTATCCGAGTTCTCTGGAAATCTTCAGAGCACATTTCCCTGTGTTGTTCATTCCCAATGCTGCTCTGCTGTATTTCCCAGAATCTAAACGTTTACTGCAGTTGTATTTCTGCCCTTTGGGAAGTTGCCTTGTTTCGTATTGGTTCTCCAAGATGTCTTGCCATGCTCCTGCCTGAAGTCAATTGCCTGCAGAAACTAGCTTACATGCATAGATATGCATTTAATGGAGATTTAGCACAGAAATTCTGGACTCATATAGAGACCTAGAATTTATTTCTTATCACAGTTTCAGGATTTGCTATATATTCCTCTTCTTATATTAACCCTCTTTACTAATAATTACTAAAAATAATGTTTTCTCATAGAACCATTCACTGAAACTCTGGGCTAGCACAGTGTCCACTGCTACACATTTTCATAACAGTCTTTACTTAAGCTTTTGTAAAAATGAATCCCATATACTTTAAGCTCCATGAGAACAGCGTCATATTTTCCTATACTAGTGTATTTCTGGAATGTAAGAAGTGCTTAGTGAAAAAATAAAGAAATAGATGAATGGGTAGATGGATGAGTGGTCATCACATGGCCATATAATTTTCTTGCCAACTGTTGACCCTATTCACTAGTTCTTGCAACAAAAAATCAGTTCAGTCAGTGTTCTCACCAAAATAAACTCTGTCCCTTATGGGCAAGGTCTAAAGGACATTTAAAGTATCTCCAATAAAACCAAGGTAGCAACTTAGTAGGAATCCAATACTAATACTAAGAGAATTTCAACCAAAGACATTTCTTCTCTCTCTTGCATTCTGGATTGCTTTTCTCAGGTACCTATATGGGTCTTTCCCCTGCAATTACCCCCTGTGAGGGTTAATTATCCCCTGAGCATCAACTTGATTGGATTAAAGGATACAAAGTATTGATCCTGGATGTGTCTGTGAGGGTGTTGCCAAAGAGATTAACATTTGAGTCAGTGGGCTGGGGAAGGCAGGTCCACCCTTAATCTGGTGGGCACAATCTAATCATCTGCCAGAGAATATAAAGCAGGCAGAAAAACATGAAAAGGCAAGACTGGCCTAGCCTCCCAGCCTATATCTTTCTCACATGCTTCCTGCCCTCAAACACTGGACTCCAAATTCTTCAGTTTTGAGACTTGGACTGGCTCTCCTTGCTTCTCAAGCTTACAGACAGCCTATTTTGGGAACTTGTGAACTTGTAAGTTAATACTTAATAAACTCCTATATATATATAGGAATTTATTTCATATATATATATATATACACATATACATATAGGAACAAAAGACAAACAGTCTTTGACTAGTACAGCTTTTGGTACCAGGAGTGGTTGTAGAGGAACGGAATATTAAGGATAGAGTTCTTTTGTTGGTTTTGGGGTTTCTGGGGTTGGCTGCTTAACACAATTAGACACAAAGATGCTAAGGGCTCTCCTTCTAATAGTATGGATAACACTGATAGTCCTTGGTGTGAACTGTTTCGAGAGTTATGCAAAATAAATGCATTTGAAACTTCTGATTCCCTGCTGATGAGAGACAAGGAGTTTAGTGACTCTATACATAATATTTTTGACCATATGTGGAGAACCAAGGAACATAATGAAGCTGGTTGGTTGCTTCTAAGTCTGGTAGATAAAGTAATGAAAGAAAACTATGAACTCAGGCATTCTGTCTCCTGGCTTCAGAAGCGGATAATGAGCCTCAAATATGCTAACATTGCCCTGAGTGAGAGTCTTATCTCTTGTAGAGAAAGAGCTGAAATTGTGAAAAAACAGATACAAGCTCTTATTATGTGAGTGGCTGACCTGCAATGAAAGGTGCATGCACAGCCTTGCCAGGTGTCTACTGTTAAACTAAGGGCATAGTTTGGAAAAGAATAAGATCCTGCAACTTGGAATGGGGATGTGTCAGAGGACCCTGATGAAGTTGGCGACACTGAGTTTGTAAACTCTGATGAAGCTTTTTTGCCAGAAGGAACAGCTTCCCCATCCCCAGTAGTGGCAACATTCCCTCCCCGATCCATGCTGCCATCAGCCTTTCCACCTTTGTCTGGGGAGATAAACCCTGCACTGCCTGAGGCAACAGTGGCAGCCTCCCCTGAGGCAGTTGCCTGGCAAAATAATGTTGATTCTTCTCAGGAGCCACCCCCAACACCCCTGTTTGCTTCTAGACCTATAAGTAGACTAAAGTCCTGGTGGAACCCTAGATGTGAGGTTAAGACTGTGACCCATGAGGAGGTGTACTACACTTGAAAAGAACTGCTTGAGTTCTCTAATTTGTATAAACAGCAGTATGGAGAACAGGCATGGGAATGGGTATTAAGGGTATGTGATAATGATGGAAGAAACATAGAGTTGGATTAGGCTGAATTTATTGATTTGGGCCCACTAAGTAGGGATTCATTCTGTGTTTAATATTGCAGCATGGGGAGTTTAAAAAGTTCCAATAGTTTATTTGCTTGGTTAGCTGAAATATGGATTAGAAGATGGTCCACTGTGAGTGAGCTGGTAATGCCTGATCTCCCTTGGCTTAATGTAGGGGAAGGGATCAAAAGGCTTAGGGAGATTGGGATGGTGGAGTGGATTAGTCACTTTAGACCTACTCATTCCAGTTGGGAGGGTCCAGAAAATATACTGTTGACCAATACCTTACAAAATAGATTTGTGAAGGCAACACCTGCATCTTTGAAGAACCCTGTAATTGCTCTTCTCTGTAAGTTGGATCTAACAGTGGGAACCACAGTCACTCAACTACAGAATTAAAGTACAATGGGAATGATTGGATCCAAAGGTGGCAGGGGCCAAGTGGCAGCACTCAACTGTCAAAGACAAGGTGGGCATAGATACTGGAATGGACAGCAGAGACAAAGTAGCAATCAGAATAGTCTGACTTGTGTAGAGCTCTGGCACTGGCTAATTCATCATAGTGTTCCTAGAAGTAAAATTGATAGGAAGCCAACTGCATTGCCACTTAATTTATATACGGAGAAAACTTCTAGGTCTAATGGACAAAAGACTAATTTGAATTATAAAAACAGAGAATCACAGCCCCTCAATCAGTTTCAAGACTTGAGCCAGTTTACAAACCCAGAACCCCTTGAATGAAGGGGAGGCTGGGTCCTCTTGAGGAAGGACCCCATTACATCACTATCAGTTTATGCAGTTAATTTTTCTCCCATTCTTCCCCAAGGAGACCTCTGGCCTTTTATCAGTGTAACTGTGCATTGGGGAAAGGGAAATGATCAGACATTTAGGGGACTACTAGACACTAGCTCTGAGCAGACGTTGATTCCAGGGAGTCCACACTGTCATTGTGGTCCTCCAGTTAAAGTAGGGGCTTATGGAGGTCAGGTAATTGATGGAGTTTTAGCACAGGTCCAACTTCCATTGGATCCATTTGGTCTCTGGACTCATCCTGTGGTCATTTCCCTAGTGCCAGAATGCATAATTAGCATAGACATTCTTAGCAACTGGCCAGAACCCCCACATTGGCTCCCTGACTGGTAGAGTGAGAACTGTCATGGTGGGAAAGGCCAAATGGAAGCCATTAGAGCTGTCTCTACCTAGAAAAATAGTAAATAAAAAACAATATCGCATCCCTGGAGGAATTGCAGAGATTAGTGCCACCATCAAGGACTTGAAAGATGCAGGGGTGATAATTTCCACCATATCCCTGTTCAACTCTCCCATTCAGCTTGTGCAGAAGACAGATCTTGGAGAACGACAGTGGATTATCATAAGCTTAACCAAGTGTGACTCCAATTGCAGATGCTGTACCAGATGTGGTTTCATTGCCTGAACAAATTAGCACATATCCTGGTACGTGGTATGCAGCCATTGACTTGGCAAATGCCATTTTCTCCATTCCTGTCCATAAACCCCACCAGAAGCAATTTGCCTTCAGCTGGCAAGGCCAGCAATATACATTTACTCTCTTACCTCAGGGGTATATCAACTGTCTGGCTTTGTGTCACAATCTGCTTTGGAGAGACTTTGATCGCTTTTGCTTCCTCAAGATATCTCACTGGTTGATTACATTGATGACATTGTGCTGATTGGCTCTAGTGAGCAAGAAGTATCAAACACCCTGGACTTATTGGTGAGACATTTGCGTGTCAGAGGATGGGAAGTAAATCCAACTAAAATTCAGGGACCTTTTACCTCAGTAAAATTTCTAGAGGTTCAGTGGTGTGGGGCTTATCGAGGTATTCCTCCTAAGGTGAAGGGTAAGTTGCTGCATTTGGGTCCTCCTACAGCCAAGAAAGGTACACAATGCCTAGTGGGCCTATTTGGATTTTGGAGGCAATGCAATTCTCATTTGTGTGTGTTACTCTGGCCCATTTATCTAGTGATCCAAACGGCTGCCAGTTTTGAATGGGGCCACAAAGAGGAGAAGGCCCTGCAACAGGTCCAGGCTGCTATGCTAGTTGCTCTGCCACTTGGGCCATATGACCTAG
Organism: Rhinopithecus bieti; assembly: GCF_001698545.2. NCBI lineage: Eukaryota > Metazoa > Chordata > Mammalia > Primates > Cercopithecidae > Rhinopithecus > Rhinopithecus bieti. The sequence goes on from NW_016814250.1 coordinate 2,334,613, forward strand.
CTGATCCAATGGTGCTTGAGGTGTCAGTGGCAGATAGGGATGCCGTTTGGAACCTTTGGCAGGTCCCCATAGGTGAATCACAGTGGAGACCTCTAGGACTTTGGAGCAAGGCCTAGCCATATTCTGCAGATAACTACTCTCCTTTTGAGAGACAGCTCTTGGCCTGTTCCTGGGCTTTGGTGGAGACTGAACGTTTGAGTATGGGTCATCAAGTCACTATGTGATCTGAACTGCCTCTTTTGAACTGGGTGTTTTCTGATTCACCTAACCATAAAGTGGGTCATGCACAGCAGTACTCCATCATCAAATGAAAGTGGTATATACGTGATCAGGCTCGAGCAGGTCATGAAGGCACAAGTTACATGAGGACGTGGCTCAAAGGTCCATGCTCTCCACTCCTGCTACCCTGCCTTCTCTTCCACAGCCTGCACCGATGGCTAATAAGGGGTTCCCTATGATCAGCTGCCAGAGGAAGAGGAGACTAGGGCATGGTTCACAGATGGTTCTGTACAATATGCAGCCACCACCTGAAAGTGGACAGCTGCGGCTCTATAACCCCTTTCTAGGACATCCCTGAAGGACTGCAGTGAAGGAAAATCTTCCTAATGGACAGAACATTGAGCAGTGCACCTAGTTGTGCACTTTGTATGGAAGGAGAAATGGCCAGATGTGCAATTATACACTGATTCACAGGCTGTAGCCAATGGTTTGGCTGGCTGGTCAGGAACTTTGAAGAAGCATGATTGGAAAATTGGTGACAAAGAAATTTGAAGAAGGCATATGTGGATTGACCTCTCTGAGTAGTCAAAAACTGTGAAGATATTTGTATCCCATGTGAGTGCTCGCCAGCGGGTGACCTCAGCAGAGGAGGATTTTAATAATCAAGTAGGTAGGATGACTCATTCTGTGGACACCACTCAGCCTCTTTTCCTAGACACCCCTGTCATCGCCCAATATACCTATGAACAAAGTGGCTGTGGTGGCAGGGATGGAGATTATGCATGGGCTCAGCAACATGGACTTCCACTCACTAAGGCTGACCTGGCTATGGCCGGTGCTGAGTGCCCAATTTGTCACCAGCAGAGACCAACACTGAGTCCTTGATATGGCACCATTCTTCAGGGTGATCAGCCAGCTACTGGTAGCAGGTTGGTTGTATTGCATCTCTTCCATCATGGAAAGGGCAGAGGATTGTCATCACTGGAATATACACTTACTCAGGATATGGGTTTGCCTATCCTGCATGCAATGCCTCTGCTAAGAGTACCATCCATGGACTCACGGAATGCCTATCCAACATCATTGTATTCCATGCAGCATTGCTTCTGATCAAGGCACTCACCTTACAGCTAAAGAAGTGTGGCAGTTGGCTCATGCTCATGAAATTCACTAGTCTTACCATGTTCCCCACCATCCTGAAGCAACTGGATTGATAGAACCGCGGAATGACCTTTTGAAGTCACAATTACGATGCCAACTAGGTAACAATACTTTGCAGGGCTGGGGCAAAGTTCTTTAGAAGGCCATGTATGCTCTGAATCAGCGTCCAATATATGATACTGTTTCTCCGGTAGCCAGGATTCATGGGTCCAGGAATCAGGGCTTGGAAGTGGAAGTGGTACCATTCACCATACCCTTAGTGATCCACTAGCAAAATTTTTGCTTCCTGTTCTTCTGGCCTAGCAGTCTTCATTCCAGAGGGAGGAACTCTGCCACCAGAAGACACTGGAAGTTAAGATTGCCACCCGGACACTTTGGGCTTCTCCTACCTTTAAGTCAACAGGCTAAGAAAGGAGTTACAGTGTTGGCTGGGGTGATTGACCTGGACTGTCAAGATGAAATCAGTCTACTACTCCATAATGGAGGTAAGGAAGAGTATGCATGGAATACAGGAGATCCATTAGGGTGTCTCTTAGTATTACCATACTTAATCATAATCATACATATTGTGATTAAGGTCAATAGGAAACTACAACAGCCCAATCCAGGCAGGACTACAAATGACCCAGACTCCTCAGGAATGAAGGTTTGGGTCACTCCACCAGGAAAAACACCATGACCTGTTGAGGTGCTTGCTGGGAATACAGAATGGGTAATAGAAGAAGGTAGTGATCAATACCAGTGACAACCACATGACTAGATGCAGAAACGAGGACTATAACTGTTGTGAGTATTTCCTCCTCCTTTTATTAAAAGCATGTTTGTGCATGTATATGCTTGTACTAAGAAAATATCTTCATTTTTATTTCTTTTTCTTTTACCATGTGACATAAGATTTATTGACTTCATATCTGCCATTAAGTATTGTTAACTTTATGTAACAGTATTTGGGTTGGGGGGTGGTGCGTTTCTGGTTGTACAAAGGATATTTGCATTATGTTAGCTAAATTATGACCTTATTATTGTCTTTATTTGAAGAGTTTATATGATCTCAGGAGATGTATATGGGTTCAAGTTGACAAGGGGTGGACTTGTGATGGTTAATACTGAGCATCAACTTGATTGGATTGAAGGACGCAAAGTATTGATCCTGGGTGTGTGTGTGAGGGTGTTGCCAAAGGAGATTAATATTTGAGTCAGTGGGCTGGGGAAGGCAGACCCACCCTTAATCTGGTGGGCACAATCTAACCAGCTGCCAGTGAATATAAAGCAGGCAGAAAAACGTGAAAAGGTGAGGCTAGCCTAGCCCCCCAGCCTACATCTTTCTCCCATGCTGGATGCTTCCTGCCCTCAAACATCAGACTCCAGGTTCTTCAGTTTTGAGACTTGAACTGGCTCTCCTTGCTCCTCCAAACTTGCAGGCGGCCTATTGTGGGACTTTGTGATCATGTAAGCTAATACTTAATA
>NW_016814250.1:2337480-2485682 GCF_001698545.2 Rhinopithecus bieti
GTATATATATTATATACTAATTATATATATTATATAATAGTATATATATATATATATCTCTCTCTTATTAGTTCTGTCCCTCTAGGGAACCCTGACTAATACACTCCCAAATGACTTCACATTAGATTCCTACATCTCCCAGTGACTGCAAATCGCTGTCTACATTGATCACTGCATTCTTGTGTGGTTCCTTTCTGGACCGTTACACAGCACCATTCCTCAGATGAACACTTACTTCCCTTGGAATGTCCCTCTCCGAATATGCCAATTGTCACTTTTTCTCACCAAATCCATCAGTTTGGTTCTCCATGTATCTATGATCACTCAATCCCTCCCACTATTACCTAAAATATCATACCCCTGATGTGGGAAGGCTCTTCTTCCTACCTTGGAATCCTTAGTACTCATGCCCATTCTTTCTTCCGAGCATCCTTATTCTATGTAAACCAGCTCTTAATCATAGGGTCTTTTTGAAAAATGCCCCTTGAATATTCTCCTCCTACTTCACTTCTCTTTCCCTCGGTCTCCCAACATCCAGACCTTCCCAAGGTTATCCTACATAATATTCATTTCATGGCTAATTTGCCCAAATTGATCCTTTCATCAGGATATCCTTTTGAAAACTTCCAAAAGGTTATTTAAAACCTATGAGCATAAAAATTTCCATAATTAACCAGGTGTTCTGTAATGGAGCTATAGCATCTATGTGAAACCCATTTCCCTCTAATCCTTAATTAATTCTGCATTCCTGTATTTACTTCAGCTTTCCAGAATGGCCCTCTATTGTTCTCTTTTCTGACCCAAATCCTATTAATTTTGCACAAATCAAGTTCCATACACTCTGTGAAGCCTTCCTTTTAGTCCACTAGTTTTTATTTCTGTAAACTCTTGTCATATTTTATAGTTCATACCAAGTAATTAATCTAATTGTTTCATCTGTGTTAGGTCTACTTCCCAAATTTGACTGTATCATTTCTCATGGAGAAAGATATATTAGACTTTCTCTGCATTCCCTATTGTACCCACCGCAGTCCCACAGATTTAGCAAAAGCTAATAAACTTAGCATTGACTGCAAAATAAAGATGCTTTCCTTGCCCTGGTTGAGTTGTTGAAGGTGGATATTATCATAAAAGAAAGGAGTTAAGTTAGGAAGGTATCAGGGAAACAGTACAAAGTAAATAAATGAGACATATTTGAAGGCTAAAGAGTTTTGAAAGCTATTTTCAAGCCTGAGCCAATGTTACCACGACCGAGCTTGTCAACAACCACAAGCAAACTAGCTACCCACCTGCTGTGGTGAGGAAGCATTTGGAGCTCAACGAGAGTGAGGTAGAAAGTCAGTTAACACTTCAACATGAAAACATCTTTATATTTATTAATATCTTTTTGAGAATCCTTAGCCATTTTCTAGGTTGCCTTTCATATTGTACCTGTGAAGACAAAAGAGGGTAGGAATTATAAACACTTTGACATGGGAAGATAGACACAGAGAGAAATCCCTTGCCAAACATCTAACAGTGAAAAAACTGGGAATAGAAACCAGGTCCCATGCCTCACCATCTGGTGTTCTATCAGCTAGACCACACTGTCTCTCTAAATTGCCAACCTGGATTAATAATTGTACATATGACATAATTCTCGTCTTTGCCTTTCTGTGCTGTTGAAGATGGGACATCTCTTCTGTTGAGCATGATGGAAACTTTTCTGTGTATATATCCAAATATATAATTAATGATGTTTTTTCCTTATACACAAGCAGAATAAAAACAAACAAATTCATCTGAGTTTATTTCAATGCTAGAAGAAAACTAAGAAATTCATTGATATTAGATAGCGAGCTATTAAATTAAAAATTATTTAAAGAAATACATTTTGAGAATTGGCTAATCTAAATTCTATTGGCTTCTACACATCTATGTCTTTCTTCTATCATCTGAGCTGCTTTATTTCAAAAGCAGAATTCTGTCCACACACAATTTCTGTAGCTTCCTTTTTGTTCCAAACCATGATTACAGAAATAAGAATTCTGGTTCTTTCCATTGGTGCTTTCAGCCTGCGTGTGCCTATGTTTGAGCATGTGAAGAGCAACATATGTTGTTCACAATAGGTTGGAAACTGAAGGACTTTGCTTCAGACTGAGACAAAAATTGTCTGTTTAATTCAGGGAAAATGAAGGTTTAAGATCAGGTAAAATATATTATTTTCTTTGATTACCAAGCCAGGAATCTATTTGGGATTATGAAAGAGAGGCAACCTTTGAGAAACTAGTATTTCAACCTCTCCTCTTTCAAATACCTGTGCTGTTACACTAAATATTGCCCTACAGCTACATTAGCTGTACTTATGCAAAGTATTTTTGATGGTAGCAATTGTAACCATGTTTATAAAAGTAAAGTCCAGCTGACAATTGGACATATTGATGAGTGACAGAGAGGCTGGGTTAATTCTTTAAAATCAATTTTCATCAATATTATAGTCTTTTCTTTACACTTTTATGTAGTATTTGAATTATCCACCACGATAAAGAGAAAAACTATAGACAACAAATTCTTTACTTAATAGGAACAAAGGGTTGAAGCAGTGTGGGAAGATTGAGAAGGGATTTCCTAAATCACGAATCACTCGAGGAACATCTAAGGCCAGTAAATGCCTTAGATGGAAGTTAGGGAATGCAGGGGAGACCACTTCCTAGCAGGGACTGGGGATATCCCACAGAGCTGATCCCTAGAAGATAGCATGTTGCTGCCTATCTTGTTTACTGCTGCCTTGGTTCCTCAACATGCTTTGTCTCACCCACCAATTCTTCTTTTTTAAAGGAAAAGATAAAGTTTTTATACTTCACTAGTGAATTTGAGCTAGACAGAATACATAAAACACTAGGGAGAACAATTTCAGCCCCTGAATTAATTCACTGAAATGTAAAATGGGGATATAGGGTTGGCAGAGATCCAAATAGAAATCTGAAAAGATAAAATGTGTGTGTGTGTGTGTGTGTGTGTGTGTATATATATATTTGTGCACATCTAATCTCACTTAAGAATGCAAAGCTGTATAAGTGAGGCTATAGAAAGAGGAAGGGGAGAGAAGGACACGTATGGTTGGTAGGAAAGATAACTATGCAAACATTAAGTCCTAGATATTTAGGATTAGGGATTGGGGAGTGGGGGAAGTAAGTTATAAAATAAAAAGATGAACATGATAAAATATGTGTAAAATCATAGTGAATATATTGAACAGGAAGAGAAATACTGCATTTGTGACAGAAGGTAATAGTGTTCCAGAGAATAGAGCATATTATTCAAGGGCCATGTATTTAGGCCATTGATAAAAGTCATCATCCAAGATCTTTAAAATAAAGCTGAGAAGTATCTTGCTGGATCATTGAAAATGCTGATAGTTAGAAATGGATTTTCTTAAGTCATTGCTGCGTTGAGCCAAAACAAGACAGGTAAAAGAAGGTGAAGGAAAATACTGGAAAAGGACTCTGGAGGAAACCCTCATAATTTCACTTCCACACTGATTCTACCCTCTACAACCAGCAGAGCCTGTCCATTGAGGACGAATAAAGGCCTGAAAGCTTAAGCTGGCGCTCTGCCTCCTTCCCTGAGGTCCTGGTCTGCCTCGCTTGCCGCACTTCACTTCCCTGTTTCTCAACTCCCAGCTCTTCGGCCAGATTGACCTAGTCACTGCCCTCCCCTGGGAAGCAGCCTCTACTCCCAGTCTCTCACCTTGTCTCAGGCCTTCCTCCTCAGTGGGAGGAGGTTCTCCTGCCTTGCCCTTAAGCTCTGCTTACCTTCAGGTATCTAACATTATTACAGAGTAGGAATCCTACAACTCACATTCTCTATACCTGTCCCAAAGGCTAAATAGCCAACTGGTCTGTGACTATCACGCCATAAAAATGCTTTCTCAAATTTGAAACACAAATGAGAAGCTTAGGTTTTAGTTATATTCTCAGGGACGTGGAAATTGCACTCTTTGTGGCTAGTTGACAGTCGTTAGCAAGCTATGCATTTCCACTCGATTATTCAAACCCTCTTAGTGATTGGCTGGTGTTATTTTTATTTTTTTAATGACAACAAAGAACATGCAATGTGCAGATATCTAGTTCCAAGATGCCAACTTTTTAACTGCTTTTATGTTTAAAATTTTTTCCCCATATCTTGAGATCAATTCAATATTTAGTAGTATTGTCTTCCAATTTTTATAGATTTTTTTTAACATTGAACACTGGTAATCCAGCTCAGATTATATCTATTATCTGTGCACCTATATATCTTTGTATCTATGCATGTATGTATGTATATCTATCTATCTATCCATCTATCTAGCCATTTATATTATAAATGTAAAAACATAACTCATTTATAAAAGTAAAAACACAACTCATTTTTGCCCCTAATAGCCAATTAACCAACACTAGTAGTTTGCAGTATTTTCTGACTCTTGTTATTCTAGAATCTGTTTTGGGGTTATCTGTTCTGTTCCCTTGATCTGTCTGTGAATTCTTATGCCAATATCACACTGTTTTAAATTATTGGCTCTTATAACAGAATAAGTCCTCTTGTTCCAATATTTAATTCTTCTTTTTCATTATTTTGGATAGTTCCTCACTGTTTATTTTTTTCAGATGTATTTTTCAGTAAGTTTTCCAAAGTTACAAAACAAATTCCATTGGGATTTGTTTGGGGACTGCAGTTTGAAGATTCAAACTGATTTGGGAAGAATTGTATCATTACAATATTTAATCTTCCCAATAGGATAATCTAAGTTTTATGTCCGTGAAATCTGAAGACAATTTCCTTTCTGATATTATTATTTTTGGAAAAATGGCTGTGACAAAATCTTAAATATTCTAGTATTGCTCATCTGGCTTATGGATGAACAGCATCTTTAGCTTCTCTTTAATCTCTCAGCTGCTTGCTCTTGATGGAACTTGCTTTTGAGCACCTTCATTGAGGCGAACGGGGACCCGGTGGGGAACCAGATTAATAGTCCCAGAGACAGGCTTAGTCATGACACATCAGAATATGAAGAGAACTTCCCTGTGACTGGCTGGGGATCTGCCTGGCTGAGAGGTCACTAATCATGCCTGTCCTCTCCTGCAGATTTTCCTACTCTTTTGTGAAGGCCTCCTCTCCGTCTCCTCCACTCTGCCAGGTACATTAGCCTCAGTGTATGTGTGAGTTGAATTAAGAAGCTGGAAGGAAGCTTGTCTCTGGGACTTCATGGTTGGCTTTTCCACTGTTAATGAAAATACCACACTAGGGAAAGGGAATAAAAAATAAACTTAAGGTATAGTTTTGAGGGAAAGTATATTCGTTTAATAACTTTTTAAGTAGCTCATTGCTACTTCTTGTCATCTCCGTCAAAACTAACTGATTCACCTTTCTTTTTTTGGGCTAGGAATTAATTTCTTTTTAAATGAAAACACTCTTCACCGGGCACTTTTTCCTCACTATGAACACTGAATACATTTTTTCTTTTTGATGAAAATAATTTCACTTCAAGGAGACAGATGGGAAGATACAAGCTCAACTATGAACATCTTGCAGGCCTGGTGGTTAAAGAGGTTGATAGGTCTGTGGGTTTCATTTTGTCCTCCCACAGTCTCACCAATTGTTGGCAGTGCATGTGATGCCACCAGACCCTGGTGTCAGCCCATGATGGCTACAGGAAAGAAATAGCTTTTAAAATGCAAGTCAGTGTTTCAGAAATCCAGCAGATGCATGAGCGGGGGCAGTGGGTTACATATTTCCTGCCTGTAATGTCTAGTTCTTGCATTCTCTGCAATCTCCCCTTATGCTTGCTAACCCCGAATTTTCCTTGAAAAAATGCTTGGGAATTTTATTTTAAGCAATATTACTGAGATGAGCACTTTCCCTCCAATGGTTGCACTTAAAATATCCATTTAAGCATGATCCATATGTCTGTTTTAAATGTTTATACCTGTAGTATTTACAATAAGAAATTGACATAATATTTTTATACAGCTTCAAAATATTCTGTTTCAAAATGAAAAGCAAGTTAATATGAAAATCTTCCAGTTTTAACCTATTGTGTCAAGATAGCAAGAGAAAGGAGACATAGTGAGATGCTGAGATTCTCCTTAAGCCTGTCTTGAATTAGTTTTCTTAGGGGACTCTCAAAGTCAGGTCACCTGAGTGCCAGGTCTGCTCAGCACACACCAATGGCAGGTGTGTGTTCAGTAAATAGAGACAGCATAGTCCAGAGGCAAGCTCTTTGGAGCAGTCTACAATTATATGTCATTTATTGTTTAACCAAACTGCTTGCTATTCCAAAAGTGTTGGCCACGTCTCTTTAGCTGCCTGGTGTTCAACTGCATTTTCACCACCTTCCTCAGCCACTGCGCATTTTAGATCTATTTTTTATGACACGATAGCTTTTTTCTCCTTGCTATTGCTTCAGAAAATGCTGTGGGGAAAAAAAAGCTTCATAAGATTTTATTTTTCCCTCATATTTATTTATTTATTTATTTTTGTTTGGCCTTTTGGGTAACTCCTGTATACTCTTTTCACATGCAGTGTGAGATTAGATTTTTTAGAAATTACACTGCCTGTCAGGTCTGTATTAGAGCAATCTGTCATCTTCACATTGGAAACCCTGGATGCTGTCTCCAGCCACTGTTTCTTTAGAAACTACATGTAGTATTTTGGAATGTATAGTAACAGGGGTTGCATGAACAACATCAATAGCCCGTTATTCTTCATATGCTGTTCTAAATTATAGATATTACCAGACATCCCAGTGTGGCATTAGGAGATGATTCTATGGTTAACACAGGAGAGCATTCAGAGAAATACCAGGCAAAAGCAAATGAAAAGACTAAAATATATTGCTTCTATTAGTTTTAAAAGCTGACTTGGATAGCCGCAGCAACTTGGTCATAGGTAGCAATACATTAGGCTCTATCTAATATTTCTTCTTTCCATTTTATAAATAAGTAAGTAAATATATGGCATACTTATCCTCCACCTCTCCTTCCCCCTCCAGGTTGGTCAGTGCTCAGCTTGGCAACTACCAAACTAAAGGTCTGTAATTCTTTCGGACACTTGCTAAAGGTGGGAGCCCAGTGGTAGCTTTAGAATAATCTCTATTATTAAAGCACATCCATTTTGCAAAGAGTATCCATGTCAGGAAGCACTCCAAAGGACCCAGTCACATTTTATCTTAAGGAGGTTGGTATTTAAAATGTCAAAATGAAATAGTTCACACAGCTGAAGGAAAGCAGTGAAAAGGCAGGCAAATGAAGCAGTGTAACTTGAACTTCCAGAGTAGCTAACCCACGGGCCTTATTTGCACACAGAAGCTGTGTGCTATTCAGGAAGCAGGTTTTTCTGCAGTGCTATGGATTGTGGAATAAGTGATTATGGGTGGGATTCTGTACACATCAAGTTGCAACACACAAGCTTTATCTTTCCATTCATTCATATTTCTTGCAGACAAGTTATTTATAGGTGCGAAGTGTGGGACTCCATCATTATATACAGATTCCTGTTGTAGTCATTTGTGTGTTTCTGAGCACACAACCAACATTTATTCCATGTTAAATATACTAAATGCTTAGCCAGATCACAGTGAAGGTTATAAACATCTTACTCACGTGTCCATATATTTTTTAATTCAGAAATGTTATTTAAAATGAGCATATGTATTTAAATTTCTCTCATTACATGACTGGTTATAAATTCACAGGCAATTGCATAAAATACTATGTGGTAATGACACGAATCTATGGAAACAAATGAATACAATCACATTGTCTTTAAAATCTGATGTTTTAAACAGTATGAGGAAAACATGAAAGTGAGGTCCAAACCACACATGCTCTGGCAATCCAGAAGAATATTTTCCTCTTCACAAAGTCTATTTCTCTCACTCTTAATTCACAATTTAATCTTTTCTTTTTGTTAAATGTTGGATGTGAATTTTCTTTTTTTTTTTTTTTTTTTTTTTTTTGAGGCGGAGTCTTGCTCTGTCGCCCGGCTCGGAGTGCAGGTGCGCGATCTCCGCTCACTGCAAGCCCACCGTCTTCCCGGGTTTATCGCCATCTCTCCCCTGCCCTCAGCCTCGCCGAGTAGACTTGGGACTACAGGCCCGCACCGCCAACCTGGTACGCGCAACTCGCCCGGCTAGATTTTTTGTATTTTTAGTAAGACGGGGTTTCCACTGTGTTAGCCAGGGAATTGTCTCCTGACCTTGTGATCCGCCCGTCTCGGCCTCCCAAAGTGAATTTTCAATGGTTTGAAATATTTGAGCATTTCTGTCCCTTGCACCACAGAGATGTAAGCATATAAATTTCTCAGATTGTAATAAAACCTATTTGAAAACTGCATTTTGTGTATACCATTTTTTCATATTCAGTAGCACAATAATTACAAAATCAGGACTGTATCTTTTATTTCTTATATTTTGGTGCAGTTTTTAGAAACTATGAATTTCAGATATTTTACTTTTATTGTGAAATCTGAAAATTAACAATATCATTTGACATTTATGTCATATTCCAATTGTAACTTGAGCAGTTGTGTGTGTAGATGTTCACAGAAGTATAATTTTTTCAGATTTGCATAGCTAATGTATCGATTACACCATTTTCCACATCATGGAAGCAGTCAATCTTTTTTTATATCCATCCATCTCATCAACCTTAATTGGTATTTACTTGGTGCTTACTGTATTTCGTTTATGGTACTGTGATAAATGCACGCGAGGATTTAACTTTAAGTGAACAATTTGGTTCAATAATATTGTGCTCACACACACACAAATACACATCAATGTAAAGGAATCTATATGTGATTGAAGCTAAATGTCTGTGCAAGCAGTGTGGGTCTGGCCTATTTGTCCAGCAGTCTCGATGTGCCAGAGCTTCTGCATTCATGAGTGAATATGCAGCAATGATATTTTGTGAGCACAGATGCATTTCTACCAGCTGCACTGCACTTTGGCATCTACCCAACAGCACCAGAAGGATATAGAGATCATTTGGCCGCTTTATTTATTTTCAGAGTTGTGTGTCAGTTACATATATGTTTTATTAAATTAAAAAAATTCGTTAACTACTACCTCCTCAACTCCAAAGCATCAAATAGTTTTTTCTTATTTTAAAGCAAAAATAATTTGGATCTTATTGATAAGAATTGATAATTTCACAATGTTAATATTAACTATCAATCCATTATTGATGTTTCACAGAAGGTATGCTACTTCTGCGTGGAAATTTCGCTGAATATTTTTATTTATTCTCTCAAATACTCCATCTGTTTGCATGAACGACATTCCTATCAAATCATTAGAGTTGTTTCCAGAATTTGGGAGGCAGAATATCACAACATGTAGAAGAACAGCAAAGAGACTGAAAATAATTACCACATTGAAAAACTTCTCTTGCGCTGTCGCCATCCCTGTTTATACAGCAATGAATAAAAACCCAAGGCATGTTTAGATAAGTATAGTTATTAGCTACCTAGCTGTTAAACAGGCACAATTTCTTTGAGACTTCAGTTAACAGTTGTCATTTGGTTGATAATTTGCATTCCTGATTCATAAGCCCAGCCCAGTCTTTAAATCTTCACATTTTGAGGGCACGTATGTGAGGTGGAGTATTTAACCTCTTAGTTCAAATTAAATGTAGTGGTGAATGTGAAATCAGAAAAAAAAAAAAAAACCTCACATCAGTAAACATGGAGCCTAGTTAGAATCAGGGAAGAGAGGGATACTAGAGGGGGCTGAGGCATGATGTGCAAAAACGAGAAAGCAAGTTATGTACAGATTGTTCAACTGTAATATCAAGGTCCTATTGTTTTTTAAGTTAATGTTCAATAGTAGAGCTATGTTACAGCCAAAAATACATACAAACACACCTCCCTGGGGCTTAAGAATGCTTGTGAGTTACTTTCTCAAGAAGGAGGAAATTCCAGTTTTACTTGTTTATAGGTGTGCTGCATTTTTGTTCTCTTCAAGTAAGCCAAGAAGTACAGATAAACTAATGTAAAAAATGGCCTCCTTCTACAGACTGAAAATAATTTTTGTATTGGAAATTTTAAACCTTATTTTATGATTCTTCCATTATATCAAGGCAGTAAAAATTGCTAAAATTAGCATATGATCTCAGTGGAGCAAATTAACCATTGCTTTAAGGTTTAAATAATGAGTGAAGGATCGTATTTGAAACCACAAAACAATACATTTGTGTACCAAAGGATTGCTTCTGCAGGAGAAGCCACAAAAGCAAGCCTCAGGAATTGGTTCAACCTCAGCAAATAGTGTCAGTTGGTATTATGCCCATGAAGGAGACAATAAATATGATACAGCAAAAGGCATTTCTACCACCTCTAAAATGCCTGTTATACAAATTACTGTTTATCTGTTCTGAACTCTTTGGGAATAAGAGAAGGTGGAACAGGCATTATACTTTTTCCTTGTTGGCCTATTTTTTGTATCATTCCTGAGTTACAGATTTCGAATCTATAAACCCATTGGAAGTCTTTCCCCAGCAATACAGATGATGTCAAAGGAACTGCCTACAGTAGGAGAGTTAAACAGTGGCTTGCATAAAATCCTGGTGGTCCAGCTGTCTTTCTATGTTACCTGGAAAAAAGATTCAGTGAAAGTCTGCAAACCCTTACAGCCCATATGGCCCGATCACACCAGGCTTGAGGAGCCCTGGTCTCAGGCCCTCCTACACCCCAGATGCCATTCCTGCCACCTGACTTCACAGAGCTGTGCTAAACCAACTCCAAGTTGTTAGTAAAACATGGTAAGGATGGCCCATTCCTGTGTTGTTATTTAAAATAGTTTGGCAGAGAGGAAATATAAGAATGGTTTCTTGAAGGTCAAGCTATTTCTGTCTATAGAGAAATAGTATGCTCAGAGCCGGAATAAGGAATAGGTCGGCAGAGCTAGCACCAGGGGCACTGAAATGTCTGTGAGGCCGCTCTAGCTGACTGAAAATGCTGGGAGCTGTAGCGAATTTCATTTTCCAGAGCTCCTCTCAGGGAGGAATTGCAGATGATTGGAAGACATAACATGATAAGCTGCTCCCTTACCCTTGTAGCCCCAGCTAAGCAGGGTGCCTGAAGCAAAGTAGGTGCTAAATAATATTCATTAACCAGAAATGATGGGAAGCGTGACCTCCAGAGGCATGTTCAAGTAGGAAATGATCACTTGATGGTCTCTAAAATGCTTTCAAAGAAACATTTATTTTCTTCTAAAATGCCCTCTAGAGAATGTGTGTTCCTTGAGTGGGGAACGTACCCTGAATTGCTGTGCAGTTTGAAGGAGAGTCTGATATCTGAACCAACACTTTTCTGCTCTTGCTTCTCTCAGTGCTCAGCCTGTCTGCTAATATATGTTCCATGTTCAAAAACTATCAGTTGGAAGCAATGCCAAAGCATTAGCATGCCCTATGTGCCCACATGTCTCAGTTTGGCCCTGAAAGGGATGCTATAGCTTTGGACTTGCTCGAAGATATATATTTTTTGGATTTCTAGCCCCAGTTCTGTTCATTCGTTCATCTTGGTGTCCACACAAGAAGCCCTGGTCACATTCATGAGTCAATGCCTTGTCAGTGAAGAACCCCCGCCCCCATCATCCCCCAAAATGCTTCAGAGGATTTAACTGGCTGCACTGTTTCCAGTGAAATAATCAATGGGAATTGTTTATGTAAGGCAGCTTGGAGAAAATGTTTCGTTGAATTTTATTAGAAGTAAGTTTGAAACTAAAAATATCTGAAAATGAGTTTATTTCTGGACATCAGACATTTTAACCTCAAAAGAGTAAAATCATTGAAAAGTGTACATATTTAGACACACTACAGATATTTGCGCAATTGCATTTAAACACTTTTAAAATAATTGGTACTTTGTAAAACATACAGTTTATTACAACAAATCATATTGCACACAAGGAAACTGAGAGATCACTCAGTGGTGATCTACGTAACCGTGTTTCCTCCATCCTTATTGAAAACATTTGGCCATGAAGAATTTATATGAAGTGTACCATCAGCATGTGTAACAGACTATAGTAACTTCCTCTACAATAATTAAGAGACAGGATTTTTTTCAGCTTTATTAAAGTATTGTTGACAAAAATTGTACATGTGTCTAGTGTACAACATGCTTTGTCCATTGTGAAATGATTACCACAGCCATGCTAATTAACATACATATCATCTCACATAGTTATACATAGTTATATCTGTTGCATGTATGTGTGTGTGCATGTGTGTGTGTGTGTGTGTGTGGTGAGAGCTACTCTCTTAGCAAATTTCAAGTATACAACCCAGTGATATTATCTGTAGTCACCATGCTGTACATTAAATCTCTAGAACTTATTTATCCTGTATAACTGAAACTTTGTGCACTTTGATCAACATTTCCCCTTTTCCCCAGCCTCCAGCCCCTAGGCAGCCACTAATCTACTCTCTTTCTATAAGTTTGACTTCTTTAGATTCCACTGTTAGAATGACTGCTATCAAAAAGACAAGATAGGTGTTGGTGATGATGTGGAGAAAAGTAAGATCATGCGGTATTTGTATTTGTCCTTCTGTGCTAGACTTATTTCACTTTGGACGGTGTTTTTTTTTGTTGTTGTTTGTTTTTTTTCTGTTTGTTTGTTTTCATTTTGAGATGGTGTTTCTCTCTGTCACCCAGGTTGGCATGCAGTGGCATGCTCTCGGCTCGGTGAAACCTCTGCCTCCTGAGTTCAAGTGATTCTCCTGCCTCAGCCTCCTGAGTAGCTGGGACTACAGGTGTGCACCACCACACCCGGCTAATTTTGTATTTTTAGTAGAGACGGGGTTTCACCATGTTGGCCAGGATGATCATGATCTCCTGACCTCGTGATCCACCCACCTTGGCCTCCCAAAGTGCTGGGATTACAGATGTGAGCTACAGTGCCTGGCCTCCTCTTATTTAAGGTTGAGTAATATTCCATTGTATATGTATATGAGACATTTTATTTATCCATTTATTTGTCATTGAGCATTTAGGTTGATTCCCTATCTTTGCCACTGTGAATAGTACTGCAATGAGCATGGGAGTGCAGATATCTCTCTGAGATATTGATATCATTTCCTTTGGCTATATAGCCAAGAACGGAATTGCTGGATCACATGGTAGTGCTATTTTTATTTGTTTTGGAGGAAACTCTATGCTGCTTTCCATAATGGCTATAGCAATTTTCACTCTCACCAACAGTGCACAAGGGTTTTCTTTTCTCCACATCCTCACCAACACTTGCTATCTTGTCTTTTTGATAGCAGTCATTCTAACAGTTGAGAGGTGATATCTCATTGTGAATTTAATTTGCATTTCCCTGATGATTAGAGAAACTTCTTTGATTTTTGCAATAATACTCAACGAAAATGTTGAGCATTTTTTCATATATCTGTTGGTCATTTGTATGTCTTCTTTTGAGAAATGTCTGTTCAGCTCCTTTGCCCACTTTTTAACTGGGTTGTTTTCTTGCTATTGAGTTGGTGAGTTCCTTACAGATTTGGAGTATTAACCCCTTATCAGATACCTGGTTTGTAAATATTTTCTCCCATTCCATAAATTGCCTTTTCACTCTGTTAATTATTTCCTTTGCTGTGTATAAGCTTTTTAGTTTGATGAAATCTGATTTGTATATTTTTTGCTTTTGTTGCCTGTGCCTTTAGGGTCATATCCAAAAAAAATTTGCCCACACACCAATGTTAAGATGTTTTTTCTATGTATCTTCTAGTAGTTTTATAGTTTCAGATTTTACATTTAAGTCTCTAATCATTTTTGACTTGGGTTTTGTAGATGGTACAATGTGAGGATCTAATTTTACCTTCTATACATGGATATCCAGTTTTCCCAACACCATTTATTGAAGAGACTGTCCTTTCCCCACTGTGTGTTCTTAACAACTTGTCTAAGAACAATTGACTGTAAATGTGTTGATTTTTTTCTGGGCTCTCTATTTTGTTTCATTGTTCTGTATGTCTGTTTTTAATGGCAGTTCCATGCTGTCTTTGTTACTATAACTCTGTAGTATATTTTGAAATTAGGTAATGTGATATCTTCAGCTTTATTCTTTTTGCTTGAAGATTGCTTTGCTATTTGGGGTCTTTTGGGGTTCCATGTGAATTTTAGAATTTTTTTTCTATTTCTGTGAAAAATGTCATTGAAATTCAGATAGAAATTGCACTAAATCTGTAGATTGCTTTGAGTAGTATGGACGTTTTCACAATATTAATTTTTTCAACCCATGAACATGGGACATTTTTTCATTTATTTTGTCTTACAGAGATAAGATTTTAAAAAAGAGATAAAAGTAAGCAAACAAAAACCCCTCACAAACTTCATGCTTTAAAGAACATGGTTTTGTGGTTTGAAATGCTTTACATAATGAGATTCCTGAATGAAGTATGATCTATTGTACAATCAGAAATCATGATATATGTTAACCATATCCCCAAAGATTGAAATATACTGTAGCTATAATATTTTTCTTTCTTTCTTTTTTTTTTTTTGAGACAGAATCTTGCTTTTTCACCCAGGCTGGAGTACAGTGGCACAATCATGGCTCACTGCAGCCTCAACCTCTCAGGCTCAAGTGATCTTCCTACCTTAGCCTCCCAAGCCACTGGAACTATAGGCATACGTCACCACACCCAGCTAATTTTTTTATTTTTAGTAGAGATGCAGTTTCACCATGTTACTCGTTGGTATAATACCTATACAAATGTCTTGGTGGTGAAATTCAGCCTATAGTACTTCTTACTTCATTGCCAGAATGTCTGAACATTTATAAAAGGGGATTTGCTAAATCCTTCATTGAAATGCTAGAGTGTTTAATTTCCCTGACTTTTATTTCTGGATTACCACTCTTTAAAACTCTAACAAGTCACAAAGAAGAATGGGAAACAAAAAAGGCCTACTGCTGAAAGAAGTGAAACTAGATAAAGATCAATTTTAAAATAGCCAAATAAATAAACAGACAAAACCCTGAATATATTTCTTTAGTTACATACCATGTTTGCAAATTGGGAATACTGATACATTTTTGTTAACTTTTGATGTTATTCTCTAGAGTATTCAAATTGCAAAGATACAATTTTTAGTCTGAAAAGAGACTTAAAGAGACATGATTTGAATGTTGAATGCATAGAAATTGTTTCTGTTGATGTATTATTAAACTGAGAACAATAAAATATTTAAGAGGAATCTGTCATTTTCTGTTTTCCCTTTGAGATTCAAGGGAGATACTTATTGCATTATCATTTTGGATCAAAACATGTTGCAATAAATACACTTATTGATATTTAGCAATGCAGGGAGATGATATCCAATCTTTTCTCCTGCCATTCTACTCTTCACCCCATAAGTAAGGTTAGTTTCAAGTAAATGCTTCTGCCAGAAAACTGTCTGAATCTAGTCTCTGAATTTACCCCTCAGGTACTCAGTTATTTGTAGTGATCAACAGCAAATTAAAAAACTGGGTCATTATCAGCTCTTAGATAGGTGAAAGCAGGTGGGACTGAGACAATGGCTCCACATTTAGTCTTTTTTGTTTATTTGCTTTGTTACAGGTACCTGTGTGCCTTTTCTTTACAGAAGTAATTTTTTGTTCCACAGCTCCTGATGGTCATTTCCCTGGCACTGAATATTTCAGGGCTCTATTCTACCCATTCTTGAATTTCACCTACTTGTTGTCTGTGAGAATTTGCAAATATCTGATGATAGACATTATATGTGTATGTGGTTTTATAATTTTAATATTAAAAAAGCAAAATAACAAAAAAGAGATGAAAATCACATCCACAACTTACAGTAATCACTGTTAACATTTTGGAACATATATTTTCAATACATTTTCTATGCATAGATGTAAATGTAAGGCATTAGATAGCCTAACTTTGTCACAAAATATGTGTCTATTTTTTCTTCATTTTTAGTGTTCTCATAATATTTCATCCTACAAATGTACCACATTTTAACCAATGTATATTTTGACATTTAGATTGTTTTAAATTTCATGTTATAATAAATAGTTTTGCTTTATTGAGTAGCACACCCATAATACTTTCCTAAGGATGATAGAGGGTTTTTCTAAGGATAAACCCTATGAAGTAGAATTTTAAAAATGGAACCTGAAATGCTTGATCTTGTTATTTCCATGCTTCGGATCTATGCTACTCAGGGTATGCTAACTACTATACAATATAAAAGACGACCTGAAACTCACAGAGCTTTAATACCACAAAGTTTTATTTTTTGCTCATGCAGAGTCTCATGAGGAGGTTCTTGGTCAGTGGCTCTCTTTGGTGGCTCTCTTCCAAGCAGTAAACTCAGAATCCTGACTCGTTTCACTGTATGTTTCCATCATCAAGGAGTCAATGGGGACTGTCCTAATATGACTCAGGATGTTTTATGGCTGTGCCTGAAACAGAGAACATCACTTCAGCTCACACCAAGTTGCCCATGACTTATAATCATAACTCTATCTATCTATTATCTATCTATCTATCTATCTATCTATCTATCTATCTATCTATCTATCTATTGATCTATCATATCTATCTATCTAATGTATGTGTCATGACTCAGTGTATCTATCTGCTGTTTTTGTGAGTGTGTGTGTATGTTTGGAGTGGTAATGATAGCAAATAAAGTTGTGTGTGTGTGTGTGTGTGTGTGTGTGTGTGTGTGTTTGTCCAGGAGGAAAATAAAATGTTTTGGTGAACACATAGAATTGTTTCTGTCCCAGGAACATTTTTCTTAAATAGTATGCTCACATAACCTGAGGGAGTATTAATTCTTGCCTGTAGTCTGGTATGATTGCTCATAACACCTCTCTTACTCTCAAAAGTGTCTCAGTTGAGGAGGAGGCAGAGCAAGATGGCTGAATAGAATCCTCCTGCGATTGTACCCACCTCTCCCCAAAAGGAACACCAAGTTGAACAACTGTCCATACAAGAAAGCACCTTCATAAAAAAAAAATCAGGTGAGCAATCACAATACCTGGCTTGAATATCATATCAAGGAAAGGGGCACTGAAGAGGGTAGGAAAGGCAGTCTTGTATCACTGAAATTACCACTTTTGCATCACTGGCAGCAGCCACGTGGTGTGGAGAGAATCTGTGTGCTTCAGAGGAGAGCACAGTGATTATGAAACTTTGCATTGAATTTAGTGCTGCCCTGTTGCAGCAGAAAGCAATACAGGGCAGAATTTGGCTGGTGCCCACAAAGGGAACATTTAGAGCAACCCTAGCCAGAGGGGAATAACTCATCCCAGCAGTTAGAACGTGAGTTTCGACTAGCCCTACCAGCACAGGCTAAAGCTGCTGCAGTCCTAAATAAACTTGAAAAGCAGTTTAGGCAACAAGGACTGCAGTTCCTGGGCAAATCCTGGTGCTACGCTGGGTTTGGAGCCAATGGACTTGGGGTGCACACAACCTAGTGGGACATCAGCTGGGGTGGCCAAGGGAGTGCTTGTTTCACTCCTCCCCCAACTCCAGACAATTCAGCTTGCAGCTCTGAGAGGAATTCCTTCTTTCCACTGAGGAGAGGAGAGGCGAGGCGAGGAGAGGAGAGGAGAGGCGAGGCGAGGAGAGGAGAGGAGAGGCGAGGCGAGGTGAGGCGAGGGGAGGAAAGAGGAGCAGAGGAAAGATAACTTTGTCTTGCAGCTTGGATACCAGCTCAGCCACAGTAGGATGGGGCACAAGACAGAGTCTTGAGACTCCCATGTCAGGCCCTATCTCTGAGATGATATTTCTAGACACACCCTGGCCCAGAAGAGAACCTGCTGCCTTGGAACCTGCAGTCTTGGAAAGAGTCATTACCTGCTTACCAAACAGCCCTTGGACCTGGAATAAACACCAGCAGTTGCCAAGCAGTACTCGCTCTGAGCCCTGGATGAGACCCACTGCAGTGTGGGCTTCAGGTGTGACCCAGCACACTCCCAGCTGTGGTGGCCATGGGGCAGGGTGTGGGGTGGGTTTGGGTGGCAGATTTCTTCCACTTGAGGAAAACACAGGAAAGAGTAAAAGGGATTTTGTCTTGCAGCTTGGGTACCAGCTCAGCCACAGTGAGGTAGAGTACAAAGTGGCCTCCTAAGGCCTCCAATTCCAGGCTATGGCTCCTGATCAGCATTTTTGGACCCACCATAGGCCAGAGGGAATCCATTACCCTGAAAGGAGATACTTAGGCCCAGCAGCATTCATCACAAGCTGACTGAAGAGCACTTAGGCCTTGAGTGCACATTGGAAGTAGCCAGGCAGTGCTCATCACTGGCCTGGGGTGGTGCTGGCCACAGGGAAAGAGGTTTCTTCTGCTTGAGAAAAAACAAGAGGAGAGTGGGAAGTACTTTGTCTTGATGTTTGGATGCCAGCTCAGCCAGAGTAGAATAGAGCACCAGGTAGATCTCTAAGGTTTCTGATACAGTTTGGCTCCATGTCCCCACTCAAATCTCATCTTGAATTGTAATCCCCACATGTCAAGGGAGGGACCTGAGGGGAGGTGACTGGCTCATGGGGACAGTTTCCCCCATGCCATTTTCATGATAGTGAGTGAGTTCTCACAAGAGCTGATGATTTTAAAGTGTGGCACTTCCTCATGCACTCTCTTCCTCCTGCCACCATGTAAGATGTGCCTTCCTTCCCCTTGTTTCCTGAGGCCTCTCCAGCTCTGCAGAACTGTGAGTCAATTAAACCTCATTTGTTTATAAATTACCCAGTCTCAGGTGGGTAGCAGTGAGAAAACAGACGAATACAGTTCCCAACTCCAGGTCCTGGCTCCCATATAGCATTTCTGGACCCACCCTGTGCTAGAGGGGAGCTCACTGTCCTGAAGGTAAGGATATAAGCCTGTTAGGATTTACCACCTGCTGATTGTAGAGCCTCTGGGCCTTGAGGGAATATTGGTGGTTACCAAGCAGTGGTTGTTGTAGGCCTTAGGCAAAAGCCAGTGACATGTTGGCTTCAGGTCTGATCTAGTGCAGTCCCAGTGGTGGTGGCTACACGGTTGCTTGTGCCATCTCTCCTCCAGCTCCTGGCAGCTCGGCATGGAGAGGGGCTCCATTAGTTTGGGAGAAACTAAGGGAAGAGAATGAGAGTGTCTGCATGGGAATCTGGAGAATTCTCTTGGATCTTACCCAAGACCACCAAGGCTATATTTGTATGAGTCTATAAAGGTCACAGCATTTCTGGGCTTGGGGAGCCTCCTAATGCGGATATGGCTACAGTGACCAAAGACTTAAATCACAACACTCAATTCCCTTTGAACACTTGGTAAGCCTTCCCAAAAAGGACAGGTACAAACTGTGAAGACTATGATAAATACCTAACTCTTCAATACTCATACTTTGATGAACATACATAAGCATCACGACCATCCAGGAAAACATGACCTCACTAAATGAAATCAGTAAGTCACCAGTGACCCATACCAGAGTGACAGAAATATGTGACCTTTCAGACAGAGAATTCAAAATAGCTGTTTTGAGAAATCTCAATGAAGTTCAAGATAACATGGAGAAGGAATTCAGGATCTTAAAAGATAAATTTGACAGTGAAATAATTAAAAACAATCAAACAGAATTTCTGGAGCTGAGAAATTCAACTGACATACTGAGGAATTTCTTAATAGCAGAATTGAAGCAGAAGACAGAATTAGTGAGCTTGAAGACAGAATTTAAAAAACACAGAAGAGACAGAAAACAAGAAAAAAAGACTGAAGTTCACCTGCAAGATCTAGAAAATAGCCTCAAAAGTGTTATTGACCTTAAAGAGGAGGTAGAGAGAGAGAGAGGTCCGGGTAAAAAGTTTATCAAAAGGAAAATAACATAATTTTCCAAGCTGAGAGAAAAGTATCAATATTCAAGTATAAGAACGTTATAGAACACCAAGTAGATTTATCCCAAGTAAGACTACCTCAAAACATTTAATAGACAAACTCCCAAAGGTCAAAGATAAAGAAAGGATTCTAAAAAGCAGCAAGAGAAAAGAAACAACATACAAAGGAGGTCCAATATGTCTGGCAGCAGACTTCTCAGTGGAAATATTACAGGCCAGGAGAGAGTAGCATAACATATTTAAAGTATTGTAGGGAAGCATTTTAATCATTGAATAATGTATCCAGTGAAAATATCCTTTGAACATGAACAGCAAATAAAGACTTTTCCAGACAAAAACTGAGGGATTTCATCAACACCAGATCTATCCTACAAGAAATGCTAAGGGGAGTTCTTTGATCTGAAAGAAAAGGCCATTGATGAGCAATAAGAAATCATCTGATGGTACAAAACTCACTGGTAATAGTAAGTACACAGACCAACACAGAATGTTATAACACTGTAATTGTGGTGTATAAATGACTCATGTCTTGAGCAGAAAGACTAAAAGATGAACCTATCAAAAATAATAACTACAATAACTTTTTAAAACATAGTATAATAAGACACAAATAGAAACGACGAAAAGTTAAAAAGTGAGGAGGGGGTATGAAGTTAAAGTACAGTTTTCATTAGTTTTCTCTTTGCTTTTGTAATCAGTATTGCCATCGGCTTAAAATAATGGGTTATAAGATGTTATTTGCAAGCCTTATGGAAACCTTAAATTAAGAAACCTACAAGAGAGATACGAAAAATAAAAAAGCAAGAAATTAGAACATACCACCATAGAAAATCATCTTCACAAAAAGGAAGACAGGAAGAAGGGAGAGAGAGAGAGAGAGAGGGATGGATGGAGGGAGAGAGGGAGGGGAAGGAAGGAAGGAAGGAAGGAAGAAAAGAAGGAAGGAAGGAAGGGAGGGAGGGAAGATGATAAAACAATCAGAAAACAACAAAATGGCAGTAGCAAGTCCTTATCAATAATAACGTTTAATGTAAATGAACTAAACTCTCCAATCAAAAGACAATGAGTGACTGAATGGATAACAAAAGAAGACCCAGTGACATGTTGTCTGCAAGAAACACATCTTGCCTATAAAGGCACACTAGACTGAAAATAAAGGGATGGAAAACGATATTCTATTCAAATGGAAACCAAGAAAGAGTGGGAGTGGCTATATCTATTTGAGACAAAAAGATTTCAAGAAAAATACTATACAAAGAGGCAAAGAAGGTCATTATACAAAGATAAAGGGGTCAAATTCAAGGAGAGTATCACAATTGTAAATATATATGTACCCAATACTGAGTACTCAGATATACAAAGCAAATATTAAAACTAAAGAAAGAGATAAGAAATCAATACAATTTGGTGACTTTAAGGCCCAGCTTTCAGTATTGGACAGATCTCCCAGACAGGAAATCAAAAAAGAAACATTGGACTTAATCTGTACCATAGATCAAAGGGACCTAACAAATATTTACAGAACATTTCACCCAATGACTGTAGAACACACATTCTTCTCCTCAGCATATGGATCATTCTCAAGGATAGACCACATGTTAGGCCACAAAACAAGTCTTAGAGATTTCAAAAAATTGAAATCTTTTCAAGTATTTTCTCTGACCACAAGAGAATAAAACTAAAAATTATTAATAAAAGGAACTTAGAAAACTATACAAGCAAATGGAAATTACACAATATGCTCCTGAATGACTAGTGGGTAAATGAAAAAATTAAAAAGAAAATTTTAAAGTGTCTTGAAACAAATCAAAATGGAAGCACAACATATTAAAACCTATGGGATACAGAGAAAGCAGCACTAGGAGGAAAGTTTATAATAATAAGCACCTACATCAAAAAAGTAGAAAAATGTCAAATAAACAACGTAATGATGCATCTTAAACAACTA
Source organism: Rhinopithecus bieti (assembly GCF_001698545.2). Lineage (NCBI taxonomy): Eukaryota > Metazoa > Chordata > Mammalia > Primates > Cercopithecidae > Rhinopithecus > Rhinopithecus bieti. The sequence goes on from NW_016814250.1 coordinate 2,359,279, forward strand.
GAAAGGCAAGAGCAAACCAAACCCAAAATTAGAAGAAAAGAAATAATAAATATAAGATCAGAAATATATGAAATTGAAATAAAAGACAACACACAGGGTAATAAAACAAAAGGGTTTTTTTTGTTTTTTTGGTTTTTTTTAACAAAAAAATATAAACAAAATTGACAAACCTTTAGCAACACTAAGGAAAAAAGAAGACCCAGATAAATAAAATCAGAGATGAAAAAGGAGACATTACATCTGATACCACAGAAACTCACAGAATCATTAGTGGACTACTTAATAACTATATGCCAATAATTGGGAAACCTAGAAGAAACAGATAAATTCCCACACACATGCAACCTATCGTGATTAAACCATGAAGTAATCCAAACCCTGAATAGACCAATAACAAGTAATGAGATCAAAGCTGTAATGAAGAGTCTTCCAGTATAGAAAGCCCAGCACCCAGTGACCTCACTGGTGAATTTTACCAAACATTTAAAGAAGAACTAATACCAATCCTGCTCAAACTACTCTGAAAAATAGAAGAGGGAATACTTCCAAACTCATTCAAGGAAGCCAGTAATATCTTGATACGAAAACCAAACAAAGAAATATTAAAAAAAAAAAAACCAAAAAAACAAAAAAACAAAAAAACAAGCAAAGTCGTTGACACACAATCCCAGGGATGCAAGAATAGTTAAATATATGCAAATAAATAAATGGATACATCATATCAACAGAATGAACAAAATCCATATAATTATTTCAAAGCTTTTGATAATTTTCAACATCCCTTCATGATAAAAAAAAAATAAAAACTGAGTATAGAAGAAACATATTTCCAACATAATTAAAGCTGTATATGACAGACCCATAGCTAGTATCATACTAAACAGGGAAAAATTAAAAGCCTTTCCTGTGAGATCTGGAACACGACAAGGATGACAACTTTCACCACCGTTATTCAACATAGTACTGGAAGTCCTAGCTAGAGCAGTCGGACAACAGAAAGAAATAAAGGGCATCCAAATTAGAATGGAAGGAGTCAAATTATCATTGTTTGCAGATAATATGATCTTATATTTGTAAAAACCTAAATAGCATCAGAATACCTTTAGAACTGACAAACAAATTCAATAAAGTTGCAGGATACAAAATCAACATACAAGAATCAGTAGCATTTCTATATGCCAATGTGAACAATCTGGAATAGAAATAAAAAAGTAATCCCATTCACAATAGCCACACATGAAATTAAATACCTAGGAATTAACCAAAGAAGTAAAATATCTCTATAATGAAAACTGTAAAACATTGATGAGAAAAATTGAAGAGAACGCCTTAAAAAGGAAAGAGATTTCATGTTCATGAATTGGAAGAATCAAGATTGTTAAAATGTTCATACTACCCAAAGCAATCTACAGATTCAATGTAATCCGTATCAAAATACCAATGAGATTCTTCACAGAAATAGATAAAACAATCCTAAAATTTATGTGGAACTACAAAAGACTCAGAATAGACAAAGCTATCCTAAGCAAAAAGAACAAAACTGGAGGAATCATATTACCTGACTTCAAATTATATTACAGAGCTGTACTAACCAAAGCAGCATGATACTGGCATAAGAACAGACACATAGACAATGGAACAGAATAGAGATCCCAGAAACAAATACATACATCTACAGTGAATTCATTTTTGACAAAGGTGCCAAGAAGATATTTTGCAGAAAGAAAGAACAGTCTTTTCAATAAATGGTACTTGGAAAATAGGATATCCATATGCAGAATGATTAAACTAGACCTCTATCTCTCACCACACACAAAATTCAAATCTGAATGGATTGAAGACTTAAATCTAAGACCTGAAACTGTGAAATTACTAAAAGGAAACATTGGTGAAACTCTTCAGTACATTGGTCTGGGCAAAGATTTCTTGAATAATACCCCACAAGCACAGGAAACCAAAGCAAAAATGAACAAATGAGGTGACATCAAGTTAAAGAGCTTCTGCAATGAACAAAGTAAAGAAAACCCACAGAATGGGAGACATATTTGCCAAATATACATCTAAAAAGGGATTAATAACCCAAACATATAAGAAGCTCAAACAACTCAATTAGAAAAAAATGTAATAATTTTATTTAAAAATAGGGAAAATATCTGAATAGACATTTTCAAAAGAAGGTATACAAATGGCAAACAGGTATATAAAAAGGTGCTCTACATCACTGATCATCAGAGAAATGCAAACCAAACCATGGTGAGATATTATCTCATCCCAGTTAAAGTGGCTTTCATCCAAAGGATAGTCAATAACAAATGGTGGTGTGGATGTGGAGAAAAGGGAACTCTTGTACACTGTTGATGGGAATGTACAATCAGTATGGAGAATAGTATGGAAGCTCCTCAGAAAACTAAAAATAGAACTACCATATGACCTACCAATTTCACTGCTAGGTATATACCCAGAAGAAAGGAAATCAATATACTGAAGATATATCTGCACTCCCATGTTTACTGAAGCACTATTTACAATAGCAGAAGATTGGGAAGCAACCTAAGTGTCCATCAACAGATGAATGGGTAAAAAAAAAAAATGTGGTACACATACACAACGAAATACTATTCATCCATAAAAAAGAACGAGATCCTGTAATTTGCAACAACATGGATAAACTGGAGGTTATTACATTAAGTGGAATAATCTAGGAACAGAAAGTCAAACTTCACATTTTCTCACTAATTTGTTGGAGCTAAAAATTGAAACAATTGAACTAATGGAGCTAGAGAGTAGAATGATGGTTACCAGAGTCTGGGAAGGGTGTGGGTGGGGTAGAGGAGAGCTGGCCAGATGGGTATCTCTGAATTTGGAACTCTAGAACAGTTCCCAGGGCAGAGAGACCAGCACTGATGCCTATGATCTTTTCCCGAGACTAGAAGCTGCAAGAAGGTAGATTTTAGTTAAATATAAAAAAGACTAAAAAAAAAAGTAAAAAGTAAAAAAATTTAAAAGATTAAAAAAATTAAAAAAAGACATTTATACAATTAATATCATTCAAAAAACTGAAATGTGATGCTTTGTAAGATAATGAGTTTCCTGTTTTTGGGGCAGTTCAAATGGAGATGCGATTAGCATTTACAAGAGATATTATAGAATGGATTCTTTAACTCATTGGAAGGTTGGAATAGATACATTCTAAAATTCTCTTAACTCTAAGATTCTGTGATTTGAAATGACATGGCCCACTTGGAACAGGTCCAATACGGTCTTTTCGGGGATCACTTATTACTCTCAAATGCAGTTACTTAAGATAGCTGTGATTTGAACTGGATTTTTAGATGAAGGGCTCAACCATATTTTCTAAAATAGTTTAATAGTAGCGGTATTTTCAATATTTCCAAAAGTGGAATTTCCTTTCTTTGCCTTAGGGAATTGCCACTATAGAATCTAATACTGTGTCTTTTCAACTGAACTGATAAAAACATGACTCTTCTTAAAGGCATTATTTTTAAATGCACTATTTTCTCTACAATTCTGGTCATGTTTGCTACAAGTAAAAGAAAGAAACTGTGATTAGTTACACTCACATGATGTAATGGATGATTGCTAGCTTTGTTCTCTTTCCCTTTTGCATCCCTAGGGGCTTGCTTTGCCTCTAATGCCACATAAATTATTTCTTTTTCACTGTAAAAGAGAGAGAGAGTGATATGGTTAGGCTGGTGTCCCCACCCAAATCTCATCTTAAACTGTAGTGCCCACACGTGTGTTGTGTGAGGGATCCGGTGGGAGATAATTGAATCATGGGGCGATTTCCCCATACTGTTCTCGTGGTACTCAGTAAGTCTCAGGAGATCTGATGATTTGATAAGGCGTTTTCCCTTTCACTTGGCTCTCATTCTGTCTTGCCTGCAGCTGTGTAGGATGTCCCTTTGCTCTTTGTCTTCCGCCATGATTGTGAGGCCTCCCCAGCCAAGTGGAACTGTGAGTCTGTTAAACCTCTTTTTCTTTATAAATTACCCAGTCTCAGGTATATCTTTATCAGCAGCATGAAAATGGACTTATACAGAGAGAGAGAGCAGGAGAACGGGAGAGGAATAAATATTGAGAGGGAATAAAGACAAAGGAAAGAGAAAGACATGAAGTAGTCACAGACAAAGTGATAGAATTGCTTTACTTTTGAATTAGGCATTGGTAGAATTGCCTGGTAATGGAATAGTTAAAAATATGCTATAAAATACATCGATTTTCACACAAGTTAAAGAAGAATAGTATAATTATAGAGAACAAAACCATCATTATGGACAATGAGAGTGAATAGAGAATACAGTTAAGTTTCTGCTTTGACTTTGCTCTGTATGCAAAAAATTTTAAAATACCATATTCATACCACAAATTTGAAAATACGTAGTCTGATACATTTAAAGTGGCTGACTTCCTTTTTTATTTTTTGGCCACTACAGTTTCTTTCCCTCTTTGAGGCATAAACCAAACCAAGGTCCCCGGGCTCCAGCTTCTGGTTGAGTTCCTGTTGGCATTGTGTAGTGTGGAGGCTGGCTTTGCGGTAGCCATCAGCCTGCCTTATCTATTCTCTTCTACCTTCTTCCTCATTCTTCTCCCTTTTTCAATTTTTGACAGCCCAGTCATAATCACAACAAACCTGAATATTTTCCTAAATTGTTTTCCTTTCAGAATTTACTAAGAGAAGCCATGCCATTCGTTATATGGATTCCAAATTTGGTTTTAATTTCATAATTAAAACTAAAGGCCTTATCTTTGAGCAAAATGGATTAATTTAAGGATTTCTAGAAGTCATTTCAGGTAAGGACAACATCAGAGGGCTCAATGAATCTGACGAATGTGTCATAACCTTGTGGAGACATGAGAAAGAGAAAAACAAAAGGCTCTTTTTGAACAATGGCCAAAACAGCAAAAAATCTTACCTCATGTGGCTCCTCTGAGCATGAAAATAAAAATACGAGCAATATTTTGCCCCTAAACAGTTGCAAATTGACCTCATACTATTGTGTCTTACTTATTCTTAAGTGATATTAACAATTGTTGGCTTTATCGGTCAAGAACAAAAGTAGAGTGTTGTCAGTTCTCAAAAAGTCAGGCTCTAAATGTCTCACGTCAACTTCCTTCTTATAGTATTGGCTGTTTTTCATTATTATTCATTCCTCTTTTTCGACTCTCTTTATCCTCTTTTTTTATCATTCACTTCCTGGTTCCCATAGTTTTAAATATCATCTAAAAGTTGTTGACTGTCAATTTGTATCTGCAATCTTCATTTTAGTAAAGATGTTACTCTGCTGTCTTCTCATTTGCTTTGTTTCTGATATGAAATCTGGTGTTATTGTTAAATTCGTTCTTTAGTAGATACTCTATACATTTTCTATGGCTGTGTTTAGATTTTTCTTTATCACTGGTTTTAACCAATTTGATTATAATGTATCTAGGTATAATTTTCTTCATATTTTTGTGATTGAGTTTATTGATTTCTTAGGTATATATGTTTACATGCAATTCGGAAAAATTTTTCCATGACGTTTCCTAATATTCTTTCTGTTCTACTCTCTTTAGGAGACTTCAGTTAAAGACAAATCAGACCACTTGAAGTCATTCCACAGCTCACTAATCCTTTCATTATTTCTTACTCCTTTTCTTCTTTTGCATAGTTTCTATTGCTATGGCTGCAAGTTCACCAATGTTTTCTTCCATAATGTCTAATCTGCTATTAATCCCATGCAGCACTATTTTTTTTTTAATTTCTCACATTGTAATTTTCACCTCAACAAGTTTGTTTTCCCCCCCAGTTTTCTCTCTCCATATTTAACCTTTTGAACATATGGAATACAGTTTTAAAAACCTGTTTTAACATCCTTGTCTTTTAATTCTAACATCTGTATCTGTCTGAATTTAGACAGATAAGATCGATTATTTATCTTGATTGCTTTTTCTCCTAATTATGGATGTAAATTTTAACTTGTTGAGGACTGGACGCATTTTTGTTTCCTACAAGTGTTCTTGAGCTTAGTTCTGGGATATAGTCAGTTACTTAGTTCTTGCAAACAGTTTGATCCTTTCAAATCTTGCTTTAAAGATTTGCTAAATGAGACAAGAAAAGTGCTCAGTCCAGGGTTTATTAATCCCCACTACTGAGGGAAGGCCTTTTGTGTGCTCTACCTATTGCCTATAAACAATGAGGTTTTTATTCCGGCTGGTTGGGATGGGCACTATTTCTGGTCCTGTATGAGTTCCAAGTATTCTTCAAGTGGTCCTTTATCCAGCCTTGGATAATTTCCTCACATACATGAATGGATCTATACTTTGCTAAATACTTGAGGGGAACCCTACGTGGATCTCTGTAATTCTCTTTCCGTGTACTCTCTTCTCTCTGCTACTCTGTCCTGTGAACTCTGCCTCCTTGGCCTCCCAGCACTCTCCACTCCATCTCTTCAACTCAGAGTCTTCCAGGCTCTACTTGGGTTCCTCTTTCCTGTGTCAGAGCATGTAATCTCTCTCAAGGAAGTAACCCAGAGCAATTGTACACCTCATCCCGTTGGTTTCTTTCCTCAGTTTCACTGTCTTTTTTTGCCTGGTGTCTTAAAACTGTTGTTTCATATTTTTTTTATTTGTTCATTGTTTCAGATTAGAGGATAAGTCCAGCCCCTATTGCTCCATGGTGACTGGAAGGAGGCCAGTCTCCAATTTTGGCCTTTTTCTTCAACAGCAACTACCCACTCAACATTAAAACTTGACTGTCCAACTTTCTACATTATTGTGTACACAATTGAATTCTTTTTATCTGCAAAAGCTGCTTTTAAATTCTCCTCTGTGCTCTGGTCATTCAAGCCAAAATTTATAGTCATCCTCTTTTATTTATCTTTTATGCCCCAAAGTCTATCCATCATTGAATACCATGAACTCCACCTTCCAGATACATTCCAAATCCAACCTCTTTATACCTTAATTGATACCACTTTACTCCAAGACAACATCAGATTACTGCAATAGCTCAGTGTCAGTCTGGGATCTGGCAGGGTTAAAAGATAGTACACATAAACTGATGAATTAGGGAGAGAAGCTAAGGAGATTATTTGAAACGGTGAAGGTAGGGTTAGGGAAACCAATAAAGAAATGTTCTATCAATAGGAAATGATTTTTACCCCAAACCCTGAAGGGACAAAGGGAGCAAGCAGATACCAAAAATCAGGGAAATTAGGGGCTGATAGCACCTGTGGCCTTGGTAGGGAGATATAGCCAACCCTCAGCAACCTGGGAGGGAGTAGCAGGGAGGCTTAATGCACCAACTGCGTTCTCTTCTCAGTCTTCTGCTGGCGGCTCCCATGAGCTGAAGACAAAGAAACTCAGACACAGCACAAATGGTCAGATTCTAGGGACCCATTGTGGAGACAGGTACAGAGAGGGTCTGGAGGAGCAAATAGAAGTTCCTGAGCCCAGGCCCCCAAGTGGCCTCCTTATTCTATACAAACCTCCTACAGGCTGTTTATAGCAGCCACAGGAACCCCTTGAAGATATAAATCTATTTACATCATTCTAGTGCTTAAAACGCTGAAATGGCTTTCCTTGACACTTGGAATAAAATTTAAAATCCTTGCTCTAAAGTTCTTCCATGATCTCATCCTTGGCTACTTTTCCAGGGCAGTCTCTAATTACTATTCCCATCTCTTATTCTGCTTCAGCTACAATGGCCTTCCTGCTGTTCCTCAGTACTCCAAATTCCTGCCTGTTTTGCACTTGCTGTTATCGCTAGTGGAAAGGTCTTTCCCAGCCCCTCGTTTTATTTGAGTTTTTGAGAGGGTTTCTCAGATTGACCCATCTAAAATAGTAGGTTTTATTATTCTACAGCTCCTCATCCTTTTTTATTTTATATTTCTTCACTTACGACCACCTGTTTATTATCCCCCTTCCTCCATTAGAATATAAGCCCCATCAAAGTAAGAGCTTTGTCTGTATAGTGGCTGCTGCGTCCCTGTAGTTACAACAGAGATGGTCACATTAAAAATATGCAAACATTAATTGAATAAGTAAAGGAATATCAGGTAATTATCTTCTTTCCTAATCCAAAGAAACTGTCTTAAAGTCCCCCCTAATTGTTGCATCTTATTGTGTAACACTGTCATTTCATTTCATTTCCGTAGGCATTCAGAGATTGTGTATTAGTTTGCTTGGGTGTTGTAACAAAGCACCCCTGTCTGAGTGGCTTAAACAACAAAAACTATTTTCCCACAGTTCTGGAGGCTGGAAGCCTGAGATGAAGGTACATTAAGGGTTGGTTCCCTCTGAAGACTGTAAGAAAAAATATGTTCCCTGCCTTTGCTCCAGCTTCTGGTGGTTTGCTGGAAGTCTTTGGCTTCTCTTGGCTCTGTCCTTATCTTCAGATGGCACTCTCCTTGTGTGCATATCTGTCTCCAAATTTCTCCTCTTAACAAGAACACTAGTCATAGCTGATTAGGGGCCCACCTGATCCAATGTGACCTCATCTTGACTTAACTATTGATATCCTCAATGACTCATTTCCAAATAAAGTCACACTCTGAGGTACAGGGGGTTAGGACCTCAGCATATGAATATTGGAAAAATGCAATTCAACTCATAACAATTAGTGAGCTTGTCATATGAATCAAATAAATGACAATATGTAAGCATAAACAATTAAAATAATATTTTAAATGTTTTAATAATTTATTTTGAAGTAATTTCATATTTTCTGAAAAGTTGCAACAACAGAACAAAAAACTCCTGTATCCCTTTCAGTCTTACTCTTCTGTAAATATTTTGTTGTATTCATCATAGTTTTCTCTCTCTCTTTGTTTCTCCTTCCTTTTCTCCTCCCTCCCTTCTTCCCCTCCCTGGTACACTGTTCCTTTGCTGAACTATTCAAGAGCAAGTTGCAGTCATAGTACCCCATTTGCCTTTAAAAACAGCAGTATGTAAATCTCCAAAACAAGGTGTTGAGAGTTGACAGACATCTACAAAACTACACTGTAACCACCCGAATCAGTAAATCAATATTAATGCAACAATAACATCTAGTCAATGAAGCATATTAATTTTTTTCCAAATACCTCAACAAGGTCTCTTTTTCCTTTCCAGCTCAAGATTCAGTTCAGAATCACATATTGCCTTTAGTTGTCATGTGTATTTTGTCTCTTCTAATGTGCAACTGTTTCTTCATCTTCCCTTATCTTTTAAGATCTTGACAGTTTGGTTCTGTGGGCTTCAATCTGTCTGCTGGATTCTTCTTTGTGTCCAGTCTCAAGCTGTGCATTCCTGTAGGAATACCACAGAAGTGATGCTGAGCTCATCTCAGTGAATCCATATCAGGGGCCACATGGAGTTGATCTGTCCTATAGCCAGTGATGTTAACTTTGATCACATAGAAGTGGATGTTTGTCAGATTTCTTCACCTTAAAGTCCCCATGTTTCCTTTTGTAATTGAAAAGTATTTTCAAGAGAGATACTCTGAGACTATCAACATCCTGCTCCTCATCAAATCTCTAGCTCCGAGCCTAAGCATCTATTGGGAGACTACCACCTGGATCAACAACCACTGATGTGGTATTTTCTGTTTCCATTATTTCTCCCACCATTACTATTTGGTATACTAATTCAAGGAAAATTCATGTAAATTTCTTTCTTCATTTAATTTTTAAGGCCAGAATATTCTTCAAGATTTCTATCTCATTCAAAGGGCTGCAATCTGTTTCTATAATTACTATTTTGGTGTTCAAATTTTCCAAAGTTTGTCAGTGACAGGCTCTTGCTGGGCTCCTGTGTCCTTCTGACATATCCCTATCATTCTTTGAGCACTTCCTTACATTTTGCCACAAAAAAGATGTTATAGGTGTGTCTTGTACTTTCCTCATCCTAGCCCTGAATCAGCCATTTTTCTGAGGTCTCCTTATTTGTTTTAGTGGAAGAAGTTTTTAGGACTCATGATCTGGGCCCTCACTATGCTCATTGCTTCTGGAGTTGCTCAGAGGCCCTCTCAGAAACAGAACTATAAAATAAACATCTAGCAATATACATACTTATACATATTACACACACGTGTGTGCACACGCATTTTTATGTCCACTCTTACCTTTCCCACATTTGCAAATCCCTTCTCCAACAGTGAGAAACTCTGCTCTCATCACCCTCCATGCCTCCTCCTCTGCTCAGGGCCCATGTGTGACCCTCCCTGCAGGCCATCTCCTTTGCCCTGCCTCTACTGCTCTCTCCTCAGCTCCTGGCCTGACACATGTCCTGGGCTGCTGCCACTCCAGCTTCTAGTCATGGAGGTACAGAAAGGGAATAGAAAGACAAAAAAAGAGGAAGAGCAACAAATAGCATTAGATCTCTGGATGTGCTAAATAACTCTTGTCCTCACATTCTTTTTCTAGCCTTCCTTTGCTCCACCTGTGTTTGACACTTTGTGTATCTTCACTTAACAGGCAGTGAATCAAAACTCACTTCAGTGTGCTGACCAGTAAGTATGTAATGTACTCATCTGCATGGTACAGGTAGGGAGTGAATGAACCATACTTGTTCTCAGACAGTTTACCATTGAGTAGGGAAGAAAATACACGTGCCTGAATCTGTTTTGTCAAACAGGCTGGACTTGTTAGAGTATAATATGAGAGTCATATAAAAGCAGTCTTGTTCCTGTCTCCTTCTCCCTGCTTGACTCTGTGTTAAGGACTCTCCTGTGTAACACGTTTGCACATTCTGAGAACATCTCTCACTGACTGCATGTGCCATGAGTTAAGCCATGCAGGTCCTACCACTGGCCACCTCCATTCTCGTCTCATAACTTCTGGGCTTTTATGTTCCATTTAATTGTAGGGGTCTTTTGCCTCTCAAATCATTCTGGAGTGGGATTCTTTTTCAAACAAACTCAGTTTTGATGGACCCAAGATCTTCTGCAAAGCCCACTTCTGGTGTTGGGCAGGCACCCACCTTTGCCCTGCCGTCTGTGCATGTGGTGGACTCATTCTCAACTTGGCTCTGTTAAGTCTGTGCTCAGGAAGGAGCAACTTCTGTCACACCTCCAGTCCGAGCTTCTTAGGGCTTACCTGCCAGTTGTGATGTCACTTAAACTCCAGGAGCCTATATCAAGCTCGTGTGGTTTCTCTGAGGCCTCTCTAGCTTAATTTCAGATGAGATCAAAACAACCTCCTTTGATCTCTCAGCACACTAATACTAAGGGGTGCATTTGGGGTGACAGTGACACTTTTTCTTGATCTGGATGATTGTTCCTTAGTATGTCCATTTTGGGATAATCCATTGAGCTGCATATTCATGATGCGTGCAGCTTTTACTATGTGGGCTCTACTTCAATGAAGAGCAATTATTACAAATGTATTCAGAAGATAAGTTGAATAATTTACATTTTGAATTGGTATAGATTCCCCTCCTTAATTATGGCTGAATAAGTGCACCTCATCAAATTCAACATTCCATCCAAATTTGGACTGAGTGTCCACTTAGCCTTCTAGTACTCGCAGGTTCATTCCTGGCATGCCTAGCTCCATTAGTCAGGGTTCTTTGGATATCAAGGGACAGAAACCCAATTTGAAACAGTACAAAGTGGAATATATTGATGCATGTAAACAAATTACTGCAGAGAAAAGGGTAAGGCAAGCTTCAGAGACTGGAACGCTTCAGAGCATTTTGTGTCGTTTCTCTGATTTGTTTCTCATTTCTATGACAACGTCATTCTTTCAGACCAACCTGTTCCACAAAGCTCTAGTCATGACTGTTAGCAGTAGCAATGCTCCACTTCCCTTATTTGCCCCTTTCTCAATTTGAAAAGTCCTGAGGAAGGCTTCTAATCAGTTTGGTTCCCATGTCCACCACTTCTGAGGAGTGGAGGAGTAGGGGAGAGGAAAGAGCAGAGACACTTATGGTTGGAATGGGAGGGGTAATAGTCCCTCAAAACAAAGGGTTGTAGTGTCCAAAATAAATGGGAGAAATTCCAGAACAAAGCACAATTTACATGAGTTTGCTGATTGTCCCTAGCCTTCAACAGCTCCCATAGGGTACACAGTAGTTGTTAGGAATGGGCTGTGAGGAATGAGCATTCTTTTTTCTTTTGTTTTGTTTTTTGAGACGGAGTCTCACTCTGTCACCCAGGCTGGAGTGCAGTGGCACAATCTCAGCTCACTGCAACCTCCGCCTCCTGGGTTCAAGCAATTCTCCTGCCTCAGTCTCCCAAGTAGCTGGGACTACAGGCACACGCTGCCACACCTGGCTAATTTTTTAGTATTTTTTTAGTGGAGAAGGGTTTCACCGTGTTGCCCAGGCTGGTCTTGAACTCCTGAGCTCAGGCAATCCCCTGCCTCGATCTCCCAAAATGCTGGGATTATAGGTGTGGGAATGAGCATTCTTAATCCTGGAGGATCTTGGGAGCTGCCTGCAAAACTGAGCATAGCACACTCAGCAAGTGTTTATTGTTGATGATGGTGATCACCATAATAGGATGATGACCATATTCAAGGAGTTGTTTTACATTTTCTGAAAGAGAAAATAAAATATAGGAAACACAGGCATGGAATATAAAATACATTTTCCCTTGAGCTTTTCAGGAAAATTTTTATACTTGCTAGATAGAAAGTATTTACATAATGTCAATAAGCATTCATCGACTGCCCAGGAGTTTGGAGGTAGCATTCCTTTACAGTTTCTCATTGGACTGTATTGCATTTTCAAGTTCAGCTCTTTATTGAATACCTATGACATGCAAGATGCTTATGATAGGTTATTTTTAATCCTCATGACAGTTTTGCAAGTTAAGTATTATTATGCACATTTCATAGATGAGTAAACTCTATTTGTTATCTATTGCTGTGTTACAAATTACCACAAAACTTAGTGGCTTAAAACAAAAGACATTTACTACCTCATAGTCAAGACAAGACAAGAGATAATGCAATGCTGGCCTGGTCTGGAAATGGCAAACTCAAGATATATTTTGCGGGTAGTTTCAGCAAGACTTTTTGAGAGAGATTAGAAATGGAATGGGTAGGAAAGAGAAAGAGATAAAATATAATTCGTAAGTCTGCCTTTAACAATTAGGTGCTGTTTACTAAAATGGAGAAGAATGAGGTAAAAATACATTGGGTGGAGAGAAGGAGAGTTTTATTTTGGACATACTAAGTTTGAAGGACCTGTGAGACACCAAGTGGAGACATCGAGAATGAAATAGGCCTTACAGTTGTGGAGTTCAGAGGAGAGACCTCTTCTAGACATCACCGTAGGTGAAATAGTACAGTAGTTAGTGGCTAAGGCTTGGGTCCTCAATCTCAATGCAATTTGATAGTGAGCTAATCTAGATACAGGCAGAAGACTAGCAAGAGACGGGAGAAAGGGCAGACTGGAAAGTTTCCTCCCAATGTCTAGTTCAGAGCTTGCTCAATTTCTTGTCTTAGGCTTTATTAGTATCATCATCATTATTGTTTGTGGAGGATGGAACAGGAGGAATGCATCTCTGAGGTGGTGGGAAATTAACAGAATACATCCAGAGAGAAGAGCACCCGGATTCCAAGAATTGTCCATCTGAGGGCTTCAGAGAGCATCAGGACAAGGTTTACCTTGAAAGACGGTGATGGAAGTATTCCCAAGAAGAACAACTATGAGGTCTTGCAACACAGGAGAATGAATTTACAGAGACAGCAAAGGAAAGAAAGACTGCCTTTACCCCCAACTCCGTGCTATTGATCTTTGAGCTCCTTTCTTCACACAGTGAAAGCCTCCAGCCACTAATACTGTCCCTAGTAAAAAAGCATCCTTTATTCTGAGCAATTCAGGGCAGCATTCATCCTTCTTGGACTAGAGAAAACAGGGACACAAGCCTTGCATTTCCCTTTCCTTGAGGTCCTTTGAGTCTGTGGGCTGGCCGAGAATATCCAGATTGTTCTGGTCAGAGGGGGGCAGTCCAGCCTTGTCTGACCACAAGCCCCAGGGAAGGGAAGGAAGGAGCAGGCATTTATGACACAGGTCCCTGAGGGCCAGCTCCCAATGACCACCTGTGTTCTAGAAACTATTTCATTCTCTATCAGCCTAGATCCTGGCTGTGAACTTCTCTAATTCACTCTCCTGGCTTGAAGTTCATGCAGTTACAATTGTTAAATGCCCTTTCTTAACTACAGTAACCCTCATACTATGACAAAATGAAGACTGCTAAGGCATTTGAGGCTCAGTTGCTTTTAGATTTTAATTAGCTCTAGCTGTCCTTCCTCAGTGTCGCTTAAGCTTAGATTTTTAAAAGACACAGTAGAGAATGTGGCTTTTATGTACTACGAAGGAGTAAAATTACATGAAACTACAAATGCAGTTTCAAGCTTACCCCTTCCATTTGTTTAAAATGAAGGAGAGGGGGATGTAAATTGAACCCTGTTGATGCTGATTGCATCTTCACACGTACTAATTTTTTTTCTTTTGCAAAGAAATGACTTTCTACAATTGAAGTACAGCTTCAGTTAAACTAGTAGACTGTGAATTATATTTATAAGCATGGTCAGTGAGGTCAGCATGTTCATCTCACTAAGGATCCAAGAACCAGAGATCCTACAAACATGGCCAACACGTATCATAAACTGCTCTGGTTATCAGTTGATAGTGATAAAACCTCTACAGGCAGGGCTTTTTTTTTTTTTTTTTTTGGTCACCATCTTGTGTCTTACTCATTCTTTTACCCTGATGAATGTTGTAATTGTATCATTTCATCATCTCTTGACATTTTGCTTCTTTTTTCTGTTCCTGGCCAGTGCACTAATCAAATTCAGCCTTGAAATTGCCCTGCTGTTGGCATAGAGCTCCCACAAACTAGTTGCTTGTATTTTAATTTAGTTTTGAAGTGATTATAGGTGTCTATTTTACTGGTAAAACTATTCAAAAGTAATCCCGGCACGTTTCTGTCTTGCTAATTCTTTTCTTCAGAGTATGGTGTGTGTCTTTAAGAACCTGAGAGGCCCCTTTGGTTACAGCACTTTTCTCCTAAGAAAGGCAAGATTTAGGCCATCTTCATGGTTCAGATTTAAAAAATCTCAATCTGGTCGTGTACTTTGATTTACTTCTTCCGTCTGGACTCACACTCTGTTCTCACCAGATACCCTGAACAGTCTTTCAAATTCATCAACAGCTTTTCCCATTGAGTGGTTCTTTATATAGCCTTTTATGGGACCAGAGCTGTCAATGTTTCTCTGGAATATTTGCTTTGCAAAGATTTTTTCAAAGATTACCTGCTGGATATCCCTGAAGTGGTTTACTGATGAGGGACAGTAATGGCAGCAGATTGTCCAATCCCCATGGTGTCCTCCATAATCAAAGTTGGCAGTGCAAATACAGGGCCTGTCTGTTTTTCCACTTGTGAGAAACCTTTTACAGACAGGCTGTAAACAGCTTGGGTGGTATTGGCATGACACTGTCTAACTTTTCTGCCTACTCTTTTTAGATTTTCTGCTCGTTACTTTGCTCACGTGTAGTCGTGTGTCTATATATGTTACCCAAGGCCTTGGAAGATGGTTTTTATTCAACTTTTACATTGTTGAGTTTCAAAAATTTGGGTAAAATTTGCATGCAGAGAAATATACATATCTTCGATGTTTGATGTATAATTCAATGAACTTTGACAAATTGAATACCTTAGTCAAGATATAAAACAATTTCATTACCCCAGATAGTTTCCACTATTTTTATCCAATAACTCCCCACACCTCATAAGCTACTCCTGTTTTGATTTTTATCTTCAAATTCTTGAACTTTACATAAGTCTAATCAAACAGCATGTAATCTTTCATGTTTGGCTTCCTTTGGTCATGACAATTTTGAGATTCACTGATATTATTTGGTATACTTGTGGTTTATTCTTTTCTTATTGTTGAGAAGCATTCCTTTGTGTGGATATGCCATAATTTGTTTATCCATTGTCCTATGATGGACTTTGGGTTGTTTCCAGTTTGGGGCTATTACAAACAAAGTTATTTCAAGTTTTCTTGTGGAAGACTCTTTCGGACTTTTGTTTTAAATTCTACTGGGTAAATAAATAAGAGTGTAATTGTTGGGTCACAGGGTAAGGTATATATTTAACTTTTATAAGAAACTGCCAAAGAGTTTTCTAAATAAATTATAGCATTTATTATTCCTGCCAGCAATGTCTGAGAGGTTCAGTTTGTCCACATTCTGACTAACATTCTATATTATCTGTCTCACATTTTACCATTTGGAGCAGGTGTGCAGAATGTGATTCTAGTAGATTTTCATTTGCATTTCCCTAATGATGCTGAGAAAATTTTTGTGTACTTTTTCACCACTTGTATATTTTCTTTTGCAAAGTATCTAAGTCTTTTGCCCATTTTACTCTGTTTTCTTTTCATTTCTATTTGTAGGAATTCTTTGAATATTCTAGATATAAGTACTTTATCAGACCCATATATGTATTCCCTGTCTGTGGCTTGCCTATTTACTTTCCTAATGGTGTCTTTTGATGAGCTAAGGTTTTACATTTTAATGAAGCTTAGTTTATCATTTTCTCTTTTATGCTATTGCTTCTCTTCATAATGCCTAAGAAAAAATTTGCCTACTCCTATGCTATGAAGATATTTATTTGCTTTTTTTTTTTTTTTTTTTTTTTTTTTTTTTTTTTTAGATGGAGTCTTGCTCTGTCACCCAGGCTGGAGTGTATTGGTGCAGTCTCGGCTCACTGCAACCTCTGCTTCCCGGGTTCAAGAGATTCTCCTGCCTCAGCTTCCAGAGTAGCTGGGATTACAGGCACACACCATCATGCCTGGCGAATTTTTGTATTTTTAGTAAAGACAGGGTTTCACCATGTTGGTCAGACTGGTCTCAAACTCCTGACCTTGTGATCTGCCCGCCTCGGCCGCCCAAAGTACTGGGATTACAGGTGTAAGCCACTGTGCCTGGTTGCCTGTAACTTCTTTTTCAGAAGGTTTATAGATTTAAATTTTATTTTTAAATATAACAAAAACAATAAAAACAAAGCAAAAGCAAAATTTTAAAACCCTTTAAATTATGTGAACCCACTGAATTCCTTTAAAAATATTTAATTTTTGATTATTATAGAAACATAATAGTTGTACATATCTATGGGGCACATGTGATATTTTGATACAAGCATACAATGTGCAANATGTTGGTCAGACTGGTCTCAAACTCCTGACCTTGTGATCTGCCCGCCTCGGCCGCCCAAAGTACTGGGATTACAGGTGTAAGCCACTGTGCCTGGTTGCCTGTAACTTCTTTTCAGAAGGTTTATAGATTTAAATTTTATTTTAAATATAACAAAACAATAAAACAAAGCAAAAGCAAAATTTTAAAACCCTTTAAATTATGTGAACCCACTGAATTCCTTTAAAATATTTAATTTTTGATTATTATAGAAACATAATAGTTGTACATATCTATGGGGCACATGTGATATTTTGATACAAGCATACAATGTGCAATGATCAAATCAGGGTAATTGGGGTATCCATCACCTCAAGCATTTGTCATTTCTTTATGTTAGGGATGGTTAATGGGTACAAAATACACTTAGATAGAAGGAATAAGATCTAATGTTCAGTAACACAATAGGGCAACTATAGTTAATTATTTATAGTATATTTCAAAATAATGAAAAGACTGGAATTAGAATGTTCCTGAGTTCCCTCTTGAATTAATTATTGGTTATGGTGAAAGGTGTGATCTGTGTTTTCCATATGCTTTATTCATTTTAAAACACCATTTATTAAAAAAATTATATCCTCCTTGGCACCTTTGTAGAGGTAGAATTTACTGTAAATCCGTGGGTCTATTTTTGAAGTCTCTTTTCTGTTCCACTGATAGATTAGCCTTCCTATACATCAATACTATACTGTCTTGGTTACTATTGCTTTAGAATAAGTTTTGAAATAAGGCAGTATTAATCCCTTAACTTTGCTCTTTTTCAAATTTGTCTTGGCTATTCTAGGATCTTTGAATCTCTATACACATATTAGAATTGGCTTTTAACTCTCTTTAATTAAAAAAAGACTGCTAGGATTTTAATTTTAAAATAAAACATGGGTATTGGATTTTGTCTAATGTTTTCTGCATCTGTCTGAGATGATAATATTTTCCCTCCATTTTGTAAATGCAGCATGTTACAATGATTGTTTCAAAGCTTAAACCAACCTTGCATTTTTAGGATTAACCTCACTTATGATGTATTATTCTCTTTATATATTGCTAGAATCAATCAATTTGCTGATAATTAGTTTATCAATATTTCTAAGAGATTTTGACCTGCAATTTTCTTTACTTACAATGTTTCTGTCAGGTTTTGATATCACAGGTATGCTGTTCTCATTTAAACTGGTTGGAAAATAATATTTATTCTAATTTTTGAAAAAATGTATATCAGAGTGGTATTATTTCTTGCCTGAGGATTTGATAAAATTCACTAATAAAAATATTTATGCTGGTGTGTGTGTGTGTGTGTAAAGGCATTGGATTAGAAATCTAATTTCTTTAGTAGTTACAAAACATCTAATTTCCAATATCCTGTATTTTAAATTCTAGTTTATTTAGAAGTATGTGGTTAATTTCCAGATAGTTGGGGCTTTATAGAGATGTTAATGTTATTGATATGCAATTGAATTCTACCCTTATCAGACATCATACTGTATGATTTTAATATGTCTAATTTATTGAGACTAGTTTTATGGCCCAGCATATGGCCTATGGCATATCTTGGTGAATATTTCATGTGCACTTAAAAATAATGTGCTTTCTTTTGTTTTGGGGTAGGGTGTTTCATGAATGTTAATAAAGTCAAGGTGGTTCACAGTGTTGTTTAAACCTTCTGTAGCCTTGCTGATTTGTAACTACTTGTTCTATCAATTATTGAGAAAAGAGTATTAAAATTCCTAACAATGTGTGTTTATCTATTTCTCCCTTTAGTTTCATCAGTTTTTGGTTTTGTATTTAGTGTATGCAATTTATAATATTGTGTCTTCCTGAGGAGGCAACTCTTATCATTTTGAAATGTCTCTGTTTATTTCTTGTAACACACTTTGTCTTGATGCCTGTTGTTAACATACCCACATCATCTTCCTTTTTCTTGCTGTTTGTGTTGTATACCTTTTTTGAACTGCATTTTGTTATGGGGTGGCATAACAAAATACCATAGATTCAATGTCTTAAACAACCGCAATTTATTTTGTTCAAAATTCTGGAGGCTGAAAGTCCTAGATCAAGACCTGGCAGAGTTCATTTTTTGGCGAGGGGGTCTTTTTCTCTGCACATGGCCTCTTTTTTTGCTGTATGCTTACGTGGAAGGGGAGATAGATCTCTGATGTCCTTTTCCCTTTATAAGGATACCAGTTCTATTGAATCAGAGCTCTATCCTTAGTACCTCATTTAACCTTAGTTACCTCCTTAAACATTCTCTTTCCAATATAGTCACGTGGTTGGGGAGGGGTTAAGGCTTCAACATATGAATTTTGTGGGACACACAATTCAGTCCATTGCACCAACCTCTTACTTTCAACCTATTTATATCTCTATATGTAAAGCATGTAGTTTGCACATAACATTCGACTGAGTCTTGATTTTTATGCAGTCTGACAGACTTTGCTTTTTACTTTGAGTGTTTAGTCCAACTATATTTAATAAAATTATTGATATGGTTAGACTTATTTCTACTATATTTCTAATTGCTTTCTAATTTTCTAATCTGTTTTCTTTTCTATTTTGTTCTATTTCTGAGATTTAGTTTATGTATGTAAAAGATTATTTAGTGGTCTATTTTGATTCCTCTTTTGGCTTTCTAAATATGTGACTTTGTAGTTTTTTAGTGATTGGTCTGGAAATTACAATATACATTCTTATCACAATTTTCCTGTAGTTAACATTGTGATTTTAATATTCACAAAAAATGTCAGAATCTCTCAACAATATAATTTCATTTACTTTTTTCCATCCTTCATGCTCATGTTGTTATATATGTTACTACAATATTTATTATAATCTCTATAATGAAATGTTATTATTATTGCATTTTTTGCTCTAAAAAAGAAGATCATCAAACTTCCGTTAAGTGCCAGGTAGTAAATATTTTAGGCTTTGATGTCCATATATGTCCTGCATGCATATTATTATTTTTTATTGTTGTTTGATCCATTCTTATGTTTTGTAATCTCTTAAAATTAAAAAAATTGTTAGAATCAGGCCATACAGATACAAGCCAAGAGCTGGATTTGGCCTGTGGCTTATAGTGTGTTTGCCACTACTCCAAAAAGCTAGTTGTCTTTTAAAGAAATTATTGTAAGAAAAAAGATAGGTTTTTAATCTGACCGCATATTTACCATATTTAATTTTCTTTGTTTCTTCCTGCAGATGTGAATTTAGTCTGGCATCATTTCCCTGCAGCCTGAACAACTTCTTTTAACATTTATTATAGTACAATCTCCTGAATTCTCTCTGATTTTAGTTACATAAAAATGTTTTTTTAATTTTATCTCATAAATTCATAAGGCTATATTAGTATTATTATATAGGAATTATGATTTTAATATATTCTTATTAAAGGATGTATTGCTGGATATATAATTTGGGGTTGACAGTTTTTTTCTTTCTTTCTGTCTTAAAGGTACTTTTCTATTGTCTACTGTCATACACTTTTTCTGATAAGAAATCAGGCATAATTTTTTACCTCTATACAAGGTTTCTTTTCTCATTTGTGGCATTCAGAGTACTAAAATTCTTCCTTGCCCCTGAAATTTGTCATCTTTATTCTCAGGACTGTGAATATGATGAGATATCATGCCCTGACTTTGTTATATTACAGGGCAAAAGATATTAGTAATCTTGATTAAGGTTACTAATCAGTTGACTTTAAGTTAATTAATTGGGGGGATTATCTGGGTAAGTCAAATGTAAGCATGTGGAAGAGGAAATCAGAGATTCAGTGTGAGAAAGAGTTGATGTGCCATTGTTGGCATTGATTATGGAAGGGACCACATGAAAAGAAATGGTGGTGATTTCTAGGATCAGAGAACAGCCTCTGAATGACAGACCAAAAGGAAACAAGAATCTCAGACATGCAACCACAAGGGACTGGATTCTGTCAACAACCTGAATAAACTTGGGACAGAATTATCCCCCAAGAACCTCCAGATAAAAGCTCAGTTCTGCCAACACCTTGATTTTGACCTCTTGAGACTTTGAGTAGTGAACCCAGCTGAGCCCACCCAGACTTCCAACCAAAAAAACTGTGAGATAATAAATGAGTATTGTTTTTAAGGTCCCATGTTTGTTGTAATTTGTTACATAGCAATAGAAAACTAATACAGTCGCTCAAGGCATTTCATTTCTCTTTATAATTGGTTTTGAGGAATTGGACTATGATTGCTCAAATGTGGTTTTCTTTTTGAGGCTTCACTAAACATTTTGAATCTGTAGTTTTTGTTTTGTTAAATCAAATTTGTGAAACTGTCAGCCATTTTTTTCATCTTTTTTTTTTCACCAGACCCCTTCTCTTCTCTTTGTAGGACTCTACTTGTATGTATACTAGACTGCTTGATGCTTCACAGATACATAAGGCTTTTTCCTTTGTTCAGTCTTTTCCTTTGTACTTTTCAGATTTTAATATTTTTATTAGTCTCTTCAAATTTACTAATCATCTCTTCTGCTATCTCTAATCTATTGTTAATCCCATTCAATAATTTTTTTTATTTCTGATATTGTACTTTGTAGTTACAGAATTTCCTTTTGGCTTTTTAACATTCATTTTCATTTCTCTGTGGAGATTCCTTGTTTGTTCACTCACTGTGTCCATATTTTTCTTTAAATCCTTGGACATGTTTGTTAAAGATTTTATCTGCAGGCTGGGTGCGGTGGCTCAAGCCTGTAATCCCAGCACTTTGGGAGGCCGAGATGGGCAGATCACGAGGTCAGAAGATCGAGACCATCCTGGCTAACACGGTGAAACCCCGTCTCTACTAAAAAATACAAAAAACTAGCTGGGCGAGGTGGCGGGCGCCTGTAGTCCCAGCTACTCGGGAGGCTGAGGCAGGAGAATGGCATAAACCCAGGAGGCGGACCTTGCAGTGAGCTGAGATCCGGCCACTGCACTCCAGCCTGGGCGACAGAGCGAGACTCTGTCTCAAAAAAAAAAAAAAAGATTTTATCTGCAAATTTTAACTTCTGGGCCATCTTGTAGCCTGTGTGCATTGGCTTTTTTGTTGATTATGCACCTCAATTTTCTCCTTTTTAAGCTACATAATCATTTTAAAAATTTGATATTGTTTATTGCAAAAGATGCAGATTCTGCATTATTCTGTCTTCTTAAAGAACATTCCATTTTATTCTGGAAGACAGTTAAATTATTGTTAGATTCTTTAGAGCTTCTCAGGCTACGCTTATTGTTTGTTAAGATGGGATTCTTTAGGTTTTGTCCTTAGTTCTTAGTCCTAGAGTATGGCCCTTACTCAAAGGTGTGGTTTTTACTTGTGAGCATGGCTTTTCTGGGATATAAACTGAAATATGAAAGATCTCAGTATAGTTTACTGTGGTTTGGCTGGAGCACTGGTATCTCTTAGATTTGCATTACCTGTGCTAACTGTTCTATCCATTATAGCTCTGCTATCCCTGTTCAGCTCTCAGTCTCACATAAGCTACTTTCTATGAAGCCTCAGATTGTCTAGGCTTGTGCATGCACAGCCAAGCCTTTGCCCAAAACCCATAGAGATGCCTCACAGGGATTTGGGCCATCCTTTGCATAGCTCTCTACATTTTGGTACCCTGCACCACACTATGGCACTTCAGTATGTCTGAACTCTGATCATTGCTCCACCCTTCTTTCTTTATACTACCCCTCCAGAAATTACTCTCAGGCAAAAATGCCAGAAAATATGGAGCTCAGTTCATGTGATTTCCTTCTCTAAAGCATTACTGTCTTACGCTACCCGTTTCATATAGTTTTTCTAGTAATATAGTTATTTTTGGTGGGGAGGCAAGTCTGGTAGCAGTTACCACATCATGATTAGAATCAGAAATTCTAATATTTGTTTCAATGGTATTTGAACCTTCTCAGAACATTGCCATTATTTTCTCTATAAACTAAGGAGTATCAAAGATGTAGGTCATAGAGTTGCACAGCTATTAAACAGCATCTATAAATAAATATGTATACCAAGAGTTATTGAATGACCAAATAAATAAAATTTCTCATCATTTGTCAGGTTTCTTCACCATGAAGTTACTCTTTTCCCCTCCTTACAATTCTGTACTCTGGAAAGAAATCAGTATACGCAGCCCACACTTAAGGAGTGTGGAGTTATGCTTCGCCTTCTTGGGAGTGGTTTATCTATGTAAATTGTTTAGTCATTCTGCATGGGAAATTTGTCTCTTCTCCCACATTTAATTATATATTAAATCATTTATTTATGTTAGTGTAGATTCATGGATATTGAAGTTTGGATTGTAATATAATATATTTTATTTTATTGCTCAATTTGCTTCAGCTTTGGCCACTGGCAGTTCTTTCAGTTGGCTCCTCTGTTCCATCTGTGTGTGTGTGTGTGTGTGTGTGTGTGTGATGTTTTTAGTACTTTCTTACTTTCTGACACTAAAAGATGCTATGCTCCAGGCTCAATTTGCTCCAGCTTTGGCCATTGGAGCTCTTTCAGTTGGCTCCTGTCTTCTAGCATTGAATGTGTGTGTGCTGAGTTCTTACTTTCTGACTTCTGAATTCTTACCACAATATGCTCTAGGCTTATCTTATATATTCCCCTGCCTAGTACTACAATCAGCTATTTCTCAAAGATCTGTCTTTTTATTGCAGAATGGTATTAGAAACCAAAATCCGGGCTCTAAGTGTGCTCATTGCTACTGTACTTGTTTCCAGACCATCTCACCTGACAGAAAAAGAAAATATATGTGTGTGTACTAACACATGTATAAACACACATCTGTAAATACTTCTATATGCAACCATATATGTGTATATTAAACTTAAAATGATTTCATATTGATATCTTCAACCCTAATTTATTGCAACATTGATCATTCTCCCCCTTCTCCTTCCCTATCTGTAAATTTTCCCTCCAACAGTAAGATACCTGGTTCCCACTACCTGCCATTTGCATAATTGTTAAATTTCATTGTACGTGTATAGCAGTAGTAGGATGGTTAACCCATACTTCCAAGCCAAACAACTTTTTTAACTGGAATATTGTGCTTACATACAGTTTCTGTTGCCTTCAGTTTCATACATTCCTCTTATTTCCAAAGTCATTTTGATCAGCACTTTCCCACCTATTTCCTCCAGAGTGGTTGTTTCATACATTTGTAATAAAGTTAGATGTTCTGTCATGTTCTCAGATCACTCCACCCCTTAAATTATTTTTCAATTACATACATTAATTCACTATTTGTGTGGTGAAATTCTATAGTACTTGCCTTGTGCCAAGTACTCACCATTATAGTATCATAATAGTTTCACAGCCCTGCAAAATCCCCTGTGCTTCACTTATTCAACCCTCCTTCTCTCTCCCTAAATACCTGGTAACCATTGATCTTTGTATTGCCTCTATAGTTTTGCCCTTTCCAGGATGTCATATAAATAGAATCATATAATATGGAACCTTTCACTTAGCAACATGCATTTAAAATTCTACATGTCTTATTATATCACCCATTTTTAATGTATGTAGGTATAATAGATCATTGAAACCTAAATTTAGTTTAAAATGTGCCTGAATTTGTTGTGGGTTTAAAAAATATTTGTAATCAATGAATATAAAAGTATAACTACTATCATGTAGTGGTCAATGTTTTTTTAAATATTTACTTTAAAATAAGTCCTTTGTATTTGAAAAGGCTGAAGAACATGGCTCTATTAGTAGCACATCAGCAGCTGTTGTTCCTTTCCCGAGTTAGTTAAGGCCTAATTTATTAACTAGATTTCTGAGGAATTTTCAAATTTAAGATGCAAGCAATCAACTAGCAGTTATGATAATATGGGTTTTATGATAATGTTTCTTGGTTTTTCTAGATTATCCATTTTTGAATTTTCCACTGGCCCAATAGAGTGGAAGTCATATGGCTCTGAATCTAACATTTCCCAGTTGTGTGGTCTTTAAAGAAGGCAATTATTCATTCTTAGCCTCAGTTTTCTCACTAAATAATAACAAAACAAATCTTATCAGAGCACATAAAAGGTAATGGGAGGGAGTCAGAATAATAAGTGACACACAAAGAACAAATATAGATGAAGAGGTGAATGTCAGCAACAGGTGAGTTTGAGGAAGCATGAAACAAGGGTGGCAGAAATTCAGAGGATAGGAGCAAATGCAGCTTGTGATTCTCCAACAATCGCTTATTTTCGGTTGGTGCAAAAGTTATTGCGGTTTTACTATTATGTTGGCAAAACCGAAATTACTTTTGTACCAAACTAATAGTTTGAAGTTCAGTTTTAACTGGATGTTGCTTAAGTATGAAATCCTTTAAAACATTCTTATCTCTATGTTGGTGCTCACTACTCAGGAATTGATGTTTTCTGTTTGAGAGACACATGATGTAGACAAAGGGACATTGGTCATGTACCCATTTCTTGATTGAATCCTTGCCCTCCCATATAATTGTTCTGTGGCTTATTCAGTTTCTTCCATGCCATTAATGTTCAATTTTTTTCATCAGTGAATTGGGAATAATATCTACTTTATAGGGTGTCATAAAGTTAAGACAGAACTGGGGAAAAGACTTTTGTGAACTCTAAAGAATCTAGCACTTTTATCTACCTGCTTCCCCTCTAGGTAAAGGGGAAGTGGAATGGTTTGAAGAAATAGTATTTGAAAAGGGAGAGTGATAACTACATACAGGCATATATTCAGATAAGAGTAACAGATTAAATTATTGAGATATGTGCATGTGGGTGGGTATGTGTGGATTGTGAGTGATGTCTGTAATGAGAATTTATACAATTAGAAAAATCTAGATCATTGATTTAATTTTTACTTTTCAACATTTTAGTACTACCCACAATAGAAGTCAGAGAGATAATTTAGTATCATTCATCAAATTAAAGAGGACTATTAATTTATCTCTCAGCCCATCATTTATTAAACTATAACAACTACCACTTCTTTTAACCTTTTACCATGTATTTCATATTGAAATTCTTTAAGGTTTCTATAAGACTTCCCAGTTTTATAAATTCCTCCAATTATTTGGAAACTTAAATTAGCTTGTCTCATAGTCTAATAAAAAGAAGATATGTTCATTGAGAATGGTATAGCAGTTGGGATTTAGAATGATTGTAAGCAGCTGAAATGCATTTTATTCTGGAAAAAAAATATAGAACTAGTCAGTCCAATACTGCTGATCGGTTTTGATTAAAATAGAAAATGGGATAAGAAATTAATATGTTCTAACTTATCTTTTTGAAGGTTAATAAAATGTTTTGAACAATTATGTCTCAGAGGGTTATCCTGGTAAAGAATAAAAACACAGGACTTTGAGGTAAAGAGACGAGTGTTTCCCTTGTATCTGGGCAAGAAAGGCCCCTGATTTAGGCCTCCATATTTTGCAAGCTCCAACTCGAACCTTACTCTCTCTATCTATGGTTAGTTGTCTTCAGGGCCAATGGTGTGTGTCCATCCAGAAGCAGCACCCATCTCACTCACCACTACCACTAGACCATTCTCTGGGTAACGGGTATCTAGAAATACACTTAAGAAATACACTTAGGAGTCATGAATCAGCTTGTTGACCTGGGAAGACCTCTTTCCTGGACCTAGGAGCCCAAAGGGTGGCCAAGAGAGTGAGGGAAGTGGAGAGATGGGACTCAGACTTGCCTAGACTGCTAGCTGCATTGTCTACACGTATGTCTGTGAGGCCTAGAGTGGCAGGAGTTGGAGCCAGGGGCGAAAAAATATGGTAGGCTGCAGAGCAGAGGCTGGGTACCCGGGACTGGCTCTCTGCATGCACTTTAAGGAGTCTAAAGACTTGCTTCAAACTTAGCCTTCCACATCATGATGATGTATGTTTGTCAAAGTAGGAGTTGTGAAAATAAGAAAATCAAAATCTAAGCTGTTGGAACTCTAAAATATTTTGAGCCCTAAGGGACTGTGATTTTGGAATCCAAGTCATGTAAACAGGCAGCTATAACCTAGACAGTTGTGATCTTTGTTTCTCTGATTACAGATTAGCTTTTTTCCTTACCTACATTGTTGTATAAAACGTCATGACTAAAGGGTGCCAGTCATAAATGACTGAAGGGCGTAAAATGTTGTAGATGATTAAAGGGTCTCCTTCCCTCTAAAATGTTAATCTTCATTAAAGATTAACTTCCCTCCTTCCTCTCTCACACCGAGATTTCATGACTATCACACTGTCTAGGATGAAATGTTAAATCACTCTTTTAAATCAGAAAGAAAATTAAAATAAGCAGTACAGGAAAGAAAACAAACTGTAGCTAATTAAATTGTCGTAAGTCAAAAACTACTCTTGTATAGAAAATGTTATAATCCTTCTAAATTTCTTCATGTTCTGCTTATATAAGCAAGGTCTGAAGGTTTTTGTTTTGTTTTGTTTTTTGTTTTTTTTTTTTTGTGAGACAGAGTCTTGCTCTGTCACCCAAGCTGGAGTGCAGTGGTTCAATCTCGGCTCACTGCAACCTCTGCCTCCTGTGTTCAGGCAATTCTCCTGCCTCAGCCTCCCAGGTAGCTGGGACTACAGGCATGCGCCACCACACCCAGCTAATATTTTTGTATTTTTAGTAGAGGCGGGGTTTCACCATGTTGGTCAGGCTGGTCTCAGACTCCTTACCTCAAATGATCCATCTGCCTCGACCTCCCAAAGTTCTGAGATGACAGGTGTGAGCTACCGTGCCCAGCCAGTCTTAACTTTTAACTTTGGAGCACTAATTCTAGTTCTCTGCAGTTTGTCTTTCCTGGATGGCCATTCCCATCTTTTTGCCTGAATAAATGTTTTAAAACTGGATTCGGACTCTTTCAATTATTTCTGGTTGAAAAAATGGTGACTCAGATGGAATCCAAAGTTGGCCCTTTCCTTTGAATCCTGTTGCTTCGTTAATCAGCACCAGGTACCTGCAGAACTGTTTCTGTCCAACTGTCTTTCACCAGAGTTTATGGGAGCTCTTAGTGGAGCCCCTCTCTGGTTTTTAATGTCCCTGGCTTAGGTGAGACCCAGACTTTATTCAAGCAACGTGATTCTATGCTCAACAGGGCTGGAATTGAACCTCCACTGCTTTAAGAAAGGAATTTTGTTTGTTATTTCTCTGGAAATGCTGCTGTTACAAGGTTTATGGTTTCACTTTTCTTTGAGGTTAAGGTTTTGTTCACCTTACTTGCTAAAATTTGCAACATTTTCTTTCTTTCAAAACCTGGTTAAAGATAAAACTGTTTCTCTTTAATAGGAGGGAATAAATGTCTCTGGCTTAAGCAAGAATGAGCGTTTCAAATTGGCCAGGTTTTGAAGTTTGGTTCAAATTGGCATATTTAAATTCTTCTTTTGAGTGACTGAAGATCTATTTAAAAAAAAAAAAAAAAAAAAAACCTTTATGAGAATGTGATAAGTGCCCAAGATGAAAGGACAATGATTCTCCTGATCAGAAAGCACCTTAGATGACTAAATTCTTGTGAGAGTGTCAGAGTCTATAGCTCCTGACAAGCACTGGTCCCTTAGGGAATCCCCAAAGAGGGACATATAGGAAGATACCCCACAAAAAGGGCTAATCTCCCAGTGCTTTGAGTGCCCAGAATTCCTGGGTTTCACCATAGCATGTAGGAGGGGAGAACCAACCTAAGGGTGACACTTGGAGAGCTATTCCCATAAGCAGTACATTTAATCCAAAATATCTTTCCCTTTCAGCTTTTTGATCACTTAAAAAGAGAATATAAATTATAGGCAATCAGCCATCTAAAACCAAGTCTTCCTTAAGGAGAGATCTGCCTTTACAAACTCCACCTAGATTCATATGCAATACTTATGATGTCACCTCTTGTAATTATTTTTTAAAATGGTCTCATATAACCTGTGATGAACCTAAATTACAATAGCAAAGTCAAGGTACCTTTGAAATACCTAAACTATTAATAACTTATTTGCATGCTTAATTAGAAAAAGCTGGCTCTAAGATAAAACAAAATAATTGTGAGAGTTATTTCCAGTGGTATTTGGAAGCATCCAAAGAAGTTCTAATAAAGTTACTTCTTTGTGGAGGAAAAATGAAAGATTGTTTAAAACAATTTCTCTATTTTAAAAGCTTCTGGAAGTCTCTCCTCCTCCCTTTGGAAGCTTCTCCTCCCCATCCTCAGCTCCCCTTTCTGTTTACCCTGTACCATCTGAATTACTTTACCTTCATCTGCCTTCCCTTCCTCCTCCCCTGCCTCTGCTGTTCTGGCTCAGTTTCATGAACAGCCAATGCCTGGTAGTGGGGCAAGGAGGGACCTGCCTTACTTTATCAACCATGGTCAAAGGTAGAATTTGAAGGCGTAGTTAAGGAATTTCCTGACATTCATCGGTGCTCTATTGGCTTTGCTAAACAATTTGAACTAAATATTCAAGCTTATGGCCCTGGCTATTTGAATTTATATCAACTAGTTCACGTGTTAGTTTTAGAAAGTAAGACTAAAGATTGGATAGATAAGGCCCCCTGGAGAAATCTCCTAGAGGATTCCCATAAATGTTCAGAAGAATACCACAGTAGTGCTTGTGAAACTGCAAAGGTTCTGCTTACAGCCCTGCCTTTAGTCTTCCAAAAGGTAGTTGACTGGCATAAAATACAACAGTGTTGACAAAATCCAGATGAGTTGGTAATGTCATATTTTGAAAGCTTTGAAAAGATGTTTACACAATATTCAGGCTTATCTGAGGCAAGTTATGCTAATTGTCAGAATGATTAACTCCTCAATTCTAGCTTTATAAATGAGCTAGATGAAGAATTAGCACTAATAATAAAGAGAAAATGAACTAATTGAGCCATTTCCCTCATTCTGGGGACACATTGCTGAATTCACATCATACTGAACATTTCTTAGTAGATTGGTTTCACATAGGTCCTGCTTTTAGCTCCTCACATCATTATCTCTAGTTGTAACCATCTAACCCCT
This sequence comes from Rhinopithecus bieti, assembly GCF_001698545.2. Classification (NCBI taxonomy): domain Eukaryota; kingdom Metazoa; phylum Chordata; class Mammalia; order Primates; family Cercopithecidae; genus Rhinopithecus; species Rhinopithecus bieti. The sequence continues at coordinate 2,389,398 of NW_016814250.1, forward strand.
GCAACTGTGTTGCCTTAATTTTTAGATGAGATGACGCATGACTCCATAACCCTACCTGATCAACTTCTTTCTTTCAGGTCAGACCTATGAGAAACCCTCCCCCACCTTACCAATACTGATATTGTTAGGTTTACAGATGGATCTTACTGAAAGGATAAATCTGGAGTCTACAGAACTAGATATACCATAGTTTCTTTAACTGAAGAGATAGAAAGTACCTGTATTCTGAAAGCCACCTCAACTCAATAAACAGAATTAATAACATTAAGTGGGCCCTATTGATTGGCAAAAGGAATATCGGCTAATATTTATACAGACAGTAGATATGCTTTTGGAATAGCCAATTATTTTTGGAATATTATGGAAACAAAGAGGGCTATTAACCTTTTTGGGACAATCCATAAAAAATAGATGTCTTATTTCACAACTACTGAAAGGCATATTGCCAAAATCACTGGCTGTTATTCAAATTCCAGATCATTCCAAATCAGATACTCCAGAAAGCAGAGGAAAACAGCCAGCTGAAAAGATAATGGAGAGAACTGCTCTAAACACATCTAAACAGGAAAACCAACCTATAGTAACTTTTTAAAAAGTACTCGAAGTTGATGTAAAATTAATTTAATACAGTGCCCCGAAGTCAGAGCAGTAAGTCTGGAAAAAAAAAAGGGGGGAAATACTCCCCAGAAGGTGAGGTATTTAATGGGCAAAATAACTTGCCCATACTTCCTGCTGAATTGCAGTTATCATTTTTAACTTCTGTGCATGATCTAACTCACTGGAGTCTTGACAAAAAGGTTGCTTAAAGAAAACAATATTATTGGAAACCTTTTTTGACTACAGCTTGTAAGGTATATAATTGCTGTCATATTTGCCAAGGTATAATCCAAGAAAACCATTAGGTGATTCCCAAGGACTCTTTTCTTTACCTGAGGCTCCCTTTGAAATATGGCAACTAGATTTTATTCAGCTGCCACCCTCACAAGGCTACAAATATGTCCTGGTAATGATTTGCATATTTTCTCATTTGGATAGAGGTATTTCCATACAGAAAAGCAACAGCATTAGCTGTAAGGAAAATACTTTTAGAAAAAATTATTCTGAACCTGAGGATTTCCTCTGGAACTTCATAGTGACAGACACTGACTTCACTGGAAAAATCATTCAATCAATGTGTAGAATCTGACCTATATCGCAACATTTTCATTGTGCTTATTAACCCCAGTCATCTGGATTAGTAGAATATACAAACGAGATAATTAAAACTCAACTACCAAAATTAACTGAGGCTTTTAAAATTTGGGGGCCAAAAGCTCCTTTATTGATTTTGCTAAACCTAAGATCCACTCTTCAATAGACACTAGTTATCTCCATTTGAAGTTATAAGAGGTAGACTTAGGGAAATATCTCCTGGAAATTGTGCCTCCTTATTAGTAAAAGGAGCTATATTCACCTATTTTAATGGTTTTAAGAAACAATTAACTAAAAAATATGAGTTGATAAAATAATCTTTTCACAGTAAGCTTGCAGAGACAAAAATCTGAAGAACCATGGGCTTCAACCTGGACCCTTTGTCTATTGGAAATGGCATCTCTTCAAGGACTCTCTCCAACCAAGATAAAATGGACCTTACCAGGTATTCCTTACTAATCCTTGTGCTACTAAACTAGAAGGCATAGACTCCTGGATTCATATCTCTCATCATAAGAAAGTTGAACCTACTAGACTGGCCAGATAATCTTCAAAGTAAGATAAGTGACGCTGGGATGAGATAGAGACATCAGAGGTGATGAGAAAGCTGACATCAGGGTCAGCTTTCCCAAGACCCTGGATTAGACCTGTTTTTAAAAGAATGCTTAATAGTATCAATTGATAATAGATGGGAAAAGTTCTCTTTTATAAACTCCCACTAAACTTCTTTCTTTTCATCCTAGTTGTCATGTCTTGGTACTACCATCACTAGCTGTTTTCCATAAAGCAAACCTCTTTCGTAGTGGGTTCAAGACTATACTAGTAGATTACAAAAGGATGCACGTTGGGTCTGCAGCCTCATGACCCTGTCCAGCAGTTCTGGCCTTCTATGGTAGGTATCTCCTTTCCAAGGACAGGATTGGATAGAATATCAGGAATATATTTGTGTTTCTCAACAACGGTCATTGGTTCTTAATACTAGTATGGCTAAAGATAATGTACATCACTGGCCTACAAATAATACAGAATAAAGTACATGGGAAGAGGTTCTCAGTAGAAGAAATTAATTTATTAGCTTTAACATTGATGCTTCCCCAGTTGAGAAATAAGATAACTCAATGTCAAGATGGTATAACACAAACCTGGGATGTTTTAATCTGGCTTACTTTCTCCTTTGGTCAGCATAAGTCAACTAACCTCTTTATGTTGGGAAAAGAGAAATCATACCAAAGATACCTGGTCCAATTGCACCAGAGATATAGATCCCCCAAACATGGTATATCCACACCATTATATTACAAAGTACTGATTGACATGCCACAGAAAGGGCACAATGACTATTTATTGATTAGCTCCAAGTGGAACATGTTGGCAGTGTGGCACTAACCTATGGCCAGGATTACTCTCAGATGGTTAAGAGGATGTTCCCTGGGTTATACTTGGGCACAAAGTTGACATACCCTGTAAAAACTTGCAAATGTTCCTCATTTACAATCTTGTTGGGTTCATTCTGTGTTCCATTGGTATGATTTTTTAGCTTCCATTTTTGTACCACAACTGGATTTTGATCATGTCATTTGGCATGTAAAGGTCATAACCAATTATACACAAAACCCTAAATGGTGGGCATGTGGATATTTCATTTTTAAACAAGAAAGTTATTCTTATGAGAAAGGCTGTATTACAGAACTGCATGGCTTTAGACATAGTCACTGCAGCCCAAGAGGGAACTTGCCTTATCATAAAAACTGAACTTTATGTCTATATCCCAGATAAATCAAATAATATCACTAAATTAATGACTGGTATGAAAACCCAAATAACCAAACTTTCATATCTAAAATCTTCCATAAACAACTCCCTAGGTTGCTAAATTGGATCCTGAGGAAATTGGTGGCAAAGCTATTACTTATTCTAGGAATTATAATTGCATGTGTGTTTTGGCCTGTTTGTGTCAACACTGTTGTTACAGCATTTGTTTACAATGGAGCCAATGTATGCTGAAAAGACTAAAATAATGGTTTCCCAAAGAATTGCATTCATTGAAGATATAGCTGTTTAGCCTGACTCAGGCCACAGAGTTAACTTCCTTCATGTTGCTTTAAATTGAGCCTAAAGTCCATCAGCTTCATATCTTGTCCAATCATCCCTGGCCGTGGGACATGATAGCCTAGCAATGAGGCTTCCTAGTAATGTGAGACTAAAATTCCTGAACATAAAAGAACCATTGAATTCATCTATAATAGTTTCTTCAAAAGATCTTGATGAATGGGAAAAAATGTGAAAATAAGTAATTCGAACACCTAAACTGTTGGAACTTTAAAATATTTTGAGCCTTAAGGGAATGTGATTATGGGACCTGGGTCATGTAAACTGACAGCTGTAACCTAGACAGCTACAGTCTTTATTTTTCTGATTACAAATTAGCCTTCTTCCTTACCTACATTATTGTGTAAATGTCATAAATGACTAAAGGGTGCCAGGGAAGACCACTTCCCTCTTAAATGTCAGTCTTCATTATAGATTAGCTACTCTTTCCTCTCTCACACAAAGACTTCATAACTATCACATTGTTTAGGATGGAATGCTAAATACACTCTTAAATTAGAAAGAAAAGGAAAACAAGCTGTAAAAAAAAGAGAAAATAAACTGGACAGAAAAGAAAACAAACTTTAATTATATTGTTGTTAGTCATCAACCAGCCTTCTATAAACTATGTTATAATCCTTCTAAGTGTCTTCGTTTTTTGTGTATAGTAGTAAGAACTTAACTTTTTAACTTTGGAGCACTGACCCCATTTCTGTGGAGTCCATGCTTCCCAAATTGCTATTCCCAGCTTTTCGCTTGAATTAAATTTTTTAAAACTAGATTCCAATCTTTCAATTATTTCAGGTTGACAAAGTACAGAACATATTTTATTTAACAGTTTGTTAGTTTGATTGATAACTTTTAAGTATTTAGACATATGGTATGTGAGTTTCCATATGTACTCTTGCCTTGAGTCTAGAATATATTAGGGACAACCTGGAAGTGACCCAAGCTTTAGTTCTGGCCCTTCCACCAACCAACCCATAAACTTGAAAAAATGACTTGAAATCCTTGGGTTCTACTTTTTATATTCGTACAAGAAAGTGGCTGATTCAGTTTCAATTCTATTTCTGTCACTTATTAGCTGTGTGACATTGAGCACATTGCCTAAAATTCCTAGTCTTAGTCTTAAATCTATGAAATTTAAGGTTTAGATTAGGTGACTATTTGATAGGCTGTTTTAGTTCTATTCTATGGAGACTTATTTTTTTTATTAGACAAGTTGCAGACACTTTGTGAGAAGAAGGAAAAATATTATTAGAGTAATGGCTAAGGTTAGTAAAAGTTAACCTGCTTTGAGTTGAGTTCCTTCTTTCCTGCAGTTCGTAGTCATCTGAAAGCTCAGTTTTGTTCTAACTTAAGTTAAAATTATGACTGAAAAAAGTGGTTGAAGGTTAACAATCAATTAAATGGTAATTACAGTTATTTGTTTTAAAAGTTCAGGTAATATTTTATACCATGAATCTGTTGGATGACAGTTGATATGGATTAATCAGCAACCTGCTTTCTCTTTGATCATGACTCAAATCAGCTCTGGATAGGAGTGATAATAAGGAAATAATTATGAGCCGTTCCCTTGGAGTGGTGCACTTGGAGCCGTTTGGATAAAAAACCTCTCTCAGTGCATAGTGGAGCTCTTGTTGTTGTTATGTAGGAAAATCAGATTAACTGTCCCAGTTCATTTCCTAAAGCACAGGGGGCAGCTCCTGGTCAGTCACATCAGTTCTTTTTTGCTCTTTGTTATATGTCGATTGCCCATGAGGCAAAGGTTGTTATGTTACCTTTTGTTTTACAAGGCATGGGGACAGCCAGTGATGTTCACTGGGCTATAAGTTGCGCTGGAAACTGTTCTTCTGAACACAGTAGATACAGAACCTAAGAAAAACTCACTCACTGGGTAGTACTGTTTTCTGAGACTGCGTGTTTTTCAGCTATTGACAGCAACTTCAAATTTTCTCTATACCATTTATTTCACCTTTAAAGTGAGGATTTACTTCTACTTCATGGAAAAATTGTGATGCATAAGCATGATTAACAGCAACATTTTCCTTAGTAATCCCATTTACATAAAAGCTATCAGATGAGACTGCTTGTCTCTAATGAAGAGGTTGCCCTCCCCCTCCCATTTTGGACCTCAAAACCAGATAAAACATCATTCAAAAACTTAGACATTTGATTAATAAATATTGGTGACTAGAATGTCACAGTAAATAAATTCTATGTGACTTCTTTGTAACATCTATAATTCTGATTTAAAAGAAGGGAAACAATTACAATGATATATGTTACTCAAGGTCAATCCTTAAAATATTACTTTATCACAACTTGAGAAGCAAAGAATTATAACTTTAATTGTACCAGTAGAGAAAATGCCCACACATCCATATTTAAAAACTAATGAGAACGTTGTTCACCTCATTGCTTGGCCAGAGGTTTAGTGGGGGGTGGGAGGTAGACTTGAATTAAATAGAGTGTTCATTTGAAGGTAAAATTGAGAGATTTTTCAGCCTACTCAAGTTTAATTAAAAATAAATGTGGAAAATTGTTTTAAAAGATTGTACACAGTGATTATCTCAAATTGCCATGGGAAATACAGAAATGCCTCATTAAAAAACACATTTAGACATTTTTTTAAATATATAAACTCCATCATTTATATTCTAGCTTAGAAAACCTCCTCACTTCTAAAAAAAAAATACAAGCCAAAATATGTCATCATCATTTTATGTATCCCAGAATATTATGTGTATGTGTTAAGATGATTTTGGTGCACAACATCACAAAAATCATTTTAAAGGGAAACGGCAATGCTTTTGCAAAAATAAAACAAGATCACAGAACGAATAAAGGATTACTGAATTATCTATAGAAGTGAAACCAGCAATAAAATGAAGTCAAACCTGGGAAACTTCAAAAAATTAGACTGGGTAAGAGTCTGCCGGGCGCGGTGGCTCAAGCCTGTAATCCCAGCACTTTGGGAGGCCGAGACGGGTGGATCACAAGGTCAGGAGATCAAGACCATCCTGGCTAACACGGTGAAATCCCGTCTCTACTAAAAAATACAAAACACTAGCCAGGCGAGGTGGCGGGCGCCTGTAGTCCCAGCTACTCGGGAGGCTGAGCCAGGAGAATGGCGCAAACCCGGGAGGCGGAGCTTGCAGTGAGCTGAGATCTGGCCACTTCACTCCAGCCTGGGCAACAGAGCGAGACTCCGTTTCAAAAAAAAAAGAGTCATGATGCTGCTCAACTGTGCAATTTTTTGGCATCAGGCAGAGGTTATATTCCATCTTAGAGTCCTAAACTGTGTTTGTATGATACTTAGATATCTTGATTTTTTTTAACTTCAATGATACTTGATTGAAAAAGATAAATTTTGCTGATATTTCTGTCATTCAGTTGAATAATAGTTTTGTGTTATACAACAATATCACAAAATGACACAAATTTAGGCTTTCCTTAAAAGTCATAAAGAAATGCCTAGTTACCTTCTGCTTTTTCCTTTCTGATCCTGAAGAGACACGAGCACCTCATATGTTTGTTGCTGATGGTTAAAGATGTAAGCAAGGGGTTAGGGAGTGAACATGATGTGGAAAAGATTTAAAAATCTATCAATATTTTAAGACATGGAGTAATTTGGTCAACATTTTCAAAATGTAAATATATTTTGTGGGTTTAAAAGAAAATATATCAATATTATTAATGTTGTTAATACCTTTAGAACCAAGCATGAATAATCATCAGTGCAGAGAAAATACAGGTACTATACAACCAGATTATTATTAATAATTATATTGCTTCTTTTTAGTTGTGTTTTTGGTGATGGTTACTTTTTATGAGCCAGACATTTTACCTATGACATATTTCCTTCTTGAAATTCTCAAAATTGTCACAGTATATGATGAATATAATATGCATACACATGTGCTATGATTTTAATGTTTGCCCTCTCCAAAACTCACATTGAAATTTAATTTTTATTCTGATGGTATTAAAAGGTGGGAACTTTAAGAGGTGATTAGACAAAGAGAGTTTTACTCTTATGGGTGGTTTAATGCTTTTGAAAAAAGGCTTTTGGCCGGGCGCGTTGGCTCACGCCTATAATCCCAGCACTTTGGGAGGTCGAGGCAGGTGGATCACCTGAGGTCGGGAGTTTGAGACCAATCTGACCAACATGGAGAAACTCCATCTCTACTAAAAATACAAAATATTAGCTGGGTGTGGTGGCACATGCCTGTAATCTCAGCTACTTGGGAGGCTGAGGCAGGAGAATCACTTGAACCCAGGAGCAGGAGACTACAGGGAGCCGAGATCACACCACTGCACAGCCTGGGCAACAAAAGAGAAACTCAGTCTCAAAAAAAAAAAAATGGGGATTTCAGGAGTGGGTTCACTCTTTTTGCTATTCCACTCTTGCCATGTGAGGAGCAGTGTTTCTGTCCGCTGGAAGATACAGCGTTCAAAGTGCCATCTTGGAAGTGGACATTGGGTCCTCACCAGACACCAAATCCATCAGACTTTGATCTCAGACTTTCTAGCCTCCAGAGCAGTGAGAAATCAATTTCAGTTCTTTATAAATTTCCTAGTCTCAAGTATTCTATTATAGCAGCACAAAACAAAATGGACTAAAATATGAAACCGAGACGTATTAATCACTAAAAGGATATTTTCTTCTTAGGTAGAACTATGTGTAGACAATTTGATCACTAGCATGGCATTTACAAGCAATTATTATCTTTTGTATCATTATGTGTTAAGGTTTAGTGGAACTGCAAAGCAATAGTAAATTTTGGAAACTAGCAAAATATATTATTTCATTTATGATCCTTGGGAATTCTATGGTAGGGGTTATATTGGTCCTGGAGTATTATTTGTGTAGCCAACTTAGACTCCTCAGGCAAGTTGTCTGCTCTGTGGAGTTTACCTGAGGCAAATTTTGCTTTCAGGTATTTATAGACAGCGCCTGCCAGTCCTAGTTAACTACTTGGCTAACATTTTGTATTGCTTCAGTGAACTCAAGACTTTCTAAAGGCTGAAGCCTAAAAGGTAGAATTGAAATTGGAGTATCTCCTTATGTTATCTATGGTGGAGAATGTTTTAGCTCAGTAAGATTTGCTGTGATTGGGGTGTTGCTTTGAGCCAAAGTGACAAATGCTAGGCCTGGTATATCATATTTGGAGGCAGAGCTGGAGGATGGACAAAAGAGAAGTGACTGTGAATCATTGGGAATGCATTCCCCTCTGCAAACATGTGGCTTTCTCTTTCAACCAAATCATCTACAAAATATACATTCACTAAAAAGAATAAAAGGAGAAGGAAATATCTTTAAAAATATTTAAAGGGCATGAGAAAACTTGGCAAGGAAGATCTGAATAAACACCCACTTATCAGGAGTTCTTAATTGGGGAATATCCAAACCATCAGATGGCAAGGGCCTCTTCGCACATCTCAGCTCTTCCTGAATCGATGATTCATGGTACACTATGGGCTGACTTGATTGGCAAATGTTAAAAATAAAATCTGACAATACCAAGTGCCGGTGAGGATGTGAATCAACAGGTTTCTCATACACTATTGGCAGGAGTGTAAACAGGTAGAAACACATTGGATAGTAGTATGCAAAAGAAAATACAATGAAAGCATTGTACATGTCTTAGTATGAATACGTTAATAATGAAATGAACTTGAAGATAGATTTGAGCAAGAATTGTGAGATAATCATGTATGAGGGAGATGAGCAGAAAGTCTTTAAGATAGCTAAATCTTCATCTTTTATATGATGAAGAAAAATTATAGACATTCTCTGAAAATTGAAAAATACAAATAAGAGTATATAAGCATATTATTCTGAAATATGAAGGAAAATAGAAACGCTGAATGTAACTTTTTCCAGAAACTGGGGATGAGGCTTTGGAAGATTCAGGGGCAGGGAATTGACGTTTTTTGACTCTAAGACTTGCAGGATTGTTTGACTTTCGGAGTTATGTGCATGTGTGTAATTTTGATAATAATAAAAATAATGATTTTAAAAGAAGCAAAGTTGTGAATTGAATTAATATGATTGAATTCTAAAGCCTTCCACTAGAACACTGGTTCTCCAGCAAAAAGGATCATGATGTTTTCCAAGTTTCAATTAGAAAGATTAAAGAAACATAAAAGTAAATAAGCAGCTAAAGAAATAATATTGAGTGAAACCAGGAGGCCAATCTAGGAAATCTTTAGTAACAAAATGGCTGCATCACTTAGCAGTTCATTTGGCTCAATATTTGTTCTCAGGATCCTGGTGAAAGGGATCAGGGGCCTTTCCCCTTTGTTTGGAAGCAGAGAGAACTGTCACACTGTGTGCCCTTCTCAAGAGTTCAAAATAGTGAAGCAGACATTTGGGCACATTTTGTGGGTAGAAATACCCTTCTTCAGGGCATGTGTGATGGAACAAAGTCCCAGGGAGAGCTCAAAGAATCTTTTAACAGAATTGGCAGACATGAACAAGCACAGCAAATATGGAGCACTTCATTTTATAGAGTAATGGTTAGTCACTTCTCAGAAGTTTCTAATGAAACCTTGATGAATGGCTATTGCATTCTCTGACTGACAAATATGGAGACACGAAAAAAGAACATTTTTTACCCATTGGATGCTGCATACATCCATGCCTTAGGACTAAGCACAATCAAAGACTCCCAAAGGAATACAAAATGGAAAGCTGGAGAACTTCCAGAATCTGAGAAAAGGATAGAGGAGTCACAGGAGAGAAGAGAAGGGGAAGAGGAGAGCAGATGGAAGGAGATAATGATTTAGACTTGCAACAGGTCTCTTGAGGTCCTTGAGAAAGTTTCAGGAAGAAGTATCTAAAAATAATGTGCAGATCTTTTTGGATAATATCAGACACTACCTGAGGGAGCTAGGAGGCAGCAGAAATGGGATTTGTGTGATGTTCCTTCCAGAGGCTGCTACGTTAGGAAGAATGGACTAATATCTATGAATGATTCTTTGTGAAACACACATATCATCTTGCATTTGGAATGTTAGAGAAGACAACTCATTCTTCCATGCCAGGCTGGGGCTTTAAATAAGACAATTTTGCTTTGTTCTGCAATAAAATAAGCCTCTAATGACTTTGAGATGACAAAATAATATGTGACAATGCTTCGCTGAATGAACGGCAACATGGGAAAAAGAGAAAACAAATGACTGCTAGCACTTCTGCCTCCCAGCAGGTCCCTATTCCTCCCACCTCTTCTCCTCCTTCTAGCATTAGAGCTGTTTCTAGGAAAGGCAACACTAACTCCTGCTCTGAAACCCTTGATATTACGACTAAATGGAAACTGCATAGCAATGCAATGCTCCCTCATTCCCCCCGTCCCAGCATCGTGTCAATTTCCTCCACAGCTTGCATTCTAGATGTTCTTAACTTGGCATCCTGGGACCAGCCCACTTTCCGTGTAAGGTATCATTTGTACTTTTGTTTCAAAGCCAAACTCAATACCACCTCTTTTCTGGTGCTTTTTCTTACTTCCTCAGGCAGAGTTCATTACTTTTGGTGCAATATCCCTGTGGATGACTATAATACCATTACATGTATATAATTGCATTGTGATTATCTATTTATGCGTATGTTTCTCCCACTAATTTGAGTTCCTCAAAGATAGAAAACATATTTGATTTATTAATTTTTTGGTCTCCAGTATATTCCACAGTCCCTGACACCAGCAAGATGCCTCGTATAAGTTTGCTGAAGTTATTAACGAATGCATGAGAAATGGAGATTTTTCACATCAAAGGATGAGAAGGATGCTGCAAAGTATTCTAAGTGCTTGACTGTAAATCATAGTCAATATGGAAAAAGTTCTCATTTTGTTCTGCTGCTTTTAGTCCCAATTCATTAGATATTTGTCTTTGTGTCTGTCCCAGTAATTCTTGTGGGTGAATGTCCTTTGTTTCTATTACAACCATATTGTGTTTGGTGGGTAACAGGCAAACATTTCCAACTGTGCTTTTCAGAGAGGGATAAGGAAGCCCAGTCCTGAAGAACAGAACAAAATAAGGGAGAGTGGGAGAAGATAGAATTAAACCAAATACAAAGAAAATTGCCATTGCGAGCATTTTATATTAACCTTTTAAAATGATGGATTATCCATTCTGAGCACAAATATATCAATCAGGGGAAATTATAGAGGCAAGGGATATGACAGCAGCTGTGTGGTTTGCGTAATGATTCTGGACTCCCAACATTTCTCAGCTTGGTAGTACAGAGGATGAGGACTAGGAATTATGTGGGGTTGTGAGAAGAATACAAATGTCTCACATAACAAGGAAAAAGAAAGAACCTAAAGATGAAGGCTTCAAAAAGTTGCTGGTAAAACGGCTTCTTCCGGATTATTGAAAGAGTTATTTACACTACATCACGACATTCAATATCAGAGGCATTCCAAATTGGGGACTTTATTATCCCATCCTTCAAAAAATACATAAATTAGTTATTCTTTGTTCTTAGACAAAGAATATATACATCTATGTTATATATGTACATATGTATATATGTATACACTTATTGAATACACATGCTAATATTTAAGGTGTGACAAAGCACTGCAACTGAACACCAAATGTTTAGAAAACCTTCTTTCTACAATTATTTATGCTCATTTCCATCTAACACAATGTTTGGTGTGTATCTGGTTTTCCACAAATGTTGAAATTAATTTGTGGTGTTTAGACAGAAGAGTAAGCATAAAAAATAAGCTCTTTAAACTTAAATTCATATCTGGTGTTTTGAGACCTCCAAATTTGTTTTTCCACCTTTTTAAAAAACAAACTCAGAATATGTTTGGTAAGAAAATCTGCAACTAAAAAATAATGCAGAAGTTGCAGTTAAGTCCCAGGCTGATGACAAGGGCAGGCCGCAGGTGAAACCATCACAGGAGCTGGAAGGCAGTGTGATCACACCCATGAGGCAGTACTTGATATTTTGGTTAATCTTCAAGTATAATAGCAGGAAAATCTCAAACAACAGAGTGATAAATAAAGCAAGAATTGTTTTCCTCCCTTAATAGTTAACTGTTTTCCTCCCTTAATAGTTAACTGTTGGTAATATGCACACAATATATAGTTGCATTCTGATCTAAGTGATTATTAGTCATTCATTCGATGGGCAATTTCTGAGCACCTTTTAGCCAGGACTTGCTGCTGTAGATGCATGGAATACATCAGCAAATAAAACAAATATCTATGCCTTCAAAGAGCTTACAATGGCATGAGCAATATAATTTCTAGAGAGTTAGATCTTTGCAATAACCAGAATATTAAAAAATGCTCCTTTAAAAAAATCACATTGTATTCCCCTCTTCTCAATTACCAGTCTACCTACTTTTTTGAAGTTAAAAGCTCAAAAATGCCAGAGACCATGTGAAATATACATTTATCATTAAGTTAAAAAATATATTTTTAAATTTTAAACATGACATTAACGTCTTCCATCAAAGGGTGCAATCTTCTGCTAAACCCATATTTATGTCAGATTCCAATTACTCCTTAAGGTGGGAGAACAACTGTAATAATTTACTCATATTTGTGTATTGAGAAAATAGCCTGTTCAGGAAGAATTTTTTTAATCTTATTGGTCACAGAGCATAGGACAATTACAAGCTTACTCCTCTTCTAGAGAGATGAAAATTAAATGAACTATTATTTGTGGTTAATACTGTATTAACTTGTCCAAGGAGTGGAAAATAAAAACGTCACCACATAGAAAAATAAAGTACTGTCCATTTCAATGTAGCTACTCAAAGGCTAGATATTTGGCTAAGAAATGTGGCTTATCATACAAAAGCTTTTCATTAATTAATTAGTGGAGATAATATGGAACAAACAGCCTTTAAATATTTGACTTTTTAAAAATACTCATCACTGAAAACCTTTTAAGGACAGGAAATCTAGGATTATTTTCATGGGTCTTTCTCCATAAAATTTTAGCACTCAAGGGTTTGTACACAGTATATATAGGTTTCAGAATAGACCCTTATTGTAGAGTTTTGAAAATACTAGCAATAACTACTATTGATTAAAACCTGATTATATAGCACGAGTAAGCTTGGAACTATGTGCCAGTTACTTCATTTAATACTCCCCACAACCTTATGAGGTGGATTATTTTTTTTAGACGGAGTCTCACTCTGTCGCCCAGGCTGGAGTGCAGTGGCGCTATCTCGGCATACTGCAAGCTCCGCCTCCCGGGTTCACGCCATTCACCTGCTTCAGCCTCCCAAGTAGCTGGGACTACAGGGTCCCGCCACCACGCCTGGCTGGGATTTTTTGTGTTTTTAGTAGAGACGGGGTTTCACCGTGTTAGTCAGGATGGTCTCGATCTCCTGACCTCGTGATCCGTCCGCCTGGGCTTACCAAAGTGCTGGGATTACAGAGGTGGATCTTGATAGATACATTTTACGAATTAGGGATTCAAGACTCAGAGATTATGTGAGTACCAAGACATGATTCAAATCTCGGTCTAACTCCAAATTTCATGCATTTGCCACCAAAAAGCTGATTGTCAAGCCAAGAGTGAACATAAATTTTTAAGGGACTGGAAGACTTACTAGGGTTTCAAGTATTTTCAATATATTTTATGTGTGTGTATGTATGTATGTATGTGTGTGTATGTGTCTGTGTGTGCATATATATGTATATCTCGTGTTAACATATGTATTTGTGTTAACAAATGTGTGTATATATATCCTGTGTTAACAAATACATATATATGTATATATATATCCTGTGTTAATACAGGAAAGCAAATATAATATACATTCAGTATATTCTGTATAAAAGACTATATTCTGGCCACTGGATCATAAATAAGGATACAAAAATATAAATTCATAAGAATGCTTAATAAAGTATTTCATGAAATAAATTCATTGCAGATCAAAGAAAGGTAAAATGCTCTAAAGTTGAACCCATTGGTCAGGCCCGGTGACTCACACCTGTAATTCCAGCACTTTGGGAGGCCCAGGCAGGCAGATCACTTGAGGCCAGGAGTTTGAGACCACCCTGGCCAACATGGCGAAACCTCATCTCCACTAAAATAACAAAAAAAAAAAAAAAAAAAAATTAGCCAAGTGTGGTGGTAAGTGCCTGTAATTTCAGTTACTCAGGAGGCTGAGGCACGAGAATCACTTGAACCCAGGAGGCAGAGGTTGCAGTGAGCCAAGATGGCACCACTGCACTCCTGCCTGGGCAGCAGAGTAAACCTCTGTCTCAAAAAATAACAACAACGACAAAAAAGTAACCCAAAGTTGAACCCATTAACATATTACCCTTTTAAAACTAATATTGTTTGGCTCTATAGTGTGCATACAGTAAATGGAAGGTAGAGGGTTTGGCAAAAAAAATACCAACAGGCATTCATTTCTGGGCTATATGATTTTGTGCTTGATGGTTTAGGTTTCTACTGTATCTTTCCTTTAAAGAAAATCTTATTTTCTAACATAAAACCTCAGCAGGCCTGTATTTAGCTAACAAGGGGAAAACTCTGTCACAGTTTTCCATAATACATTCATGAAGGGATTTGAAACAACCAACAGTTACTGTAGAGAAAAATGAAAAAATGTTGTTTGCTGGCATTTTTTAAAATAAACACAAAAGTTCAAGCACTATAGCCATTAAGCTCTTTGTAGGCAACATAAACACTGGCTTATTTCTGACCTCCTGTAATGCTTAAATCAAGCCCAGGCTTCATTTTCTGTTGTAATTTTTCCTGCAGTACCCTAGATACCAGGAGCTCATGAGTCAGGATCACCAGTCTTGAGTCTCAGCTGGATTCCTGCAGTAGCAATATTGGGGCTAAGGCTTCATTTTATTTCTCCTGGTTGAGAAATATTACATAATATCTACCTTCTTTTCTACTCTGCTTAGTCTCCAGAGTGGTCCTTTTCTTTGGGGGAAAAAGTGTCATTTCTTCTTAGGTTTTTTTTTTTTTTTCCTCAGAAAAGGAAAGCGCATATCCGGGGAGGATGTGGTTGACATATTTGTCGTCCATGTGACCAAGTGGAAGGAAATGCTTTTTAAGTCATGGTTTTATTTATCCAAGGTCTCCTGGGATATTATAACAGAGCACGTGATCATCGTGCTCAAAGGAACCTCGAGGGAGCCATCTACTCCCTGCCTCGACAGGCTACTTGTAAACCACTGCACAGAAAGATGCAAATGGAGCTGTGTAATGGTTCTGGGGATGAAGTTTTCACTTCTCTTCGTCCTCCTCAGTCAAGACATTTGCCTTGTTTTGCCTGAAATCCTTTCTGCCATCATCAAATAACTTAAAACAAAACAAAACAAAACAAAACTGTGCTCTCAATAGAGAGACAAAACCACCAACTACTATCATCTGAGTAAAATCTTCTCTGGTTATTTTTAAATACTATAATAGCACAATGAACCTGATGCACCAGGAAGAGGCAATTTCCTAAATGGATATGGAAGCCTTGAAGAGGACGATGTATTGGCGAATGTTACTCTACTGGGTCCATTTACACTGTTACAACAGGCCCCATCATCACGGGTGACCAGTGCAAACTCACAGCTGAACACAAGGCCAGAGAGGCTTTACTCCCACCTAAGGTCCTGAGCCAGCAATGAAGGCACACAACAGATGCTCACTACTAACCTTATCTACCCCAGTGATCCTGAGACTCATTTATAGAGAGATAGATATTGGTAGGGCGGGTGGGAAAGAAGGCAAAGCTAACCTGAAACATCTATGAGCAGACATTATGAGGCAAGGGTTATTTTTTATGTTTTGAATTTTACTTGTGAGTGCTTAATACCTATTAAATAAGTAATAAGAATTAATACTTACAGCACAGTGTTGATTTGCACCTTAATTGAGTGATGTTTGTAGAGCTCTGCAGATGAAAGCTGAAGTGCATAGTATGTGCAAAGCATTTTTTTGAAATATAATTTTAATTAGTTAAAATTTAAGATTTAGTTTCTCTTGATAAGAATAATTTTAGGAGGAGTATGGGCAAAGCACTTAATCTTTAATCTGGACCTTAATTTTTCCATATGTAATGCAAGAAGGTTGAAATAGATGATCTCTAAGGTCCCTTTTAGCTCTAACATTCTGTGATTCTAATTAACTGTACAGATGGAGACTGATAGAATTTTGGATCTGGAAGAGATTCTAGAGTGGATTATATAAAATTGTTCTTCTGACAATCACAGAGGCATTTAAAAAATGATTTCATTTATTGAATGCTTATTATGTGCCAGGCATGAGAAAAACCACCTTCAAATATTCTCTCATATGTATCTCTGTAAAGTTCTGTGAGGTAGGCACAGGAAACTGAGGCTCAGGAAAACTAAGTAAGTTGCATAAGAACAGACAGAAAATGACAGAACAGAAGCTCAAACCCAGTTCTCTCTGACTCCAGAATCTATGCTCTGTACCATGATTAAGCTGTCTTTGGCGTGGCTTCTCGATAATCTCTGTGCCTGGGGAAAATCTAAACTTGCCCTAACACACCACCTAGTCGCCCCAGGCCTTTCCTGCTTTCCCTCAGCTCAGAGCCAGGATTCTTTTCATTTCAGAGAACCTACTCTCTTATAAGTGAGAAAGGAGAGCCTTATTTTTCCTTAGTGTTTATGCACCAATATCTGTCAGGCAGAATAAGACAAGTGACTAGTTGTAACACAATAGATTTTTCTTTGGAGCTTTAGCTGGGTTAACATGGTATTCTAAATTCCTGCTCCCTTGCAAGAGCTCAGTAGCTTTACACAAGCCACTGAGGTGTAGGGCATTCTCCTTCACTGTGGACTGACTAGCAAGGATCTCACCACAGGCACTTGCCTCTCTTTCTCCCCTCATCCCTTTGTTCCTTTGCCCACTATGCAAGCAATTAGTACAACTGAATCCTTAATAAGCCAATGTAGTCCAGCCCACATAGCTATTTTGCCCCTAATAAATCAATTAATTCAGCTCACATTGAGGGGACTGTCATGTTTACAATATCACACTCAGCGTCTATATATTTCTGCAAAAAGTAAGATGGTAAGGAGTTATTTTTATAATTAAATTTCATTTTTCTCTTTGTGGTGGAGGGATTGTGTGATGTGCTGCTGCTGCTGCTGCTGCTAGGACTTCCTTGTCTTAACCAGAGGCTTGAGAAAATGACTTAGCAGGCATTTATGAGATGTGTTTCATAGAGTTGGAGTGAACGTGCAAAAAAGTTCAAAGAGCTTTGTTTATATTGGGTGCTAGAGATTTGAACAAGGAGGGAACAACCCTTTTGTGGTAGCAGCTCTCAGTGCTTTCTCTACAATCCTATAGGGTTAGGTGGATCCCAATAAAGGTCCTAGTAGCTAAAACTTATCTTCAAATTACCTTTAGTTGGTAGGAATTATGACTACATACTCAGTCTTTTGATTTTTCCAACCATGTTAGCAAGGTGAAGTTTCATCTTACTAAGTTAAGATTTGAAACCTTGGTGCCAAATATTCCCCTAGCACTACCCTATGATGAAGAAGGTTTAGGAGTCACACATACAAAGTGGATTTAAAGAGTTTTTTCAATAAGTAGCACTGATGGATCAATAATGGGGTGTGGTTGCTCACATAGCCCATTGGTCAAATACCTAGAGTGAAAGGCTGATGGCAATACATTTCTCTCCATTTTCTAGATAATTAGGCTCGGTACAGGGAGCCCAGAGACTCCTATTTTAAGAAAAATAACATCAAACCTTAGTGTATTCTGGGGAGAGTATCAAAATGGTGGATGAAGACTGGTGCGGCCTACAATCCCAGTGTTTTGGGAGGCCAAGGTGGAAGGGTTGCTTGAGGCCATGAGTTCAAGATGATCTGGGCAACAAAGTGAGACCCCTTCTCTGCAAATTAAAAAAAAAAAAAAAAAATTAGCCAGGAGGCCGGGCACCACGGCTCACGTCTGTAATCGCAGCACTTTGGGAGGCCAAGGTGGGTGAATCACGAAGTCAAGAGATTGAGATCATCCTGGCCAACATGGTGAAACCCTATCTCTATTAAAAATACAAAAATTAGCTGGGTGTGATGCTGTGCACCTGTAGTCCTAGCTACTCTGGAGGCTGAGGCAGGATAATGTCTTGAACCTGGGAGGTGGAGGTTGCAGTGAGCCAAATTCGCGCCACTGCACTCCAGCCTGGTGACAAAGCGAGATTCTGTCTCAAATTAAAAAAAAAAAAAAATTAACCAGACATGATGGCATGCTCCTGTAGTCTCCTAGCTACTCAGGAGCCTGAAGCTGGAGGACTGCATGAGCCCAAGACTTCAAGGTTACAGTGAGCTATGATCCTGCTACTGGCACTTCGGCCTGGGCAACAGAGTCAGACCCTGTCTTAGAAAAAAAAAGAAATAGTGAGTAGATTAGAAATTCTACCAAATGAGTAATAGTGGAGGGATAGTGACTTATTTGTTTAGAAAGAGGAAGGTTTGTTTAGGGCAGAGAGTCCCTGCCCTGGGAAAGGTGAAGCAATATTGAATGACTTCAAGTATTTCAGCCCTTTCATGTGGAAGAAAGATCAAACTCATTCAGTGTGACCCTAGAGATAAAACTAGGGTCAATGAGTGTAAACAAGAGAGAGCCAGATTATAGTGAAGTATAATGATATGCTTTCTAATAGCTCCAGCTGTGCAGACATAGGAGACACTAAGTTCTCCATCTCTAGAGATGAGTAAGCAGGGACCGAGTGTCCAGGCTACAGGAATATTATAGGGTTAGGTTTGGTGGGAAGGGGTGGGAAACTACTCATATTTAGTTTCTTTCAATGAAAGAAGGGTCACCATTCTATAGTTTATCTCCTCACTAGAAATATAAGCCATAGTTGTTTGAATTCCCCAAAAAACAGCTTTAGCTTAATAAAAAGAATGAGAAATCCAAGGGCTGCCACAGTGGCAAGCCCAGGCTTTGATTGCTGCTGCAGGAACCTGCCCTCCATGCTGATCTCTGCACTGCGGCTGTCAATTTCCCCTCACTTGGCAAAAGTCTAAAAACCAGGGTCTGTATAGCATGACATGGCACCAAATATTGGACTACTCTTTGTCTCTCAAAGAGTTGTTTTCCCAGATACTGCTCAGAAAATTTGCATTCAGGCTGCCAAGCTGGGTAAAGCCTTGGGTAAGTTTGGGTTACTTGTTAGAAAAGACATTCATGTGGGAGTACCATGGAATAGCTCTTTTTTCATAACCTCTTCAAAAGTTAGAGTAAGGCTCTATTACTAGGTAGACCAAGGCACGAGGTACAAATTTATAAAAGACACACCCAACATTATGCATCCAGAATAAGAAGCTTTTTCCCTTCTGAAAATTCTAATGATTTTATTTTGCCTTCCTTTAGTTTTGAACCGCTATCCTTAGCTAAAAGGTGAATTAAATTGCCCCAGTGTTCAGCTCTTTGTTCAAGCAAATAAATGAAACCTCTTTGTGAATTCTATTGTTAACATAAAAACCTAATTTTGAATTCTTAGTTACATTTAACATCTTACTACAGATAACATCGTAACTATTAATTAGTCGTATTCCTTTTATATTTCAATTGAAATAAAGATAAAAAATTGCAGATTACACAAAGGAATTTGTAATCTTGGAAATATTAAGAAGGTTTTCCCTGGAAGCTAAGTTTAATAAAGATCTGTGGCCTTTTGTGTTGTAAGTAGAATAACATGATTGCAACTTAAATCCTATCTCTTTTTTTTTGTTTGTTTTTCAGATTGAGAAAATTTTTGCCTCTTTGAATAGGCTGTATTATTTACCTATGCCAAGTTATGCTGCAGTAATGAATGACTCCAAAACATCTGTCACTTAAAGCAACAAATATTTATTACTTATCCCCGTTACCCATTCCCTGTGGGGTAGCCCATCTGGAAGATCTCTGCTCCAGCTCCTACTTATTCAGTGATGCAGGTGGATTGAGGAACGGCAATGTGGGACCGCAGAACTCAGGGCAAAGCGTCGTCACTTCCGTTCATATTCCATCGGCCAAACCGAGTCATTGGTGTGAGGTCAGTCAGTGGGGTAGGAAGGTAGAGGGCTAGAAGCATCCAAGGGAGACTTAAAATGTGCCAAAAGTCACTGTGATCAGATACATCCTGGAAACGTTTTGCTTCATCTGCTTTGCTCTTTCTCAACTACTTGACTGATTTGATCGATCTCACGATTTTGCCAAGCCACCAATATTTCATCATTTGTTACTGGGTCCTCAGCCTTTGGCAACCTCAGATTATTTGCCTGCAAAATGACGGTTTAATAAGCTATCACTGTGAATAACTAGAGAATGTGGTACTGTGCAAGGTTTTATCTTTTCCCTAAAGTACAAAAGCACAGTACTGCACAAAGCCCCTACATGTATTTTTCTTATTAATACTTCATAGTAAATGACTATTAATTCAGGTTACTATAAATTACAGTGGGGCATCTAAACTACTGTGGAATTACAGCTTGTAGCCACGTGAATACCTGGAGGGTTGCTGGAGAGTAATGTGATTATCACAAGCAACACCAGAGGAAATAATGTAATATATTGCCTACTATAAAATGCTATCCTGTTTTTTAAGAACCTTGGCAGGTTGAAAGAAGTTATTTTGAAGTTAGTTTATTCAATTAAAAACAAATCCCACCGTTTCCTCCTTCCCTTCCTCAACCTTAAGACCTCTAGCAAGCCAGCAAGTAAAGCTTGTTGTGGACTTTCTTGAAGAGAAAGTTTTTAGACTTAGCCAGGATAGCTCTATTCTGGATAGCATTTATAAGATTCCCGTCCGAGAATTTGTGATTGCTTACTTTGAAGTAATTTAATTTGAAATTTAAATTAAGATAGATAGATAAATGAAAAGAGGGCAGAAGGGAGGGAGGGATGAAGGAAGAAAAAGAGAAGGAAAGGGAGTATGGGATCAAGAGAGTGAGACTGTGTGATCAGCTACAAGATTATCTTTCCTGGATTTATCAAAGCACGGAAGATTACAGGGATGCCAGGTGCTGTATGAAACAGATTATTTTCTTCCATTAGAAAGTAATACGAGTTGACAGATTTTACTTAAGTAAAAAATTAAGTAGCTCTTAATTTCTCACTATAATCCCTGAAGTGGGAATGGTCTGTTCTCTTCTTTGGCCATCCCACTAACCTGAAAACATTGGAATGGTATATAAGTAGGTACGTGGGTTGCTGAGGGCTCTAATGTTGGTGGTTGCTAGTTTGTTCTCTGGGTTCTTATTCTTTGCCTGAATGCCTAGAATAGAATCTCAGCTCCCTTTGAAACAATTTGTTCTCAGGAGCCATAGCATTCATATAGTATCTACTTTTTCAAATTTCAAGGCACCACTGTGCATTTTCTACCACTTAGCTGTTTGCATATAATATTCACCCCAAAATGCTCTTTTGAATTAAAACATAATAAAACAAAAATTAGGGAAATGGCTCAATATGAAAAAGCAAGCCAATACATTCATGGTCTCACCACTGAATTACAGTTTCACAATTTTAAATGCAATTTGTGATTTCTTTCCATATCCAATCACTAAAATACCCTCGGGGTTAAGAGAACAGAGAAAATACATATAGTATATCATCATTACTGTCTTTTAGTTTCTTACCTGAAAAATCAGGTGCCTCCTTGGAACTTCCCTATTGCTGAAACATTTCACATATTCAGCCTCCGAACTGTTAATAATTCTATTATCAGCTGCATGCCAGTAATTTAATTCAAGACACACACTGAAGGGAGAGAAGATGTAACTTGCTGGCAGATTTGTACACAGAATGTTAGAGAAAGGGAAGAGTCAAGGATGGCTCCAAGGTTGCCTGGCATATGGGTGAACAGTGGTATCTTTACTTAAATGGGGGACATTGTGGAGAAGCTGGGTGTAGGGTAGAGGAACATCAGTGATTCTTTTTTGGACATGTTAAGTTTGAGATGTTGAATGGACAATTGGACATGCAAGTCAGAAACTCAAAGAAGAGGCTGGGATTAGAGATCTGCCAGAATAGAGGTGCTACTCACTGGGATGAGACCGGATGGCTTTACATAGGAGAGGCCGTAGAATTGAAGAAAGGAGGTCTTTGGACCAAAGGAATGAACAGTCAACAAAAGAGATGGGAAAGGAGCATTCTGGTAGATAGGGAAGAATGACTTCAGAAAAGAAGGAGACAATGTAAATATGTCTTCCAAGAAGTTTTGTCAAAAGTGGACCAGTGAAATGGGAGAAACAGGAAGGAAAACCTGGTGTTATGGGGAGGCTGTTTTTTAAGATGAGAGATATACAATGTTTGGATGCTGATGAAATCATCCAATAGAAGAAACTAAAAATAAAGGAGAAATCAGGAATGAATGTGGGAGCAAAGATTTTGCATATTTAAGAGGGGATGGAAATCCAATGACAAGTGAAAGGATTGGTCTTAATAAAAGAGACACTTCATCCATTGTGATAGGAAGAAGACAGGGTATATGGTGAGAGATGCAGGGGGGATCGGGAGGATGAGGATGTAGACTTCTGGTTGCTTCTAGTTTCTAAGTAAACTATTAAACATGTTTTATCAACTGAGACTAGACTGAAGATTCGGGAGTTGGGGAAAGAGCAAATGGTTGAAATAGTTGTGGGAGGTGAACTGACTTCTGACAAGAAGTCAGTTAAAATAAGACTCCTGGACAGGTGTGCTAGCTCACGCCTGTAATCCCAGCACTTTGGGTGGCCAAGGTGGGTGGATAACTTGAGGTCAGGAGTTGGAGACCAGCCTGGCCAACACGGTGAAACCCTGTCTCTACTAAAAATACAAAAATTAGCTGGGCATGGTGGCATGTGCCTGTAGTCCCAGATAGTTGGGAGGCTGAGCAGGAGAATGGCTTGAACCCAGGAGGCGAAGGTTGCAGTGAGCCGAGATCACGCTGGGTGACAGCCTGGGTGACAGACAAGACTCTGTCTCAGAAAAAAAAATAAAAAAAAAAAAGACTTCTGGACAGGATGGCCCACTTGAGATTGTTGGTCATAAATTTAAAGTGAGACAAGTCAACATGGTTTTGGATTTGTTCTTGTAGCTGCTTTCTGCTGTGGGGATGTGTTTTTAACTAAGGTTGGAGTCTTGTTATGTGTAATGACAGAGGCAAAGATTGGTAAAGGAGCTGAGGGGATTTTCAAAGGAATGATTAAGGTGAAAATCTATGGAACTGAAGCTTGGGGAGAAGGGATAGAGGTCATGAATGGTATGGTCAACAAGCATTTCCAAAATTGATTCCATAATATTTCTTTCCAAACCTGATTATTGTGTTTTGTTCTCTCCTTATTGATGGATTACCCAGTCTTTCTCCTTCTCCTTCTCCCTCTCCTTTCCCTGCTTTCCTCCTTCCCTCTTTCCTTCCTTCTCTTTCTTTCTTTTTCTTCTTTCTTTCTTTCTTTTTCTTTCTTTCTTTCTCTCTTTCTCTCTTTCTCTTTCTTTCTCTCTTTCTCTTTCTTTCTTTCTTTCTTTCTTTCTCTCTTTCTCTCTTTATCTTTCTTTCTCTCTTTCTCTTTCTTTCTTTCTTTCTTTCTTTCTTTTTCTTTCTTTCTTTCTCTCTTTCTCTCTTTATCTTTCTTTCTCTCTTTCTCTTTCTTTCTTTCTTTCTTCCTTTCTTCTTTCTTTCTTTCTTTCTTTCTTTCTTCTTTCTTTCTTTCTCTCTTTCTTTCTTCCTCCTTCTCTTCTCCTCTTCCTCCTCCTTCTCCTCCTCCTCCTCCTTCTCCTCCTTTTTCTCCTTCTCACTTGAACTTTCCATGTTTATGTTCTTCAGTCTCTTATAAGGATTTTGCAAGAGGTTTCAAACAGATACTCTCCTCCAGCCTTTCGCCTTATAGATTTGTGATCCACACTGTTACCAGAATGATTTTTAAGATCTAAACACACTACGCCTCTATTTAAAAACTTTAATTGTCTCCAAATATCCTGGAGAACAAAGTCCAAAACCATTAGATGACAAAATAATAATGATAATGAGGCCCAGAGTGCCAAATTCTGCTAAGCATAATTAATCCTCCAACATCCTTAGGAATAAATTACTAATTAGTTAATATTATTCTATAGAGACTCTATGTGGTAGATAAAGATATGAAAGAACAAAAATATTAAGTAACTTGAAAAAGGTACTACTTGGAAGTACATGAGCCAGGGTTTGGACTCTGGTCTGTCTGATTCAGAGCTTGCTCTTATGACCATAAGGCAGCACTGTCTGAGTATAAGGCTTGCCATGACCCCACACTTGCTTGCCATTCAAGGCTTGTCTCCTGTCACACCTTTCTCTTGTCCCCTTAGACTGATCTTGTATAAAATCTTGTTTCATAATTCTCTGCCTGTACTTATGCATCCACCTGGGCTTTAAATGCTTTTCCTGTATATCCCTCCTTCTCTACAACTCCGTATGCCACCCACCTAACATCCATTCCTTGCTTGGACAACTGTCATGTATCATTTTCAAACTTACCTCTTTTTGCATGCCTCTGGGCAGAATTAATCTTTTTTTCCAACTCGCATTCAATCTTCTATTATTATACCACATTGTTTTGTTACACTTCTTCATTTATCTGTTGATATATCTATTATAGACTGAATTGTGTTCTCTCCCAAATTTATATATTGAAGTTCTGAGCCCTAGTACCTCAGAATGTGACTGATACAGTTTGTATATTTGTCCCTGCCCAAATATCATGTTGAAATGTAATCTCCAGTGTTAGAGGTGGGGCCTGGTGGGAAGTGATTGGATCATGGGGGCAAATTTCTTAGGAATAGCTTAGCACCATCGCCTTGGTGCTGTCTTCATGTTAGTGAGTGACTTCTAGCATGATCTGGCTGTTTAAAAGTCTGCTCTCTCTCTCTCTCTCTCTCTTATTCCTGCTCTGGCCATGTGAAAATCCTGTTTTTTTCTTTGCCTTCTGCCATGATTAAAGATTCCTGAGGCTTCCCCAGAAGCCAAGCAGGTGCTGGCACTGTGCTTCTTGTACAGCCTGCAGAACCTTGAGCCAATTAAACCTATTTTCTTTACAAATTACACAGCCTCATGTATTTATTTATAGCAATGCAAGAACTGCCTAACACAGAAAATTGATACTGAGGAGTGGGACATTTCGGTATAAAGATACCCAAAAATGTGGAAGCAGCTTTGGAACTGGGTAATAGGTGGAGGTTAAAAGAGTTTGGAGGGCTTGATGGAAGTTGTGCAACTTCCTAGAGACTAATTAAATGGTTGTGACTAAAATGCTGATAGTGATATGGTCAGTGAAGTCCAGGCTAATGAAATCTCAGATGGAAATGAGGAACTTATTGGGAACTAAAGTAAATGTTACCCATGTTTGCTAAGGCATAATAAGCCTTAGCAAAGAACTTGGCTACATTCTGTTCATGCCCCAGGGATCTGTGGAAGGTTGAACTTGACAGTGATGACTTAGGGTATTAGGCAGAAGAAATTTCTAAGCAGCAAAGCATTCAGGATGTAACCTGACTGGTTCTAAAAGCCTATGCACAGATGTTGAAGCAAAGAAATGACTTAAAGTTGGAAATTATATTTAAACAGGAAGCAAAGTGTAAAGATTTGGAAAAGTTGCAGCTTAGCCATGTGGCAAGGAAAGAACAAGCATTTTTAGGAGAAGAATGTATGCAGGTTGTGCAGGAACCACTTGCTAGAGAGACTTGCATAACCAAAAAAGAGCCAAGTGTGAATAGCCAAGACAATGGGAAAAAGGCCTCAAAGGCATTTCAGGTACCTTTGCTGCCCTGCATAGTCTCAGGACACTGCTTCCAACATCCTGGTTGCTCCAGCTCCAGCCTCAGCTCAAAGAGGCCCAGTTACAGCTTGGTCCACAGCTCCAGAGGGTGCAAGCTGTAAGACTTGGTGGCTTCCATGTGGTGTTAAGCCTGAGAGTGCACATACTGCAAGGGTTGAGGCTTGGCAGTCTCCACCTAGATTTCAGAAGATATATGAGAAAGCCTGGGTATCCAGGCAGAAGCCTACTGCAGGGGCAGAGTTCCCACAGAGAAACTTTACTAGGGCAATCTTTTTAGATTACTAAGTCTCAGGTATTTCTTTACTAGCAATACAACAGCCTAATACAGTGACTGTATTTGAAGATAAAGTTTTTAAAGAGATAATCAAAATAAAGTGAGGTATATAATCTAATCTAACTGGTATCCTTATAAGAAGAGGAAATGTGGACACACAAAGAGACATTGAGACATTAGAAAAGTGGTCATATGCGGAGAAAAGAGACCACATGACAACACAGCAAGAAGCTAGACATCTACAAACCAAGGAGAGAGATCTTGGAAGAAACCTCCAGAACTACGAGAAAATGAATTTCTCTTGTTTAAACAACTAAATATGTGCTATTTTGTTATGACAGTCCTGGGAAACTAATATAGTCTCTGTCTTTACTACCAGCCTTCAGGATAAGAAAAAAATCCTTTTTCTTTTTTTTTTGAGACAGAGTCTTGCTGTCACCAGGCTGGAGTGCAGTGGCACAATTTTGGCTTATTGCAACCTCCGCCTCCTGGATTCAAGTGATTCCCCTGCTTCAGCCTCCTGAGTAGCTGGGACTACAGGCACAGGCCACCATGCCCAGCTAATTTATTGTATTTTAGTAGAGGTGGGGTTTCACCAAGTTGGCCAGGATGGTCTCAATCTCCTGACCTTGTGATTTGCCTGCCTCGGCCTCCCAAAGTGCTGGGATTACAGGCACGAGCCACTGCGCCTGGCCCAGCATAAGAACTAATCTTATTTTCCTCTTTAGACCTTAGGAGTCTTATTCAGCAGCCCCCCTTCAACTTCCATACAATTTTTTAAATCTGACTAATGTTACAAATATCTAGGATTCTTTACCAGAAGAATGAAAGAACAGGTGAGAATAAATGTTTGCTCACAGGGATAAATTATGTTTCTCCCCAATGTGGATTGGACTACATTTAAAATTCAAAGGTCAAAAGTTAGTTATTTTGTATCATTTATTTATTTTCACCATCCAAATCTCTTTCTTCACATGTTTTTGGGGATAATTGTTGGGTGGTAAGAAATGTGGCAGTGCTTGTAGCAAATAAGTAGAACTCTAGTGACTTAATTGGCAAAAAATATAAACTGATGTCCAAACTTCTTGACTGAGGGCTTCAAAGTTATCACATTTGAACATGCTACTTTCAGAGTGACACTGACCAAGGCATCATTATACTTTCAAATTAGGTGTAATCAGAAGTTGAGCTCCTTTCTCAGGTTTCTGAGTGTGGCCAGGACTGGCACTCTCTTTTCCCTCTCAAATTCCTCCTTTTCTTAATGAAAATAAATGTGTTTACATGGGCAGACACTTTCAAGTTTTCTCAGTTCTAGTTAAAACATTTCAATTTAATGTTGCCATGCTTTAGCAAATAGCAATATAACTAGGCAGGATGTGATGAATGAAGCCACCTAAATATTTTCTGTAAACTACCTTTACATGTAAAACCAGCATCGTGTGCATTAAAGGGATCCCATGCCTTGCAAACAGAACTGTAATTTCAATTGACTTACATTCTGTGGTTAAGAATGTGACTTCTGACCAGCCTGGGCAACATAGTGAGATCCTATCTCTACAAAAATTAAAAAAAAAAAAAAAAATAGCCAGCAGGGGTTGCATGCCTGTAGTCCCAAAAATTTGAAAGGCTGAGGTGGAAGAATTGCTTGAGCCTGGAAGTTCGTGGCTGAAGTGAGCTACGATTGCACCATGGACCCCAGCCTGGGTAACAGAGTGAGACCCTGCCTCTAAAAAATAAAAATACCAAAGAAATAAACAACAAATGAAAACAAAAGAAAATGACCTCTTACCAAATATTATTTCAGCTTCTAGAATGGCCCCAGTTCCTGGCTAGTGAGGAAAACGATAATCTCACTTTTGCACTTTGTAGGCTGACACATCTTACTAAACCCTGAGGAGCTTTAACCAACTTGAATTGGGTGTGAACCACTTTTTTCATTACATCGTGAGAGGTTACCATTTGCCATAACTTTATTTTCCCTTAATTTTTTATCTAAAGTCACAGGACTTTTTTCTTCATGAGGAAATTTCTGAGGGGGTTTGATAAGTGTAGAATGCCCTGAAATAGCTCAATAAACATGCTCTTTGAAATGACTAAAGGAGATTTTGACTCCCCACCCCACAAGAGATTGAATTAGGGCTAGAAAGAAGAGTATGATGATGCAGGAAAACCTTTTCTGTCCCAATAAACCATTAGTCTGCACTTCCAAGCCTCCCAGAGCACCCAAGTGCTAATAAGCAATGACAACCTTAAGATCCTCTTGCCTCCCCGTTTCTTTTCAGCAGATCCTTCTACATACTCTGTCTTTTATTTTCTGGTCTTCTATTAAAGATTTCTATACAAATATTTATACTGCAATGTTATTTCCAACTTTAGAAAATGTTTATTAGAGAGTCACAATTCCATATGCATCAGAGTCTAATTCCCCATATTCCCAATTCCACTGTAGACACTTCCTTTCTCCTGGATTTGTGGACTTTACTTCTCTCGACTCCTCCTCCTCCCTTTCTTTATGCCACCTCTTCCCTGTTCCCTATCCAGTGGGAGAGTAACAGGGATCCTAGAGAGAAGGGCTCATAAGGCCAGAAGAAAGAGTGAGTCCAATGATAGAAAGTTGCATGGTATCATGGCTCCTGCATGTTTCAGTCTTCAAATAACCTCAAAGCTATTATTCTGATTTAGAATATATTATACTTAGAATTAGTTTTATTTCTGGAAACTATGCAAACCAGACATTCCATTTTTATGGCGATATTCTAGCCTTCCTTTTTATGTTTATACAGAATCTCGGTAAATTTTGCCAAAGTGTCCCCATAGCCCCTTTATCTAGTTAAAGGGCACCAAAGAGAGGGAAAAAGAGATTCAATTTGTTACCTATTTACTTGTCACCCAAGAGGTAGATCTAGGTCCACAGTGAGAATATTATTGAAAAGATTTGACTTAATTTGAATCCAGGGAGGGGAAGGCCCAAGGATAAGCTATGGACTGTCAATGTATTTCACTTGTGACATACCATTTTTTAAAATTTGTCCTTTTCTGAAAGTTCTCAGTTCTTCCTGAAATAAGCCAATTTTGTAAGAACAAGATGGGTTTCTCAGATTTTTGATAGTTTCAACTCTTCGGTGAAAACTGAGTAACATATGAACAATTCCATCTTTTCAACTATTTGATAGGCAATGCAGGCCCCAAAATATGCAGAAAAGAGGAAGGGCACACCCAACAAAAGAAACACTCCTTCCTTGCTAAGATCAGAATTGGCTGGAGAGTGAAACCACAATGATTGCTGTTACAATGCCATATGGATTCAAGTCTGGTCTATATTATAAATGCTGAGGGAGTCTTAACCTCCTCCTAAGCCCCCCAGCCTTCTGTCCTTGACTGGAAGCCAGGGTTTTGCTATACATTTTGAAGCATCGTCCAAGTATTCTTCTGCTCTCTTGCCTGTAAAGAACAGAGGCCGTCTTGGATAATGTGTCCATGAGAGAGTCCACCCTCACACACCGTACAGTCCAAGAAAGCTATGTCACTATGTATATCCACATCTCTTAACAAAACCCTACAGTCATGCTGCATGAAACACTCTTCCGCAGGACAAAAGGTACTGGAACTTTCCATGTGGAAAGACGTGGTCCTGCTGTTGTAGAGATGGCTCAGGGGGATAAGGGAAGTACCGGAGGTAAGGATATGAAGCTATGAGAAAAGACCTTCAAAGAGAGTGGCCAGAACTGAGATGTGTGATGCTTTGGCCCCATTTTATGCACAGCTGTGTTATAAATGTGACGAACTAGCATTTCTTGGATCATGTTCAGCCTGGGCCACAGGACACAAAGGTGGGAATATAAACAATGTTACCTTGGGCCTGCCCTCCCCCAGGATGTGTATATCTAAGAGCTGAAAATTGCTGAGATCTGTCTTCACAGCTGCAAGGGCTCAAAATTGTATGAATATAATATGCATTTTGTAACTCCAAGTTCCTAGTTGTCCATAATTTAGGGGGAGAGGATCTCTCTGAGTCCCAATCTGTCTGTCTGTCTGTCTCTGTCTCTCACATCTATTTTAGGACTTGTTAGAGAATAAAGCCGTTAAGCCAGTTTGAATGTCCTCGTGAGATCATGAGGGTAGGACGGTGGTGGTGATTTTTGGTGGTGACTTTGTCGTTGGCCATTCATCCATTCACTCCAACAATCATCAAATAATTGGCCTTATATTTGGGTGAATCACTGAGTAAACTGCAGTCAAACAATTCTTAGATTGCAAGAGGTTCTATGGGCATTCCTGTTCCACTGGAGAACTATGTTTGAAATTAACAAAATATATAGGCATCTTCTAAAATATCTGCCTGCCCTGTATCTCCAATATTAATTATCTCTCTGTATCTATATGCCTTCCTTGTTAGATCATAACTCTACAGAAACTATTTTATTTTTCATCTCAGAAGACATGATTATATTATAGGAATGGAGGCCAAATTACTAGTGGGGAAACTGAGTACTACCAAAAAGGGGTTAACTCTTACAGCCGGGCCACAGGGCAGAGGTGGGAAATGCAGAGACAGACTAAAGTTTACACATCTCACTCGGCTGCCATCCTCCTGAGAAAAACAGTACATCCTCTATTGATTTCCATGTCTTAATGAACCAGATGTAATTATAAATATGAGGGTGAGAAAGACACTAAGGAAACTTAATTTTGAGAAGAAACAGACAACTAGTTCTGTCAGATGAAAGTCTTCCCCTGTGAAGACTAAGCAGGCAGGAGTAGCAGCTGATGGGCAAACTTCCCTTATAATTTGTAGGCTGCATACAAGCACATCCTCTAGGTAAAATTAGGTTTAACGTTTACATCAGTTGGTGCCTCTTTGACCTTTAATGTTGAGCCTAAGTGAAAGGCTCACTCTAGGGATAATACAAAAATGTTTCAGCCAAGTATGATGAACTAACTTCCTCATGTTCAGACAAAGAGTGAATTGGCTTAGAAATTACAATCTAGCCAGAAACCTATATCCTTAAATAAGCCTTTGGTCATACTGTTTACATTCATTCAAAAACCCCAGTATTATTTGGGATGAAATCTAATATACTAGATATGATAAAAGAAAGCACAGAAAATTTTGGCAACCTCAGATGAAAGATGAAAAAGCAAAGATATGAATAACTTCCCAAATTATTGAGATCGAAAGGACATGGGTTTCATCATTCATGGGCCATTCCTTTAGAGAAGGGAAACTTGAAGAGGGCAAGGCAAGTTGCTGGCCACAGCAGAGCCCTGGAAGCTAATTCTCTAAGAAAGCTGGCTCATAGAACATCAATTTCACCCTGTCATGGAATCCCAGACTATGGCACCGGTTACTTTTCTTAAGTCATGTAGAAAACCACACCTAGTTGCATCTATTTTCTGGAATAAGTAAGTTAAAATGTTTCCTTCCAGCTAATAAAACCCCAGTGGGGACTTAATCCTTTCAATGTTCATTACAGAATGAACTAACTTCCTTATTACAGAATGCATAAAATGGGAACAAAACTTTGTAGGAGACTGAGAGAGTCTCAAAATGAGGGCCTCTTCATTGTTTCAGAACCTGGAAGGGCTCATAGTAAAGCTCGTGAAATGAAAGTTCAATTCTAATGGAAATGTTCTAATAGAAATAAGATGAATTGAATGTGTTCTCTGTCCCTTTATTCTCTTTCTTTTGGGGCTGAATCTATTTGACGAAGAAGTCTGTGTGTGTGTGTGTGTGTGTGTGTGTGTTTACAGCAAACTTTTAAAAAATTAATTCTAAAAATTTGGGAAAGAAATAGAAGAAGTTAAGAAGTGGCAGGAAAACAATAGAGTGAACTGTGGGATAGAGTTTGTGCCAATATGAAACATGTCAGCATATACGTTTTTGTACTTGATGATTTGAAAAATAGTTTACAGCTCTTCAACCTAACAACTGAGACCCCACACACTGCAAAATAATTACACTACTGAAGCAAATAAACAAACAAAAACCGCTACTGAAAATAATCACCTTTTACAAAACAGTGGCCCAATATTAACAGAAACTGAGGTCAATTTAAGCACACAATATTTTCACAGTGCCTTCAAAACCAAGCAAACTTATCCTCTTTTTTAAATAGTAAAGTTGGAAGTGAACTTCATTTGAACTATTGCCCTCAAAATCAACAATTCAATTTCCAAAAGCTACGGAGACATGAGTTCCTTTTATTTTCTTCCACTGTTTTCTCATCCTCCAAATTGTCTTTTATTCTACAAGCACTGTGACTGTTAGTTTTCTTTACTCTCGAGTTAAAAAAAAATGGTTTTCTCAAATGCTTTCACATAAAAAGAGCAGTGGAAACTCAAGTCTCTTGAACTTGGCTCATCTTAATTATTTTTAGTCCTATAGGGCTTCTTTAAGTCTATAAGAGTCAATAGATTTCCAATTTTTTTTTTTTTTCCAAACTCCATCATCTGTTCTACTCCTTAGTTCCAGGCACTTTGAAAACTCTAACTTTGATACTAGTTGCTTTTTTTTTTTTGGCTGAACTTTTCTCCCATTATCATGCATTCCTATTTCATTTCCATCATTCCTCTCATGGCCTAGTCTTTTTCTACTTCTCTCTTTCCTCTTTTATCTTTCTTTTTTTGGTCTACACAGCTGGGATCCATTCTAAGCATTTCCAAAATCACTTTTACCCATAATTCTTTTCACAGATTGTTAGCCTGTTGGAGAGGTGAGAATAGCCTTTGAGGTATAATCAAGATTTCATAAACAGTAAGGAACAGTTTGTCAGTCTTTCTTGATGAGTGGGCTAATGACTCTTTTTAAGGCTGAATTAAACACTGCAATTGTTAATTAACTCTCTTGATAAGAAATAACTCAAAGCAAAGCATGACTAAATAAAGCTGCAGTATGCCCACTCTTGACAATACAGTATTCATCTCAAGGTTTTTGCCCTCGTTGTCAAATCTCTTATAAGAACTGAATTTATTAAAATTTCAAACTTTACAAAACAGTTTCCTTTCTCAGGATGTAGGACTTACTAGTGACTTAGAAAAATGCTAAGAAACTGAGGCAGGGCATTTTCGTATTAGGAGATTCTAATAGGGAGAATGATTTTTCTCTTACTCTGTGACTCACACCAATGCCAAGCTTCTGCAAAAATGGGAAGTATATTTCTTAGCCTTAATTTTGTAGCATGAGTTTATGAAATACATAATGCAGGAATACTAAAGGCATCTAATTTTTTTCTCTAATTCCAAGAGAAAGAAGAAAGCACAAGGATACAACATCTAGATACGAAGTGGAGCCACCTAAAGCTGAAGGAGCTAGTGTCCTTAAAGAATATTTAACTGTTAGTCTTTCCCTACCCTGTGAGCTCACTGACAGAAGGGCCTGTAATTTATCCATTTTTGTGTTTGGCATACCTGGCATGGAGCCTAGGACATTGTAAGTGTTTAGTAAATATTTGTTGAATAAATGAAGATGACTACAAATATTAAATGTTTTAAATGAGCACAATCTGAAGTGGATGTATTGGAAAGATATTTCTTTTTGGATTATAAGCTTCATAAGGGCAAAAACTATGACTTATTTAAGTTACATTCCAAAATACCAATTTTGACTTTGTATACTATGGGTGTTTGGGACATTAATTATTTAAAATTAATTGTCATAGAGGATTCATTCAATATCAACTTCCATCTTTTCCTGATGGATGCGTTGAAAGCCTATCTTTGTGTGTTTCTCAATAAGTTCCCTAAGGAAAATTGGGTCAGTATCAGACCTTCTAAGTCACATTTAAATAATCATAGAAACTTAAGACTCTTGTCACTGACAAGTGCTGCAGACTAGCAGAAGTAAAGTTAAGATGATACTCTGGCCTTCTAATTTGAGGGCAGATTTTTATGATCCAAACCAACCCTGCATTAATGACTCAGAATCTGTTCTGGGTTTCTGAAGATTTCATAGCATGTGTACATCTGAAGTTCACTATAAACCCACACATATTTTCCCGAAGGATTAACCTTCATTGAAAATGAAAACACTCTAAACTTTTAATATAATTGAAGTCATTAAGGTTAATTTTTAACAATTATAGGATTTCCAGGAAGTCTTTTGAGATGTATTTTGCCAGGAGCAAACAAATTTAAACACCCAAAGCCTCATTTTTTTTAGTTCAAAACTACAGACCCCATAAAGGTGGGTCAGCTTCTAAATTTGGCAAAACTCCATTTCCTAGTTCTCCAGAAATGAGTATCAATCACCCTAAACAAGCAGCCAGCTACTAATCAGCAACCACATAAATGAGTCTCATTGAAAATACTTTAAGCTATTTCATGTGTCAAGTTAGAAAAAGCTGGGGAAAAGCTTTTCCCCTTCTGATTAAGTATCACAAATGAGCACTTCATTTAAGCAAATGCTTTCTGCTACCTAATTTGGAGAACGCACAGGAGAGCAAAGTTTTTACTGAAAATATGGGAGGAAACATGGAAAGAAGCATGAATATTCTTATGGATGTGCTACTCTGGGATAAGTGAATATCTACCACAAGTAAAATGACAGTTAATCTTTACAAAAGGCATACCCATATATATTTTAACCATACATTAATCCTTAAAAATGAAAAGAAAATCATGCATCGTTTGACAGGCTCAAGAAAACACCATTTAATCAAAAGTGGTGCTAAACCAAGCATTCCTACCTAGGAACCCCCCATCCTCAAGAGATCTGTAGATAGAAATCTAGGGGGATTGCAGATTTAGATGGGAAAAAAGGTACATTTTATTTTTACTAACCTATAACTTAAATTTAGACATTTCCTACCATTACGCATGCAGACAACCCACTACGTTAGTATTAGTAGTATCGATGACTTTGTCTCCAATAGAAATAAGATATTTACATAACACACTGTATTTATTATAGATACTTAGAAATTTTATTCTCATTCCTATTTTTATATTGTGGTAGTCATTAGACCAACTATTAGATTTTGCTTGCTATTTAATGTTTAAATAAGAAATATTACCATAAATGTTTTCTTAATTTTTGACACCATTTCAATATATTGGTTTCCTTTATATTTTAAGCATTAAAGACATTATTGCAAGCCAGTATTCTTTAGCTTCACCCATATGCAAAAGGTAAGAATTTTAACTGTAAGAGTTTGAAAAAGAGTAATCAAAATATTTTGTACATATTTGGGATGAGTGTTTAATTCAACAGACGCTTTGGCGCATTCTCTACTCTATTTATGAAATTATGCACTATAATGGGAGCTTAACGGTCATACACTGATAAATAATAGCTCCTTGTAAGTCGACTTGCTGATGAACATTAGCTAGATATATTATCTAAGCAATATAGACTTTGCATATTTTGGAATAGAGGAATATTCTTCTAGACTTTTACTCATTAGCTTTGTACTAGCTATTCCTCAAACTTGACAAATTTTTGCATTTATTGAGGCAATTTATTCAACTAGTTCTTCAAAACATAGGATTTAGGGAAATGAGGGTAAATCACTTCTTGATTTTATGGTAAATGAAAGAGGCTTAATTATTTCATTTTTACGCATTTTTTAGATTTTACTTCTATAGTCTGTATTCTTAAATAGTGATCACACTTTACATATTCACATTAATATATTATTAATTATATGCTGCTTTATTTATTCATCTATTCGCCATTTTTGAGGCCCATGGTATAAAGTTGTGTTAAGCATTGGTTATTTGTTTATCCTATAATTTTGTAGAGTCCATTTCTGGTGGCCTTTTCAACATGCAATAAATTATGTCAGTGCTTTCAATGTGGGGAATTACTAAAAATATACTTCTTAAAACTATTATGTTATGGAAGTTTTAGAAATAGAATAACAAGACACCTGGGACATTTTACATGGATTAATGAAGTGAGGTTTGCCTTAGTGGAAAAAGCAATCTCTGCATATGTGTGTTCCTGTGTGTGTAGGTGTGTTTACTACATCTTCTTAATCTCACTCATCCCAAATCATTTTCAACACTTTGCTCCCCATTCCTCATCTTCCAACACCTTTCACTAAATATTTTGAGAGGCAGTGGTAAGAGGGAGATGGAAAAATGAAGAAAAGGGTAGGAGAGTCATATATATATACAACTTTTTTAAAAGTTGTACATATTCCCTTTTTTAAAAGCCACTTTTTTGAGGCATAATTGACAATGAATGCTGTACATATTTAATGTATACAATTTGATGAATTTGGAGATAAATATACACCTATGAAACCATCACCACCAATCAATGCAATAAACATACACACACACACACACACACATATATATATATATTCATAAAGAAGAAATGTACTCCCTAAAATTAAAGCACCATTTTCCATAGTAGGCTACTTTTCCAGCACTGAAGGAAAGAAAACCTTCTTTCTTCTTTCTTCCTTTCCTTTCTTCCTTTTTCTTTTCCTTTTCCTTCCCTTCTCCTTTCTTTCCTTCCTTCCTTCTTTCCTTCCTTCCTTCTTTCCTTCCTTCCTTCCTTCCTTTCCTCTTCCTCCTCCTCCTCTTCTTCTTCCTCCTCCTTCTTCTTCATTTTCTTTCTTCTCCTTCCTTTTCTCTTTCTTTCTTTCTTTCTTTCTTTCTTTCTTTCTTTCTTTCTTTCTTTCTTTCTTCCTTCCTTCCTTCCTTCCTTCCTTCCTTCCTTCCTTCCTTTCTTCTTTCTTTCTTTCCTCTATTTCTTCATTCATTCATTCGTTCTTTTTGTTCTTTCTGCCTTTCTTTTTCTTTCTTTCTCTCTTTTCCTTCCATTATATTTCTTCTTTCTGTCTTTCATTATATTCCAGGCACTGTTTTAGGTGCTGGGGATAAACAAAATTAAGGAGAGAGAGAAAGAAACTTGCTCTCAAGTAGCCTACATTCTGGTTGCAAGGATAGCTAACACACAAAGTAATTTATAATAAAGGAGAAAGTTAAACATAAAGTAAGAATAACAAGTGTGAAGGACTTTTAACATTAGTGATGGTTCTTTTTTTAAGAAGCCACTTTTTTGAAGCATAACTGACAATGAATGCTGTACATATTTAATGTATACAACTTGATGAATTTGGAGATAAATATACACCTGTGAAACCATCACCATCAATCAATGCAATAAACATGTCCATCACCTCCCAAAGTTTCCTTCTGCCCTCTTAATTAATTAATGTGTGTGTGTGTGTGTGCGTGTGTGCGTGTGTGTGTGTGTGTGTCTGTTTGCAAATAAGACCATCAGGGAGGCCAATATGGCCTTCTGAAGAATCAGAAAGGTAATGGAGTGAAGGAAAAATCACATAAGATGTTAGGACTATGACTTTTACTGTGACACGAGGAATGACTGGACAGTTTTGAACAGAAGGGTGACACGATTTAACTTATGTGTTAACATTACTGATGACTGTGATGAGAGTAGACTGCAGGGGGTGTGGTGGGTGGGAGGGAAGGGGGAAGCACGGAGATCAGTTGGGGGCAATCTGTGAATGCCCGTGGGAGGTGGTTGTGGCTTAGAACAAATGGTAGCAGTTGTGAATAGAAGTGGGTGAGTTGTTGGTATATTTTAAGGTAAGCCAATGGGACTTACTGCCGATTTGGTTTAGGTTATAAGTAAAAGAAAGCATTTAAAGATTACAAGAGGTTTGAGGCAGAACAACTCGAAAATTAAGTTGCCATGAACTCAGGTGGGAAAGCACATTTGGGAGTCGGTGTCTGGACATGTTTAACATATTCAGTTTGAGCTGCTTCTTACACATCCAAGTGAAGAATTCAAGTCAGGAGCTGGACATAGGGATTTAAGTTTTGGGGAAGGGTCATGCTGGTGATATGAATTTGGGAATCATCAGTATATAGATGATCACTAAAGACCTGGGTCTGGATGACAGTGGTGGATGGATGTAAATAGGAAAGACCATAAAAGAGAAGAGGCTCAAGTTCAAGGCCCCATAAGAGATGGGGGAGATGAGGAAGGACTAGCAAGAGCCCTGAGAAAATCCAGGAAGGTAGGAAAAATGCCCGGCAATGATTCCTCCTTGTGCTTTTCCATCCCCTGATATGGAGGGAATGTACATGTTAGCAGTGACAGTCTAGTCCTTGAAAAAACTGTGGGGATGATATTGTTTAGTTCAAATGTGTTTAAAGATGCTGCGACATATACCATATGCAGTCCACTGATATTTTTCTTTGATTTGAATTAAGACTTCCTGGCTACAGAACACTAAAATATATCATGCTGAAAATGGACACACGGAACACTCCGTGTGTGTGTTTTTCACAGCTTTCTGTGACATTTTAACTGAGTGTGGAGGATATTGTTCTTCTTTTCGTTACACTTGGTATGGCTAATGCTGAATGAGTGGGGGTCACAGTCATACCATGTGACAGATGGCGGTGTCACAGGCACACTTCAGGGATGAGCAGAAGGAAATGTGGCTATGAGAGATCAACTATTGATTCAGCTGCGCAGAGTGTGGTAGAGTGGAAATGTAAATTAAGAAAGTTACTCATCAAAATAAAGCTTCCCTTCAGGTTGTTGCTTTTTCACCATTACCTCAAAGTATGCATATTTTCTCAGTTCAAGCTATTTTCACCACTATTGGAACAATCAGTTATATTTGCAAAAAATACCCTATTCATGTTATTTTGTGTGAAAATAGAATTCAACGAAAGTTAGCTTTTAGTTTGGGAAAAAACAATTTTCTTGGGAAGTCAAATAATGATAGCTGTGAGTGGAAAGGAAGTCTAAGGGAAAGAAATCAAGAACATAGATTGCTTATGGAAAACTGGATTTAAACTTTGGAAGCCAGATCCATTTGATTGGGGGAAAACACTCAACATCATTGTAAGATGATAGCCTAGATGTGGCATTTGGTGGGGTTTGCGCTGCTTGTGCCTTGGGAGGTATTGAGCTCTTTTCTCTGAGGAATAGCACCTTCCCGCGAGACAGATCAAGGAAGTCCAAAAAATAAAATAAAATAAAAAGGGCAAACATCAAATGTCTCAGTTCTTCCAATGGTATATATCACTAGCCCTTTTCACATTTTAAAATGCTATTTTTATTTATTTACTTTTTTATTTAGAGACGAGGTCTCACTGTTGCCTGGGCTGGAGTATACTGGCATCATCATCGTTCACTACAGCTCACCTGGGGTTCACATGATCCTCCTGCCTCAGCCTCCTGAGTAGCTGGGACTATAGACAGATAGTCTACAGATCACTGTGCCTGGCTTATTTAAATAAAAATGTAGAGATGGGTCTTGCCATGTTGTCCAGGATGGTCTTGAAGTCCTGGTTTCAAGCAATCCCCCTGCCTCAGCCTTCCAAAGTGCTGGGATTACAGGCATGAGCCACTGCACCTAGTCTTACATGAGTAGTCTTAAGAAGGAAAAAAAATGTTTTGATAGAAGAAGTGCAAATTTTTAACTAAAATGAGTTTACGGAGATTTCGTGAAGTTACTTGCTCTTGCTTTCTGTGGCCCCCACTCTGTACTTGGCGCCTGCAGACACAAACCAAGGGAGCAAGCGACTTCACTTAGTCACAGGGGGAAGTGCCTCTCTCTGTGTCATTCTCTCCCTCTTACTGTCTCTTTCTCTGTCTGTCTGTCCATATGGCTGTTGCTGTGTCTCTCTGACCCTGTTCTGTCTTTCTCCCACATCTGTTCTCATCTTTCCCCTGAGGTTATATTATCAACTTTAGAATTAACTGATTGTTTTTTCTAGATAAGATTTTGGATAGAAATATATAATACGAAACAAATTATATTACTTGTTTCTCAGGTGGGGCAAAAATACATTTCTTAGGCTTCATTTCATATTCCTTCAAGGGAAAAAAAATCCCATCTAACTGATTTCTGTTTTGTGCCGTAAACGTTTGTTCTAGGAAGTGTGCATGGGATGTTTGAATTATAAGGTTTAGGTATACCAATCTGTGAGATAAAGGATAATAACAAGAACCTCTAACCCTACATTTTCAAAATTCATTTAAATGAGTTTGTGAAGAACATTTTTCATCTTATTCTTAGACATTGTAGACTTGCTCTTGATAACTATTGAAAGTAAATCAAGAAAAATTGAGATAGATCTGTCTCCTTATAAGCCCTCCTCTCTTACAGAAATACCATGCCACAAAAGAAAGTCAAGAGTTTTTTAGCTTCATCTGCACTATTTCAAGCAAAAACAAAGAATTAATAGCAAATTAAAGGAATTAGCAAGGACATCAGACGAACTGCATGGAACCTCTGGTTTTTTTCCTTCTTTTCTTTCTTTCTTTTTTTGTTTTTTGTTTCCTTTTTGTTTTTTAAAGTATTTATTTAATCCTTTGAACTCCATGATAAATTTAGGTCAATGACAGGTGATAGAGTTTAATGATGTGGTCCAAACATCCTAAGGAAATAAAAAGTCAAAAATAATTCAACTTGTGGTCAAGATTTATAGCTACTGACTTTGTGGCATTGAAGAAAAGCCCATTAAGCATTTACTGCATCTCTTTTTCTCCCTAGAGGAAAACAAAGTATTTATCTCTCTGTACCATGATTAGAGAATTGTCACCTTTCAAAAACAATGTCTTGTGTCCCCAGAGCAGGAACATAGCAAGAAAATCACAGAACAGTTTCTTCTGAACTTCTTGGGAATCATGCAGTCATGCCTTTGCTGAGGTATTTCCTGTAAATATGCAGGAGTGCACATTTATTGAATGCCAATAAGTGCCAGACACTGAACTGCGCACTTGCCTTACTTTCAGCATTTCAACAGCCTCATGATATGTTTTATTACCTTCATTTTCCAGATGAGCACAAGTTTCAGAAAATTTAAATGATTTCTTGGATGTCACAGTTTAGAAAAGCTGTAGAGACAGGATTAGAATGTAGACCCATTCAACCATGATAAATTATTTAATGTCTAAAATTACTTATATAAATTAGTGTGTGTGTGTGTGTGTAGGCAGCCAATGCAAGCCAATCAAGGGGATGGAAAAGAGGATTGTTCTTTTGTCCTAGTGAACGGAAGTGATGTTATACTTTTTGAGTTACGTCCTCAATGAAAAATGAGAAAATATCTTTTCTTCTCTCATTGTCCAAACCCATGGACTGGAATGCAGCTACGCTATCGAGTAATCTTCTACTATCCATATAAGGGCAATTCTTTAGGGATAGGAGAGGAGCAAAATTAAAAGATTTCAAGCTCTTAAAGCTTTTAAGCCACCTTCAGAGGCCTGGAGTCTTATTCAAAATATTCCTGAAAATTTAGTTTGGATTTTCTTTATATCAGATTAGAGCATATTCTACCTAATATAGAGTTGAAGACAGATTAAACATTAATTATCTAAACTACAGTAAAGGGGCTAGAAAAATAATAGAGTAAAACTGAAAAAGTAGGAAAAAATAATAGTAAGTATTAGTTA
Organism: Rhinopithecus bieti; assembly: GCF_001698545.2. NCBI lineage: Eukaryota > Metazoa > Chordata > Mammalia > Primates > Cercopithecidae > Rhinopithecus > Rhinopithecus bieti. The sequence continues at coordinate 2,431,097 of NW_016814250.1, forward strand.
TCTACAAATGTGTAAATTAACAAAAGGTACTCATCTATAAATGAAAACCTAAACAAATCTATAGCAATTAAAGATATTTAATCATTAGAGAAAAATATCTACATACAAGAAAAGCAACAGGTCTATAGGTTTTAACTGTTGTGTTTAAGAAAGTTATCAAGAAATAGATAACACTTTTCTTATAACAATTCCCCAGGATTTAGAAAAAATGTTATAGTTTCTCCACTAATTTTATGAAACTAGTATGAGATTGCTAATGATGCTGCAAATATAATAGAACCAGGAAAATTATTGGGCCTTATCATTTATGAAATAGATGTCAAAATAACACAAAGATAGTAAACTGATTCATACTGTGTGTGCATGTGTGTGTATGTGTGTGTATGCAAGGTAAAACAATCTCATAACTAAATATGGTTTATTCTGAGAGTATTAAGAGGATATAAATTTAGAAAACACATTAATGTAATACACCAAATTCACAATATAAAAAACATTGTATCAATGAATGCAGCAGCCATTTAATAAATTTCAAAAATCAACATATGAAAGAAACAATGAACAAAAGTAGTTATAGAAAGTAAATTTCCTAATCTAATTATTACTAAAAAGCAAGCAAATACAGTGATGGCAAACTGTTGGAAACATTTCCTACCTTAGTTATTCCCCCACATAGCTACCTTGAAGCGTAAGTTTAGTTAAATGAATACAAGTACAAGTTCTATGTGGCAGCTTCCAGGAGCCTTCCATAATACATACTTGGCCCATGGTCTTGTTCTTTCTTCTTCTATTCTTCTTTCTCCTTGTTGCTGCTGATGTGGAGGATGCCATGAACTAAGGGATGCCAGGGTGGAAAAGGAATGAGTGTTTAACAACATATGGCACCATATCAGTCCCAAACTGATGGCTTCCCCTCCTCTTGAAATGTAAGAAAGAAAGAAACTTCCACTTTATTTAAGCTGCTGTTACCATGATTGCTTTTTCTCAACACTGTACTAGAAAGTATTAACAAATGTAATGAGAGAAGAAAAGAAATGAGATGGAAACTATCAATAAATAAATTGGTTTTTGAGAATTATATGACTATACACTTAGAAAATCACAGATATTTAAATTACACCATCAACTGCTACATTTACATCCATATAATTTTCAGAAATTAAAAGAGTTGATAATACCAAGTGTTCATAAAGCAATGGATAAACACACCCCTTTTATGTTGTTGGTGGAAGTATAAAATTTTTAAAAACTATTATAGGACAATGTGTAGTTAGAATTCTTTTGACTATAGGCAACAAGAACCTTATATAAAACTGACTTAATTACCATGGAAACCTACTCTTACCATTAAAATCAGGCTTATAATGAGCAGGGGCTCTACAAGTCTTCCAGAATCCAGTCCTTCCTAATTCTCATTCTGCCATTCTTAATACCTCAGCTGAGATCGCAGGCTGGCCTCCTTCTTGGTGTCGGCAACATGGATCTTATCCAGACAGACAATATCCAGAAGAATAAAAAATCTCTATCTTCCTGTGACACAGGAGTAAGGAGACCATTTCCAGACCTATCTTGCCTATTCGAAATCAATTACCTGCAAAGAGAATAGATTAGCATATTAATGGGAGCAAGATTTTCAACAGGTAAAATTTAGAGACTAATTCAATGGTAATATATTCAGCTTGTGTGAAGCAATCATTAGAGGAAGAGACTTAAAATACTGGGATGATGGGAAAGAGTAGGACTTATAAGAGCAACATCTGGGAGAAGATGGGAAGCAGTAGATCAGGCACACAGCTGTGGAGAACTTAGCCCTGAACGTGAGAAGTAATGAGGAAGAGAACAAGGCATCTCCCAGATGAGAGGGGAGACAGATGGAACACAGAAAGGAAAGCAATGAGTTTTATCCTGCTGTGTTTCCAATCAGTTTTTCCCAGAAGGGATACTTGGCCAGGAAAACAGGAAACAGACAGGTGGTCTAAGGTCTGTAGGGTAAAGTTAATATATAGTTGCTTGATTATTCAGTCAAATTTTAGGACCAAAGAAGAAAAAGGAGTAGATTAAAAGCAATTATTACAAATTTATGAATCACATCAGTTGTCCAGACACAAGTCTGACCTAAATCTTTCCCTCCCCTAGTGAATGGATCTGGAGTACTGCCTGTATGGAGGCCATTCTAAACTCAGCACCAACAAACTAGACCAGAAAATAGTGAAAGGAGAGTCTCCCAGGATGTCAGTACCAAAAGTCAGCTAATGATCACCTACACAAACCCTCTTTCACAGAGGAGAAGAGCAAATCTCACTAGTGTACATAACAGCCCACTATCACTGAATTTTGGATTGGTGATGACTATGCTTCCTTTTTATCCCCTTAGCACTTATGAACATCTAACACATTCAATATTTTTCTTCTTTAATTTCTTTATTACTTACCTCCTCTCATGAGAATGTGATTGCCCTCAGAAGGATTTTTGTCTCTTTTACTTACTGTTATTACCTCAGCCTTCAAAGTATGTCTGGCATTTAGAAGGCGCTTAATCATTATTTGCTGAATGAATAAATTACATCTTCTCCAGTATACTTTTTACTTCCCTATTATACTTTTCATGGAGAGCTCTTGGAAGTGAAGTTGATAGTTGTAAAACCACCTCCATGCAAATACATTTTCATAAATTCTGCTTCCTTGTTGGGTACATAAAACTCCAGGGTTGTGCAGAATTCAAATCTAGGGCTGCCTGGCTTCAGAGTCACATATTGGATGAATTCAACCCATTCAGTTAGTTTTCTCTGAAAAGAAAACTAAATAAATTTTTGTGACAATAACAAAACAATGACTAACAAAAGTAGGAAAGATAAAAAAGAAGGAAAATGGAATCAGTATTATAGGAAAAATATATAGCGTTTACATAGCAGTGAGCTTCCTGGTGTATTTTTTCATGTATCTACATTTATATATTTATCCACACTGTTATATCTATGTTATAACACCCAAGAGAAATATGGTGGAAAGAATTCACTGGGCCTGTTGCTAGGGGAGTGTTAAGAAAATTACAACTTCCTATGACCCTTCATCTGCTGTAGGAGATTCTCTATTTTTCTCTTTTTGTGTGAAAAAAGATGAGGATGAAAGACTGTGGAGTTGGCAGCTACAAAGAAGAGAGTTGGTAGTTCTTAGGTGAATGAGAGAGGCTATTCGTACTCTCTCTGAAGTGAAATCTATTTTTTTCAGGAGTCATTTCCAGGGAAGGGAAGGAACAACACACTGAATGAGAACACGTCCATCTCTGGGGAGCCAGGTACAACCACAGAAGCAGCTTATGTAACAAAGGGTTTATTTGTGGAATTAGTTAAAGGAATCAAGTTTTATATTTGTGAGAGATGCAAGTGAGCATTTAAAGATTCCCATTGCCTGGGACTTTCCAGTATCATTTTGCAACCCAGATCCTTAATGGCAAATGTATAGATTAGTAGTGTGTGAGAGAAATTTTATATATGTAATAAGATGTCAAATAGGATATGTATTTCTAAAGTTGCTATTATGATCCAAAACCAAGAACCAATGTACCTCATGTTCTATGTTCAGGGACCCCACCATCTTACTAGCAGGGATTAGGGGGAAGAACCTGTTTAGAAAATGTGTATCCACCAACTCCTTCCACTTGCCAGCATCATCCTGATCAAAGCAAGAGGAAGGCTGATTGGGGAGAGAGGTACTAAGATTTTGGGAGAGAGTGGAGTTTGGGTATGAAATGAAAGCTCTGTTTTTCCTCTTTTAATGCAAAGTGGGAAACCTCTATGAGAATCACAAAAAGATTGACAGGACCTGCAAGGGGAATCTGGCTGAATGTGTGCTGAGAGGTAGAACACAAAGCTTCTCTTTTGTGCCATCACTGATGCTGAGTACAGTCATAAAGAGTGGGCTCTGGAAGAGCATTGAGAGTCCAAAGCATAGAACTTTATCCTTTTCAGTACTCTTCTTCCACCAGAAGGAAGAAGAACTGTGTCTCTGAAGTTTGGGAAGTATACGTAGGCATGGAGTCTGGCCTTGAGCTTTCTGTAGTAGAAAGGCCCATGTCAGCAGCCCTTAAAGGGACAGGGTGAGGTGTACCTGGGGGAAAGATGGTAGTAACCCTATTCCTCTCAATTTTCTGTGATACATCACAGTGTAAAAGAGGACCCCAGTGGTTTCCATAGCTACACAGAAAATTCATGGAGGGTAGCAGAAGAAGATGAGCCGTGGAGCTGCCAGGTGGCTGCCAGTCCAATCTTTTAAGGTTCAATTTAGGGAAAAGGTAATGATGCCTAATCTTCTGTAAAAGGAAACTCCCCTATGGGGGTACCTGTAAGTATCTGGGTAAAGGCCAGCTGATAGAATGTCAGAGAAAATGTCTTGCTCCCTATAACATGAAGGGAAACATTCATTCTCTTCTCAAGCCCTAATCAGCAAGTATCCCAATTTTCTTACTTTCTTTTCATCAAAATAGGAGAAGAATAAGACTTTCTTTACTGTTATCATAGGTGAGAAAAGATACAGAACTCAGAAGAAAATAGCCAAAGAGTACCAAATGCCTAAGGAAGGGAGAGATTAAGTAGAGTTTTGGGATCAACAAAAATAAATAAGGAATTCTCTGAGGACTAGGCAATTAATGGTAGAAATCTTTAAATTTTTTTGGATAAAAGAAACCTCCTAAGGAACACTGTTGAATAAAGGCTTGGTACATAAGCAGAGAATCAGGATCGTTTATAAATAATAACAAAGACTAAGATATAAGCAAGTAGCAACCCATAGCAGATAAGTGTGGGAAAATCATGGTGTAGGAAACACCAAATAGAGTTAGGATAATTTGGATAATGCAAGAAGAGAAATCAGGCCAGGACCTATGGTACATTGTATTTTCCAAGGATGGACACCACAATAGACTTCATCCCCCATGCTCCATTTACAGTGGCATTGACCATCCTTCCATCAAGTAGTGGAATCTCTGTCCCCAGCACCCCCACCTCCCCCAGGACACAGGGAGACCTTTGTGACTGCTTTGCTCAATAGAATACAGAAGTAATGCTTTGTAACTTCCAAGGCTAGGTTATAAAAATTCTGTTCAACCTTTCTCCCTTAGGACACTTTCTCTGTAAACCCTGATACCTTGATGTGAGAAGGTCAAGAGGAAGCCTATGGAGATGCCCACAACAGGAGACTCAAGCTGAGAGAAACTGAGGCCCCTGGCCCTCAGCTTTCACTGAGCTCCAGCTGACAACCATCATATCACCAGACATGTGACTGTGCCATGTTGGGAGGAAATCACCCAGTGTCCAATTGATCTGATGCCACATGTAACAGAGAAGAGCCCTCCCCTTTGAGCCCTGCCCAGATTGCTACTCTGCACCAAATAAGTGGTGGCTGTTATTTTAAGCCACTAGTTTTTAATTTTTGTGTGTGTGTGGTGTAAGGTGGGAGTTGGTGTTACATAGCAATTGATGACCAGAATAGAACCAAAAAGGGATTATTTACTTAGCCAGAGTTACCCAAGAGATTTCTGCAGTTCCTTTGGCCAAGAAATTGAACGTTTTTATTAGTACTACATTTTGTATTATGTGAGTTTTCTATGATATGTTACCTCCTTAATAAAGTATGTGTAGAGCATTTTCACTTCAGTGTGTAGTTCAGGTCATCTCATTAATCCTCTTGATAGTCTTTATTAAATTCTGAATTAAAAGAACAGTTTAGTTTTAGTTCAATACATGGAATGGTCAACTTCAAATAACAGTGGTTGAGAACCTGTTTTTCAAAAGTGGTATGGCATGTGAGCAACACTTTTTACAAAATTCTGATTTGCCTGGGCTATGTTTCAACTAAGTGAGTGGCATACAAAAGTTGTTAAGAATTGATATGTGTGTGAAATGACACTGCCTGAAATTTCTTTTCCAAAGCGGAGTGGTACATTTACAAGAAGTATAATCCAGAACCTTCGTGTAACAGTAGTTAGTATGAGGATGCATTAAGTTTTTGTATGTAAAATACGCATAGCACACACAGTATCCTCTTACCAGTAGGTTAGCAAAGAATTATTAAATGCCATTGTGTTCCAATATAGAACTAGACCTAGGAGATATAGCAGGGAACAAAACACAGTGGTCCCTGATGGGACATTCAGATGATAAACAGATATATACAGCTCAGAATGTTGAGAAGTATACAAAAAAAATGAAACTGGTAAACAGGATAGCATGTCAGGCTAGGGTGAGGGTGGGTAGGCAAGGCTGTTATTTCACATCAGATTCTCAGGAAAAACCTCTCTGGTATGATAAGCTTTGAACCAACGTCTTCTGGAAGGAAGAGCAAATGAGGTAGCTACCTAGGAGAAGGGCATTTCAGGTAAGGGGAACTGCAAGTGTAAATACCAAGAGTAATGTTAGTGTGTTGGAGGGACAGCAAAGACATCAGTGTGGTTGACGAAGGATAAGACACACAAAGGCATCAGTGTGTCTTTGAAGGATAAAAAGTACCAAAGGCAGGAGGCAGATCACGTACACATATAGACTATTGTATAGGCCGTTGCAGAGATTTTAGCTTTTATTGACTAATTATAGATATTCATATATGTCATGGGCTGAAGGTTGGGGATCTTCAAATTCATATGTTGAACCCCTGTATTAGTCTGTTCTCATGCTGTTTTGAAGAAATATCTGAGACTGGGTAATTTATAAAGAAAAGAGGGTTAATTGACTCACAGTTCTGTATGGCTGGGGAGGCCTCAGGAAAATTACAATCATAGCGGAAGGCACCTCTTCACAGGGCAGCAGGGGAGAGAATGAGTGTCAGCAGGGGAAATGCCAGAGGCTTATAAAACCATCAGATCTCCTGAGAACTCTCTCACTATCATGAAAACAGAGTAGGGGAAACCGTCCTCATGATCCATTTACCTCCCACTGGGTGCCTCCCACAACATGTGAGGATTATTACAATTCAAGTTTAGATTTGGGTGGGGACACAGAGGCAAACCATCTCAACCCCTAACTCCCAATGTGATGATATTTGGAGATGAGGCATTTGGAAGGTAATCTGAATTAGGTTAGGTCATGAAAGTGGAGCCCTTATGACAGGATTAGGGAAAGACACCAGAGCTCACTCTCCTTGGCAGTCACTGAGGAAAGGCCGCAAGAGGACACAGCGAGAAAGCAGCCATCTACAAGTCAGAATCAGAGCCCTCTCCAGAACCTGATCCTGCTGGCACCGTGATCGTGCACATTCAGCCCCCAGAACTGTGAGAAAATAAATATCTGTTGTTTAATCCACCAGTCCATGATATTTTGTTATGGTAGCCCAAGCTGACTAAGACAATCTAGCCATAACTACTGTGATATACAGTATAACCGCAATGTCAATTAGCTTTAATTCAACACTGAAATATTCTTTTCTAAATACTCTTTTTGTCTTCTCTGATTTCCTCAGTCCACTACTAGCTTTCTGATAACAAAAGTACTAATTGCACAGTTCATTGACTGAAATTGCTTAATAGTCAGTTTCAATTACAATGACTTTTCCAGTTATATTTCTACTATTCTGTTTTTGTGCAAATTTGAGCAAAAATATGAGCTTTGGGAGATGTGCCTCTCTCTGCTAGTTGGAATGTCTTCTGTTAAAGTCTTTTGCAAGCTGTGTGACAAAAATTAAAATGAAAAGTCTTCTCTAATATGCATATTACAATTTTATTGGTAGGAATTTTACAGATTGCCCTGGCAGATTCTCACTCATTATGTAGAACTCTTTCTGTCTGTACTTATTTGTTTGTTTAATTATTAATTATTTTTTCTCTTATCATTCGATGTTTCCCTTACTTAAAACAGGTGGGGTTTGGTGGCTACTGCTGAGTTCATTTTCTCTCTGTTTCTGGCTTATAGAAGTGCTCAGGCACCTTGAAATGGTGGAGTTTTCAAGGATGCAGGGAACCACTTCCCTTTTTAGAGCTCTCATACCTTAACCTTCTCAACTTTTTCCCTGTTCCTTGGGCCACTTCTTCCTGGCTTGTCACTGCTTCTGGTTCTTCTCCTTTTTCATTTGGCATGCCCAACGTTTGGCTCGGATTTTTTTCTGGGATTTTTATCAACTTTCTGGAAAATGGGAGGGGCTGTTTATTGTGTCTCACTCAAGACTGGGTTTTTGTTTTGTTTTGTTTTTTTTTTTGGAAAGAAAATAATTGGCTTCTTATCTCCAGAAAAGATACATGCAAGAAACTAACAACCCAACAACCCTTAGCTCTGGGGCTTCCTACTCCCAGCCTTTAAGACTCATCTACTGTGAAGTGAAGGTATAAATGGTGCTTCAGAACCTGTTGCTCTTTAACTTTCAATGATCAGAATAGGCTCTGAAATGTCTTCAATTGCAAATAACAGTGAGATGATGATCTGGGCCCACAATAGACTTCTAAGAATGGGATAATTTATCATTTGGGGAAAAAGTAAACTTATAATAAAACATGCCTCATCTCATGCAGTACTTTCCACACAGACATAAATGTCATATTTATATCTCAGGGAAATCAGAGCCACAAAATAAAGTGAATAGATAGTATTATTGAGACTCAAAATTCATTTTTTCTAATTTTGTTTAATTCTGCATCTTTCATGGCAGCTTTGGTTTTTCTGCTTATGAGTCATAGTAAGAAAATTTTGAAACAAAGCTGACAAGATTTATGAAAATTTCATTCCATTATTTTTTGGAAGAAAGTAGGCATTTGTTTCTCTCATATGTCAGTGTCTCAACTGTGTTGAGCACCATAGTGAAAATGTTGATCTGGTTTACAGAGAGGTAAATAATCCTGTTACATCTGTCCTGGGTAACTTTAAAGAGCAACTATAATTCTGAATTTTAGAGTCAAACAGAACTGACTGTAGCTCTTATTCCCAGTGTAGACTTGAACCACTTACTTAAACTAATTAAGCCTCAGTTTCTCTCTTTGAAAAATCAAAATGATATTCATGCCTGCCTCTTAGAGATACTATAAAAACTGCCTGAGGAAATGAAACATAAAGCACTTAGCAGCATACCTGGCACAGAGCAAATTATCAGTAAATGTTGGATAATATTAGAATTGTTATTGTTATGATTATTGTGCATTTACATTGCTTGTAACTAATGAATAGTGACATAACAAAGTGCTTTCCTCCATAACCAAGTGTAAACTTCAGTTGGGTTATTTAGGCTTTCTTATACCTCATATAATTTCCTTATATGTAGGTTTCTTATACATATAGTGAAGTATAACAGCTATTTTGGATCATCATTTTACTGTCCAAATGATAATATTTAATGACAGAGGTTCTGTGACTTGGTGGGTCTCCAATCACAAGTCTGAATTAGAACAGGCCCTATAGGTGGTGGAAATCTGCTTGTCTTCTCCCTTCATGACACAGCCTCACTCTCCATGATCACCATTCATAATCAGAAATGACATCAGAAATATGTCCTAAAATAATGCATACTGACAATAACATCATGATATACAACCTTTCACGTCAAGGGCACGAAGATTTGACTTTAGTGGTTTTCAAACACAAAATAACTGCCTTTCTATTCCTGTCCCTTCTATCTAATAATTAAGACCTTAATGCATTTTAAATAATAATAGGACCCAGTTATTAGTGTTCTACTAATGATAAATTACTTAAATATATATTGTTTTCCTTATTCTTCAGGCAACGAAACTGACAGTTAACTGAGTTTAAAAAAATGTCTTGACCAAAATAAAAAATCAGTAAACAGTAGGCGGGACTGCCAGGTTTAACTCTTGCTCATCAGGCTCAAAGGAAGCAGCCCTAGCCAACATGCATGCTTGTACAACATATGGAACATTGCTGAGAAAGATTTTTCAGACAGCCATTGTAGGCAAAATTATTCCCCCAAATGAACAATACCAAACTGTGGTATAAATGGTGCTGCTTTCCTTTCCCCATGCATAATCCAGGTGGTGGTCGACCCATAGGGGCTGCACCTAGTACTCCACAGACTGCCTACAAATTCTACAGAATAAATAGTCGAACAGCTTGATGGATTCTTGTGAATTTACATACCATGCCAAAATTTCCAGCAACCTAACTCCACCGGTTTCTGTGTTAGTTGACATGGGGCAGAATATTTACACTGTTGATTTCTACAAGAGGTAATAAGAGCTGTGTAGCAATAAAGGGTCATTTAGGTCATCTATTGGGCTGAACTTACTTTTTAAAACTTGTGGGCAAAGTGCATTCTTAACAATCTTGAAATAAACTCAGCTGTATTTGATATATAGGGAAGCCACAGGAGGTGGTATATATTGGAGTGGCTACGGGCATTTGCTAGGGGTTGTTTTATTTTGCACATGCATGTAAAGCTCAGAGCAAATGCAGTTTGTATTCCAAAAATGACATACAGGTTTAGAAGAATTTGGTCCTTAACATGAACTAAGGCATCTTTTGTGCTTCATATTTAGTATTTAGACAGAGAAGTTAATTTTGAAAAATGTAATGTAGTTTTTTTGTTTTTTTTTTTTTCTTTGAGACGGAGTCTTGCTGTGTCGCCCAGGCTGGAGTGCAGTGGCGCGATCCGGTTCACTGCGAGCTCCACCTCCTGGGTTCATACCATTCCCCCGCCACCACGCCCGGCTAATTTTTTTGTATTTTGTTTAGTAGAGATGGGTTTTCACTGTGTTAGCCAGGATGGTCTTGATCTCCTGACCTCGTGATCCACCCACCTCAGTCTCTCAAAGTGCTGGGATTACAGGCGTGAGGTAATGTAGTCATTTTTAATAACTGTTTTGCTAAAATAGTTGTGGTCTATACAGGAAGCACTGTCTTCTAAATTGTGTGAGGTATTTACTGTCTTCAGTTTATACTTTCAGAGCACAGTTTCAACAGCTGTTTACACACACACATACACACTCATACATGCACAAACAATTCTCAGGGTTGATGGTTAAGAAATAAATACTAATGACTTGGCTCTTCTGCAGCAGAGTTTCTCTGCTAAACCTCTTGGGTCTAGTCCTTGGGTGTACCATACTTAGAATTCCTTCCCAGAGCAGTTCAATCTTCTTGATACGGTGCTAGTTAGCATAGCTTCATGGTGAATATGTCCCACAAGTGACATTACTAAAATGAGACAGCCCAAATCCACAGTTATCAGCCACTAATAATCCTGTCAAGGCAAGCCTTTGCCTCGAGCCTTGAAAATTGTACTTGATACATCAAGATGACTTTATAGAACTGTAGTAATTTTTTTTCTTCTACAGTGAATAATACTCATGCGATATTCATATTTTGATATTTTGTTGTTGCATTTTAAGTGGCTGTGTTTATTTACATCAGAAAAATATCACATGATCTTTCTTATATGGATATACCATTGAAAGTGCTCCATCCCAAGTCATTCCTTTCCATGATTTTCTATCTCAGTTCCCTTTTTGGTTTACTTTATATTACTCACTCATCACAATTTGTATTTACTTTATTTCTTCATTTTATATAGTTCCATTGGATACAGAATATGTCTGTTTTATTCACCATTGGATCAAATATAAATAACAATGTAAAGGCCCTCAGTAACTATCTGTTTAATGAATGAGTGAATAAAGAAATGAATGGATGAAATAAAAGATAGGTATTAACAACTGAAGCAATCACCTCTTTAGCTCTGCAAACACTTTTTGAGAAGGCCAACAAGAGGCAGTCTTTCTAATATTTTAAAATATTTTTCCACAGACAACTGGACTGCAAATGGTAGACTTTGGATGAAATCATTGGGGAACGGGAGGAAAGGAGTGTGATTAAGTATGGGAATTATGTTTGTTTCAATCTGCCCTAGTAAGTTCAAATTTCATACTGAGATGGGGACAGAATAGTCTTTATTTTAAAAAGGAAAAGAAAAGCAGTTTTGTAATCTTTAGGCTAGTCTCTAGAACGACTATGGGCATTAGCAAAATCCTTGATCTGGAAGCCAGCCTTGAGGAGGTTCCTTTTGTGAGTCTTGTCCTCTCATAGCAAAGATTTGGAGATTCCAAGCAGGCCTCAGTAGTCTGTGCAAGTGCTAATGTATGAATCAAAAAGGTGCCTGCTGACTATCACCTCCATGCTATTGACTTTAGAGTCAATATGCACAGAAAGCAAAAGGAAAGAAAGGTACTGGACAAATTAAACTGTAATAATGTTCCTCAGGCCTTTACCCAAAGTGAAAGGACTTAGAAACAAAGTCAAATATCACATCTTCTCATTTATAATTGGAAGCTAAACAATGGGAACTTATGAACATAGAGAGTGGAATAATAGACCCTGGAGACTCCAAAAGGTAGTAGGGTGGCAGGGGACAGGGAGGTGTGGAGGGTGGGGGTAGGTGGTGAAGGCTGCAAAATCACCTATTGGGTAAAATGTTCACTGTCTGGGTATACTAAAAGCCCAGAGTTCCCACTATGCTACATATGCATGTCAGACATCTGCACTTGTACCTCCTAAACATAAAATTTTTTTTAAATTAAAAAAGTAATAATCATTATCCTCAGGGCAAATGTGAGCTTGCTCACTGTGTTAAGTAAATGCTTATATTAAATTTGAAACACTTTGTGAAAAGGTGTTTAGCTTTTATTTTGCTTTTCTATATTTTGCAAACAAGATTTAAACAGACAGGTATCCAATGATTTAAATTTACCTGTATATTACAGTATTATTTATGCTAAAAAATTAGACACAAATTGATTTTCTAAGAATCTGAAAATGGTTCAATGACTTGTGATACATCCTTATGATAGAATGTTAGGAATGTTATGAAAAGGGAAGCCCATGTTCCCCAGTCCCCATGTTCTCACTGTCACTTTCCATCACTCTCACACTTGGCCTTGTAAGAGAGCCCTTGCCCTCCTCACTACCTGTACTCCACAAGGTCAGAGGAGTTACTAAGCTCATTGGTACAAGTCTGATCTTCATTAGCTCACATTTTTCAGTAGTGTGGAATTCCTTTACCTCACAGGTGGAGACACAGTTTCAGCCTCTATTTCATTCTCTCTCTTTTCCTTGGGTCACGCTCTTTGGAGAACTGAAAGAAAGTTAGTGAGATTCTTCCCTGGGTCTTTTCTGCATGTAAAAGCACACCTAGCTCAGGATACATGGATCGCCTGCTTGCTGTTCAGAATATATATCTTAAAAACCTGATAAGGCAATTTCTCTCTATATAATTCTTCATTTTTCAGATTGTAGTTATTTGTGGATCTCTGTTTTCCAAATAACTTAAGAAACTTTGTTGAGTTCCTCAAATGTCTAAATAGATATTAATTGAACTTGCATTAAATTTTTAGAAGAACATAGGTAGCATCATCTGTATAATATAAATGACATCTATCCACAACCATAAGATGTTTTTCTATTTGTCTTTTATTAATGTTATAGTTTCCTCCAAGAAGATCTTACGCTTTCTAAGTAAAGTTAATACTTACAATTTTTGCTGTGTTTGTACATGATTTTATTAATTATTTTCTAGTTGCTTATTGCCAGTGCTGTATAACTTTGTAGGTTAATTTTATTTCTGGCAGTATTTCTAAATGTTTTTATTAGTTCTTAAACGTTCTTGATTTTGTTTCATTTTCTAGATAGTCATATACCATGTGTAAATAATCCATGACTTGCCTGCAACCTTAAAGAAAAGCAATATATAATTCACATTTTCTCCTATACTATACTGGAAGTGAGGAAACTATGATGTTTTATAAAAGCAACTCTATCTTCCAACAGTTTATCAGAAGCACTATATTTTGGGGAAAATAAGGGTGGTAATATATGTCAGTCCACCTAACTCCTTGGTTTTGTTATTAATTGATTAAAAGTCAACAATCAAAAAGGAAAAAAAGGGGAAAAAGTAACTTGGTAGTAGAGAGAGCAGGCACATATTTCATGCAGAAGGAATTTTTCAAATATAAACTTAATCTGCTCCCTCTTTCCTATCATATCCTGTTCCAAAGCATACAGAAAGTGAGCTGCCATCCAAGAATTTGAGGTATCTCTTCCTTTCCTGGAAAGAAAGGGGGAAAAATGTTGAAAGCATGACTTTCTTTATTCAATGAATGGATTCTGCCAAAGCACCCAGCCTGAAAGCAGAGAGACAATGCCTCACCACAAGAGGTCTTTTGGGACATGCATGTGGAATTGTGAAATTTCTTTGTAGTGTGGCTAAGCAGCTGGGTTATTCTAGCGGGACCAGGGGAAAAGGGTAACACCGTGAGGTGAGCACAGTCCCATTCTGATCCCAAAGAAAAGTGCTTTAGTTCCTCTGTAACTATCCCTCCCCACCCTTCTATACCCCAGACAGGGGGTTCTTATCGTCTACACACACACACACACACACACACACACACACACACACACACACACATTCTTCAGAATACAGATAAGGCACTATGAGCTTGATGTTTGCCCTGAGTCAAGAAATTAAAACAAGATACTGCTTTGAACATTGGTCTGTCACTATTGGTGTGGTTTTGCTTATTGTTTCTACAGAGACACTAGATTTCAACCATCTACCTTGACCTTGAACTTTTTAAAATTACATCTATTTTCACAATTTTTGGTATTCCAGTCTTAGCTCTGTTCTACTGTGGCTATGGGTTCTGGTCTCTGCTGTCTGTCTCCTTGGCTGACGTGCTTGATTTGGCTCCATGGATTCCTGCTAGCTTCTTACTCATCCAGTGGTTGAGGTCAAGGTTGAAGGACTCTCTACATCCACATTTCTGCCATATTCTCTAACTATTCAATATGCTTTCTAACTTCCATGAATCAACCAACCTCGACATCAAGTGTAAGCATGGGAGTAGGGGGTAGTTTTCAAAATAGATTCATACTAAGTTAAAAAAATTAACTATTATCTCTATTATGTCTATTCTAAAATGAAGATGAGACTGCTTTGGAGAGAGAAACTTTAATTAACCTCCCCCACCCCTCTAGAAAGCTTCTTATCTCATGCATCTTTTTATGGTGCAAAGAGAAAGACTCAACTATTAACTGGATATGATCCTCAAGAACGCTACAGGTCAGTTTTGAAAGGCTTTTTTAAATGAAAAGAAATACAATAATCTCTGTAAGTGCTTTTCGTTTTCCAGTTCAAATCTAATGATTATTTTTGAAAAGTAGATATTTTACTTTAGAGTTGTACCAGTAGAAAATGAAGTAAGAAGAAGAGTAGTATTGGTAATGGAGAAAAAAATTAGTATAATTTACTTTACCTAGAAAGAGAGTATTTCTAAGGATAACAAATCAATCCATTTCAGACTGATCACAAAGAAGAACCCCCAATATACTTCATGCTTAATTCTTTAGGATCTAAGTTTCAATTATGTAAGAATCATATAGAAAGGTTATCTGATTAACAAGACAGAGAAAAAGAAACATTCCCATTCACTATCTTCTTTCTTACCCACTTTCACAAATACTATATGATAACTGATTCTTGCCAATATAATTCTACTTAATCATTGTTATGAGAATTAGGTGGCCAAACTTTTCATCAAACATCTACTAAATATTGGGAAAATACAGGCTTCATAGTCATATTTAATTTAGTAGTCTACAAAAGGATTATATGAAAATTGTATTTATATATGCAGAGCAAATGGAAGAAATGGGGATATATATTTTCCTAGTAGTCTGTGGTGGCATCGAATTTAACCTTGGGATACCTGGAATAAAATGCCTTGTGATGGGAAGAATCGAGAAATTAACTCCAATTACTCACTTCATTTAGAATATATAATATCTATTTCACTTAAAGCACATATATATTTTTGGTCTTGTGCTTAAAAAACACAAAAGAAAAAGCTGAACATATTAGGAATTAAGAAACCTATTTATTATTTTTTAGAGGAGTTGTTGGAAATCACTTACAAATTTGGATCATGATCTAGGTTGAGTAACATATTTCTACATCTAGATTACTATTGTCTGTGAATCTAATTTATGATAACCTGCCAGGTTCCCTGTGGCTAAGAGATCTCTTTTGCTCAGTGGCATCTTGCTAACTGGCTGCCTTTTGGAGGCAGAAAGCTGAATTTGTTAATATGAATAACACACTGGGAGGCTATGAACAGTCAAGACAGAGTAACGAGCCTCAATCTAATTTTTATCTTCCTGTCATCCTGGATAGATTCCCTAAGAGACAATAATGAAAAGTGCAGAGAAAAAATTCCTACCAGATAAGAACAGTAAATTGTGTTTTGACAGCCAGCTTTGGACTTTGTCTCTCCTCTTCTAAGTAATCATAAAAAGAATGTGTGAGCTGAGGAGTATGAGGCGACATTTTTCTGAAACTGATAATGAACATGGAGCCAAAACTGCAACCCAAGGTCACAGATAATGGAAAATACACCATAGGCATTTTCATTGCCTTTATGTTTTTAATGATGTCCTCATTGTCTCTTACTGGGTTTGTGTTTTGTGCTCTTTTTACAGTTGCTTATGTTTCCTGCTCTTTGCCATTTGCTCTAAGGCTGCCACTAGCACTTCCATAAAATATCTTAATGGCCCCCCACAGGGCTTTGGTAGTGAAGGGTCTGCTAATGTTTCCATGATGACCCTGGTCTTGAAGATCTTTATATCACAGTCATCTTAATTTGCATTAGACCACGGGGAACATGTCACGTAGGTCAGTCTTGGAAGCCCTGTTTTGGGTTTGTGTGAAAAAATTTATAGCTTAAATTTCTCAGCAGTTGTGTAGCGCTAGAGCACTGAATCTAGTTACAGTAGCATTTGCTGGAGTTTTAGCTGAGTAACTTTCCATAAAAGTTAATTGGAATTACCTGAATGGAGCGTCAGGCAATGCTTTGAAAATAGAGACTAACCTTGTAATTGCCTTGTTCTCCTTTCACCTTCTCCTCTTGCCTTAAATAGTAGTACTGTAGCTGATAAGCTAGAATGTCACCTTACAGATGAAGACAGAATGACATAATAATTAAAAATAAACTATACCTTGGTTTAATAAAGGATTCCAATATAAATACAAGACAAAGCAAGTGTTTTGAAATGTCAGGGTGACCTAGAGGGGTGATAATAGAAAGATGCAAATGCCCATGGCATGAGCCCCTGGGAACAGATACCATCCCAGCATGGTGGTCTCTCACTTGACTTGGACTCAAAGGAAATTAGATACTACTTGAAAAAATATTTGCAGTCCATTCTCTTTTTATAAAATATAATAGCTGTTTCAAAAGTTTTATTTAAATCCCAATTTAAAGAATCAAGAAAAGAGTAGAGAATACAAGGAAAAATACCAGTAATACCCACATTTACACATTGTTTGAATTTGAAAACATATTTTAGTATTTAATTATTCTTTGAATTATCACAACAATATTGTGATTCACTAATAAAATACTTATTTTCAAGCTAAATAAGGAAATGATCTTCTGGCAGCATGAACATTGCATACAAAACTGGATTCAAATCCTGCCCTATCACTTTCTAGGTGAGGGTTTGGGGGAAGTTACTCAATTTCTATGAACTTGCAAATAAACAATGTAATGTCACCTTTACAGGACAGTTATAGGGAGTGAATGAGATTTATGCATAACCTCACGCAATCCTAGCACATAGAAGGCAGGTAGAATGTTCTAGCCCCTTGTTTTTTTTTCCTTTAAGAATATGAGGTCTCACTTACCATCTCATAGATGGTTAATAGTGGAGATTAAATTAAAAAATGAGTGTTCTGGCTGGGCATGGTGGCTCAAGCCTGCTCAAGCCTGTAATCCCAGCACTTTGGGTAGGCCGAGAACGTGGCTGGGAATCAACGAGGTAAGGAGTTCAAGACGCATCCTGGCTAACACGGTGAAACCCCGTCTCTACTAAAAATACAAAAATCTTAGCCGGTGCGAGGTGGCGGGCGCCTGTAGTCCCCAGCTACTCGGGAGCTGAGCAGGGAGAATGGCGTAAACCGGAAGGTCGGAGCTTGCCAAGTGAGCTGAGATCCGCCACGTGCACTCCAGCCTGGGGGACAGACAGAGCTCCGTCTCAAAAAAAAAAAAAAAAAAAAAAAAAAAAAAAAAAAAAAAAAAAAAGAGTGTTCTGACTTTTGGCCTGAATTTGTTACCTTTCATACCTTGTTGATTATAATTAAAGATAATTTGTCAAATATTCACACATAATTTTGCTTTAATTTACTCATTTTCTAATCAAATAAGAAAGTATGGTAGCCAAAGAATAATAATCTAGTACTAAGCATTATGGGAAACACAGAATAGAGAAATTTCTTTCCTTCCAAATGAATTTAAGAAAATTTAAGGGAATCAGAAAAATTACTACTATCTGCCAAAATTCATGGAAAATAATATGTAGCATCTGCCACAAAGTCCCACAGAAAACAAAAATCTAGGATGTGAAATGTGAAGTAAAGAGAGTCAAACTATGTAGATAACAAATTTGACCTTTCCTTCTTAATATCTAATTCACTCTCTAGTGAGTCAGTGATTTGATCGTATTACCCATTTTATTCACAGAAATGCACCTCAGATGTGTTCTAAAGAAACTACTTCAGAAAATCTTCAATTTGTAGTATAGCCAGATGTCTTGGTTTGCCTGGGACAGTCTCTGTTTAGGTCTCTTATTCTGGTGTAATTTTTAATAGTTCCGCCTTTTCACTCTCAAAGGTGTCCATATTTAACATGTATGATAAATTACATGGTCATTCTATTAATTAAGGACACATGCTCCTGTCATTAGAATATATACGGTTCTGTCATAATTCTAAACCCAATACCAGGCATCATAGTCGCTTTGCTTATTGAGGTTCATTACTCCTTGTCACAATCGAACTTCTAGAGATTGTGGAATAGGAAGCGAGGCTGAGATTGAATATCAGGTCCGGTACAAAAGAATGCGTAGTTTATAGAAGCAGAAAGAAGAGAATCACTGTTGGATACATCCGCTACATCAAAATTAAAGCATTAAAAAGCATTAACATCTTCAAAGAGTTTCTAGTAAAGAAAGTTAAATAATAAAGAGCAGAGTATCTGAACAGAGCATTCAGATGATGGAAGTCAGCTGCAAGTCGGACCCAGTTACATGTACTCAGAGGCTCAGGTTTGAAGTACACATGCAATTGTTGACAAAATTGTCAACATTGTAAATAGCCACATCGCTTAGTCCTATGAACCATTTTGATTAAGGTTCTGGAAAAGCTTCCTGTTAGATTGTGCCTGGCAAAATGTATCATGCATTTGGTTCAATGTAATTGGTTGTTTGTCTTAGTTTCTTGGAGTAAATAGATGAACTCCTGTATACTAGTTGCATTACTAGGTTGAACCATACAAAATTGTTGCTTTCCAACCATTTGGACTTAAAAAAGTGGAATTCCATCTGGTTTAACTTAATATAACATTTAAAAGATAGGATAAGGAAGAGAGGGGCTTAATTCAGCAGAGTAAATGATCTTGAAGCATTACTGAGTGTGAGAGGAGTAGAAGACAGGGAGAAGTCACTAAACAAATGCTTACTGAGCACCTATTTCTACATGCCAAGGAAGTGTGCTGAATTCTTGGGATCAGACTGAAGCTAAACGTACACACGGCCTCTTCTATCTATCATGGAACAGTCTATTGGGAACATAAACTAAGAATTCACCCTCTAGATATTTGTCTTGTGTTTAAAGATGAATTCGGATGAAGCAGCTGCTCTTCCTCCTTTTCTCTTATGTTTAATACTTTCTTCCTCTTCTCCTTTCCAGCTTTTATTCAATTCCAAAATATTTTTGTACTAATTTCCATTCACATTTCTTGCTCCGTCTGAAAGTCTAAGCTCATATTGCTCTAACAAACTTATTTTTCTATGGCTTGTATTAGTTACCTGCTTTGAGATCTGTGCCTTCTTCTCCCCAAAGCACATAAGTTCTTTGAAGACAGAATATGGGAACTCTTAAATGTAATTAACGTGTCCTTGTACTCATTGTATTCCTGGCCTTAAATGTTGCTCAATAAATTCTCCTTGATGCAAATGGTAACCAGTGCATACTGGTGATGGCATCTGGACTATTGTCTGAGCCTCAGCAAATCCAATAATATAGATAAATATAGATGTAACAATTACTATTCACCATTTAGAAATTAAATATAGTCACTTCACATTATATTTGAAATCAATTAAAATAATTTGCCTTTCTCATGTGTGTGGCCTTAGTTTCTTCACATCAAAAAATTATTTTTTACTGCTTAAAATGAAAATAAAACAATTACCAATTTGACTCTTGGTGTTTGCCACTTTTTTATGCAATCATATGAGAAACACAAAATTTTATTAGATGGTATTAAACATAAGGAAACCTTTCCATAAAAAGCTATAGTGACTTTAAGAAACAATTTTTCTCTTGCTTCTTTTCCTGAGAAGAGACCTTGAATCCAGAACCTGAAGGTCACTCTTGGTTGTCCTAAGATGTCAGTGGAAATGAGGACAGCCAAGAAGCTGGACGGTCACCAGGAGATTTGCTAATGTACAATTTGTCTGGCTTCCTGCATTTTGTAATATTTTCATAGCAATGTATCCACTTGAAGAACATAATAGATAATAACCAGCAATTTACCACATAAAACAAATAAAAACTGACCTATATGTCTACATGGAGGAGGAGAGGGGAATTACACACACACACACACACACACATACACGCACACACACATATTTCTTTGCATTTAGTTTAGAATTTGCCATAATACTGACAGATTCATTTATGCCTTTTTCTACCATAAATATATGGTACATATAATACATTATATATATAATATATGCATATTATATATGTTCAGTATGCTTATTTAGACAGCTTATTATTTAAACCAGTCATATTAATAAGTGTATATATTCTCCTCTAAATACAGTATTTCTAACAATGTTTTCAGAACATGCATTAAGTAATAATCTTTGAATATGTTAAATGTGCTTTATACAGAAATTCTCCAAAATAATTAGCATGGGGCTACTCCTAAGCCTAGGGAAACCAAAACCTAGACTTTAGAATTGAGGAGCAAAACAGGTTTAACA
Organism: Rhinopithecus bieti; assembly: GCF_001698545.2. Lineage (NCBI taxonomy): Eukaryota > Metazoa > Chordata > Mammalia > Primates > Cercopithecidae > Rhinopithecus > Rhinopithecus bieti. Next base: position 2,452,123 of record NW_016814250.1, read on the forward strand.
AAGTAGGTTGCTTGCCCTTAGCAGAGTACTGTCTGTGGTTCCTATGATAGATGGGTGGGTTGTGCTAGAGGCTGAAGGCCAGCGCGTGCTGTCAGGGAAAGGCCATGATAACTCAGGGCTTTACTCTGCTTCTTGCTAGTGTTTAGGTGAAAGGTATCAAAGTGATTCACAAAGTAATCATTTTGCTGCCTAAGAATACGTAACTTAGCTCTAGTAATAAATTCTACTTTGGCATCTGGAGACCACTTTCTAAACAATTCTCTGTTTAGAGCACCAGATAGTGAGGTTTTTAAAGGTGCTTCTCTGCTTCTCTGCTGTAAGCTCCAGGTCAGAGGTGAATACGCATGTCTGCTCTGTTCTTTGTCTCCCAGCATCAGGCCAGTACTTGACCCATCGTACATGATCAATAATTGTTTGTGAGCTTAATTTAACTCAATGTGGAAAACGAGTCCATCTTAATTTTCTTTATAACCTTAAATTAGAGCTTTCCATCTACTGAAGGAGGAAAGATCATAAATGAAGTGAAAGAATAGCAAAATGGGAGGAAATAAGATAATCAGATTTGTAATTATTTCAGTCTGAGCTAATACTTGCTAAGTGTTATTATTAATGTTCCAGGCAATTTTCTAGGAAGGTAGGTACTCATCTAACCCATCTGACAGATGAAGAAATTGAGGCACAGAAAGTTTAAGTGATTTGCCTAAGGTCACAACACAAGTGCCAGGGCCAGGATTTGATCTAGGTAATAAACAGAGCCTGCACCGTTAACTGAAAAGTTAGTTTCCTCCAGACTATTATGCTATCAAGTTAGGTTATAAAAGCATCTAAGGGAAAGGAAAACGTGTTTGAAGAAGGTTGACAAATTTTGCAAATTTATATAACACTGAAAAAAAGTAAAGTCTAAGACTTCACAATAGTAATTCTGCTTTCAGTACTGGGATTAATAGTAATTCTGCTTTGTATGCTGGGAGTTAATCAAGTATAAAAAATTCAGCATGATAGGTGAGCTCCAGATGAGTTACCACTTGACATAAGCACATATGTATATTCATTCAACAACAAACACAAACACATTGAGCAGCTACCATGTTCAAGGCAATGTGCTAGTGACGTGGGCAGGAAGTACAACTTTTCAGACCTGAAGGGCACCGAGAGGTATATGAATAGCTGCAGTGCAAAAAAGCAGCATAAATAGCATGATTTGGAGAGGGAGATAATTGTTCCCCCTGTGGGGACCTGGATATTTGGAGACCGTGGGACTGCTTGCAGCAAGCTGCTTGTAACAAGCAAGGAACATTCAAGAGAAATACCCAGTAGTATAGCTCAATTGGTGCATACAGTGCATGAAGCAGATGAAGGATTTACAAGATGCCAGCCCTGTTGATGAAGATGTGGAATGCCAAGGCAAGGTAAGGAAAGGGTATGCATGTAGGTAGGTGTGACCGTCTTATCTTCTTATGCATTATTTTTCTATCTTCCAGCCTCCTATCAACCATTTTTTCGTCCAAATATAGTTGACTGCTACTTGTTGGTGTAAACACAAATACATCACAATTGTGATGGAAAGAACAAGGACTTTGACATGCGATAGACCTCTGTAGGAATCCAGGCTCCATCTCTCTCTGTAGCTCTGAGATCTCAAAAAAATTATTTGATATCTATGGATCTTGATTTCTTTATCTGTGAAATTAGCATAATATTATCATAACCTGAAGAATTATTATGAAGACTAAAATAAACTCAATAAACTCAAACCACAGTGTCTTGCTTCATAATTATTACTGAATGTTCATTATTTACCTAACAGTATGACTATCATCCTGTAATGAATGGAAAGCTACTGAAAATGTTTTAGGCAAGTGAGTAAGACAGTTGATAACTATATCTTGGTTTTGATTTCTATATAGAGCAGAAAAGAGGCTTGATTTTTGACTTAAAGAATTCATCAGTAGGTAGTGATATATAATATTTAGTAATCTACTTCTATTGCTGTTGCTCAGATTTGTGGAACACAAATCACTCTGCAATTACATTGCAAGTACCAAGAATTTAAAGAGATTTGGTCTGATTCCCTCCCCTTGGGCATAGGCATAGTCAGGGACTACCAGTCTTCTGTGTATAAAGGCACTGGGCTGTCTAGAAAACATTTTTCTGTTACGCAACTACTGTCTTACACTTCTCTCCTGCTTCTTATTAATAAATATACTAATAGAAACTACGAAAACTAGTAGGGGCAAAATACCCTTGGGCTACCTTGTGGGGATTCTGCTGTGCCTGTTATGGTTAATTGTTTCATGCACACACGTACATGGTCAGGATAGACAGACGGCCACATCTGTTCTTATCATTAGTCTCCAGAATAGCTAAAAAGATAAAAGAAAAGTAACTACAGTCTCAACATGATGAGTCATTGCATGTTAGGGGTCGAAGAGAAAACATCGGGGATGTGGGTGGTTTAGAAATGAGGACACATGAATCTTACGGCAGAAGTACAATTTTCTAGGCTATTGATATAATATCCATATACTGAACACCTACTTTCCTATTTCTTCCCTATATTTTTACTTCTAAGCATAATGAAAGATTTACCTTAGTGTCTTTCTTTCAGACTTCAAGCCTCCAGAGATTTTAAGGGTATATATTCCTTTTTTTTCTTATGGTTTTAAGTTTCTGGAATTTTTTCTTCAGAGTTGAATGGAGAGAGCCACTTATCACTCCATGCTTTTAGCCTGTCCAAGTCCGTCTAAGCACTCTTTGTGAATGCCCCTTAAACACCCCAACTATCCCTATGTCAGCAGATTTTATCCTCTTAATGCAGATGCCCTCTTTCGGGTCACTGATGTATAAAGCGAACAAAAATCGTCTTAATATTTATCCCTGTAGCAGTCCATTAGTTAGTCCTGACCAGTTACCATTCTCAATTCCCTTCGATCTTAGTTATTCAAACTACCTTCCTCCTCATTCAAATATCTTGTTCCTTCACACCTTAATTGCTGACCTTGTAAATCAGTTTTTTTGTATTCCATTATATTAAGAAATGTCTTAAATTCTGGGGAAATTATATGTTCATTGCTCTTACTCCCTCTACGTAAGTGCTTCATGACCCTTGTTCAAGAACATTTTATCAGTTTTATAATGCATAGCCTCTTTTAGTGAATTAACATTCTCTCTTTTAATACACTCATTTTATATATACTCTTTCCTCTTTAGTTTCCCTTTTAGAAAAAGCAATAATTTCTGTGTATTTTACTTGCTACGTTTTAGTATACATAACTCTATCATTTAAAAGATTAGCATATATTTTAAATATTTTCAATGTATATTTATTTCATATTTTAAAATGAAAATATATTTTATAAGTTAATGTTATTTACCTGAATTTGCTGATAAGCCATGGAAGATAAACTGCTTTCTGAGAATCACAAGTCATGGACTATATGAATGTTTTTGTCAGTGAGCCATTTCTAAAGGTTTACCTATCATCTGTGTGTTAGCCAGGGTTCTCCAGAGAAACACCATCAGTAGGATATGCATAGATACACAAGAGAGGATTTGTTATGGGACTTGTCTCACATGATTATGGAAGCTGACAAATCCCACAATATGCCACCTGCAAACTGGAGAACAGGGAAAGTTGGTGTTCTAATTCAGTTTGAGCTCAAAGACTTAAGAACCCTGGATGGGGTGAGTAGGGGTGAGGCTTCATGTAAAACTAGGAGTCCACAGGCCCAAGAACCTGGGGTTCCGTTGTCTGTTTGCATAAGACGATGCATGTGATCCAAAAGAGGAGGCAAACTCACTCTTCTTCAGCCATTTTGTTCCATCGGAACCTATGAGGAATTGAATGATGCCCACTCACATTTGTGAGAGAGGTCTTTTTCACTCAGATTTAAATGCTAATCTCTTCCAGAAACTCCTTCATACACACACCCAGCAATAACACTTTACCACCTCTCTGGGTATCCCTTAACCCAGTTAAGTTGACACATAAAATTAACCATCACAATCTAATAACTGTAAATTGCCTAAGAAACATTGGCTAAATTTTACTATTGATGAGCTTGAAGCATTCACTTATCTTTAAGAGATCATACTCTTCTTGGTGACTAAACCAAGCTTAGAAGTCCTTAGTAACAAAATTTTTGACTTGAAAACTCTTTTTAGGTCTGAGTATAGTTGACTGCTACTTGTGGTGTTCCTGAATTACAGTGTTGACTGTTAAATGGTTTATTGATGTTCTGAGCATCAAGATAAAAAACCAAAATTTATTTTTGACTGTATTCGTACTCACAGAAACTCTGTACAGATTGTTCATATGTATTATTTAAGATATTACATCATCATCATCACCCTGTAGATAACACAGATGACTTTAGGTTGAGTTTAATAATGTATTGATTCTGATTGTAAGGACATAGAAATTTCACTCAATTTTAGGTCACATATAGCTAATATCCACCACAGGAAACATAATCAATGCCGAGAAAGTAGAAAGTTTCCTCATACTGATTGAACTTTTAAAAAATAACTACAATAAGATGGCCGAATAGGAACAGCTCCGGTCTGCAGCTCCCAATGAGATTGATGCAGAAGGCAGTGATTTCTGCATTTCCAGCTGAGGTACCTGGTTCATCTCATTGGGACTGGTTGGACACTGGGTACAGCTCAAGGAGGGAGAGGTGAGCAGGGTGGGGTGTTACCTCACCAGGGAAGTGCACGGGATTGTGGAATCCCCTCTCCTAGCCAAGGAAAGCCATTAGGGACTGTACCACGTACTCTGGCCCAGATACTGCACTTTCCCCACGGTCTTCACAACCCGCAGACCAGGAGATTCCTTCCAGTGCCTACACCACCAGGGTCCTGGGTTTCCAGCACAAAACTGGGTGGCCTTTGGGCAGACACTGAGCTAGGTGCAGGAGTTTTTTTTCATACCCCAGTGGCACCTGGAATGCCAGAAAGACAGAACCTTTTACTCCCCTGCAAAGGGGGCTAAAGCCAGGGAGCCAAGCAGTCTGGCTAGGCTGGTTCCATCCCCAAGGAGCCCAGCAAGCTAAGATCCGCTGGCTTGAAATTCTCACTGCCAGCACAGCAGCAGTCTGAGCTCGACCTGGGACACCTGAGCTTGGTGGGGAGAGGGGCATCTGCAGTTGCTGAGGCATGAGTAGGTGGTTTCACCATCACAGTGTAAACAAAGCCACCAGCAAGTTTAAACTGGGTGGAGCCCACCACAGCTAAGCAAGGCTGCTGCTGCCAGACTGTGTCCTCTCTGGGTAGGGCGTCTCTGAAAAAAAAGGCAGCAGCCCCAGTCAGGGACTTATATATATAAACCCCACCTCCCTGGGACAGAGCACGTGCGGAAGGGGTGGTTGTGTGTGCAGCTTCAGCAGACTTAAACGTCTCTACCTGGAAGCTCTGAAGACAGCGGTGTATCTACCAGCACAGCATTTGAGCTCTGATAAGGGACACACTACCTCCTCAAGTGGGTCCCTGACCCCTGTGTATCCTGACTAGGAAACATCCCAGTAGGGACTGACAGACACCTCATACAGGAGAGTTCTGGCTGGCATCTGGCAAGTGCCCCTCTGGGACACAGCTTCCAGAGGAAGGAACAGGCAGCAATCTTTGCTGGTCTGCAGCCTCCACCAGTGACACCCAGACAAACAGGGTCTGGAGTGGACCTCCAGCAAACCCCAGCAGACCTGCAGCAGAGAGGCATGACTCTTAGAAGGAAAACTAACAAACAGAAAGGAATAGCATCAATATCAACAAAAAGGACATCCACTCAGAGACCCTATCCAAAGGTCACTGACTTCAAAGAACAAAGGTAGATAAATCCATGAAGATGGGGAGAAACTAGCACAAAAAGCCTGAAAATTCCAAAAACCAGAATGCCTCTTCTCCAAAGGATCACAACTCTGTGCCAGCAAGGGAACAAAACTGGATGGAGAATGAGTTTGATGAACTGACAGTAGGCTTCAGAAGGTGGGTAATAACAAACTCAATTAAAAGAACTAGAGAAGCAAGAGCAAACAAATTCAAAAGCTATCAGAAGACAAGAAATAACTAAGATCAGAGCAGAACTGAAGGAGACAGAGACAGGAAAAATCCTTCAAAAAATCAATGAATCCAGGAGCTGGTTTTTTGAAAAGATCAACAAAATAGACCACTAGCCAGACTAATAAGAAAGAAAGAAACATCAAATAGATGCAATAAAAAATGGTAAAGGGGGTATCACCATGGATCCCACAAAAATACAAACTACCATCAGAGAATACTATAAACACCTCTACACAAATAAACTAGAAAATCTAAAAGCAATGGATAAATTCCTGGACACATATACCCTCCTGAGACTAAACCAGGAAGAACTCAAATCCCTGAATAGATCAATAACAATTTCTGAAACTGAGGCAGCAATTAATAGCCTACCAACCAAAAAAAGTCCAGGATCAGATGGATTCACAGCCGTATTCTACCAGACGTACAAAGAGGAGCTAGTACCATTCCTTCTAAAACTATTCCAAACAATAGAAAAAGAGGGAACCCTCCCTAACTCATTTTATGAGGCCAGCATCATCCTGATACCAAAACCTGGCAGAGACACAACAAAAAAAGAAAATTTCAAGCAAATATCCCTGATTAACATTGATGTGAAAATCCTCAATAAAATACTGGTAAATCGAATCCAGCAGCACATCAAAAACCTTATCCACCATGATCAAGTCAGCTTCATCACTGGGATACAAGGCTGATTCAACATATGCAAATCAATACATGTAATCCATTGCTTAAACAGAACCAATGACAAAAAACCACATGATTATCTCAACAGATGCAGAAAAGGTCTTCAAGAAAATTCAACAGCCCTTCATGCTAAAACTCTCAATGAACTAGGCATTAATGGAACATATCTCGAAATAATAAGAGCTATTTATGACAAACCCACAGCCCATATCATACTGAATGAGCAAAAACTGGAAGCATTCCCTTTGAAAACCGGCACAAGACAAGGAGGTCCTCTCTCACCACTCCTATTTAACCTAGTATTGGAAGTTCTGGCCAGGGCAATCAGGCAAGAGAAAGCAATAAAGGGTATTCAAATAGGAAAAGAGGAAGTCAAAATATCTCTGTTTGCATATGACATGATTGTATATTTAGAATACCCCATCATCTCAACCTCAAATCTCCTTAAGCTGATAAACAACTTCAGTAAAGTGTCAGGACAGAAAATCAATGTGCAAAAATCACAAGCATTCCTATATACCAATAACAGACAAACAGACAGCCAAATCATGAGTGAACTCCCATTCACAATTGCTACAAAAAGAATAAAATACCTAGGAATCCAACTTACAAGGTATGGGAAGGATCTCCTTAAGGAGAACTACAAACCACTGCTCAAGGAAATAAGAGAGGACACAAACAAATGGGAAAACATTCCATGCTTATGGATAGGAAGAACCAATATCATCAAAATGGCCATACTGCCCAAAGCAATTTATAGATTCAATGATATCCTGATCAAGATACCATTGACTTTCTTCACAGAATTAGAAGAAAACTACTTTAAAATTCATTTGGAACCAAAAACAGAGCCCACATAACCAAGACTATCCTAAGCAGAAAGAAGAAAGCTGGAGGCATTGCGCTACCTGACTTCAAACTATACTACAAGGCTACAGTAACAAAAACAACATGGTACTGATACCAAAACAGATATATAGACAAATGGAACAGAAAAGAAGCCTCAGAAATAACACCATACATCTACAACCATCTGATCTTTGACAAACCTGACAAAAACAAGCAATGGGGAAAGGATTCCCTATTTAATAAATGATGTTGGGAAAACTGGCTAGCCATGTGCAGAAAGCTGAAACTGGATCCCTTCCTTACACCTTATACAAAAATTCAGATGGATTAAAGACTTAAATATAAGACCTCAAACTATAAAAACCCTGGAAGAAAACCTAGGCAATACCATTCAGTACACTGGCATGGGCAAAGACTTCATGATGAAAACACCAAAAGCAATGGCAACGAAAGTCAAAATAGACAAATGGGGTCTGATTAAACTAAAGAGCTTCTGCACAGCAAACGAAACTATCATCAGAGTGAACAGGCAACCTACAGAATGGGAGAAAATTTTTGCAATGTATCCATCTAACAAAGGGCTAATATGTAGAATTTACAAAGAACTTAAACTGATTTACAAGAAAAAAACAATCAACCCCATCAAAAAGTGGGCAAAGGATATGAATAGACACTTCTCAAAAGAAGACATTTATGCAGCCAACAAACATATGAAAAAAAGCTCATCATCACTGGTCATTAGAGAAATGCAAATAAAAACCACAATGAGATACCATCTCATGACAGTTAGAATGGCAATAATTAAAAATCCAGGGAACAACAGATGCTGGAGAGGATGTGGAGAAATAGGAATGCTTTTACACTGTTGGTGGGAGTGTAAATTAGTTCAACCATCGTGGAAGACAGTGTGACAATTCCTCAAGGATCTAGAACTAGAAATACCATTTGACCCAGCAATCCCATTACTGCGTACATACCCAAAGGATTATAAATCATTCTACTATAAAGACACATGCACACATATGTTTATTGTGACACTGTTCACAATAGCAAAGACTTGGAACCAACCCAAATCCCCATCAATGATAGACTGGATAAAGAAAATGTGGCACATATACACCATAGAATACTATGCAGCCACAAAAAAGGATACGTTCATGTCCTTTGCAGGGACATAGATGAAGTTGGAAACCATCATTCTCAGCAGATTAACACAGGAACAGAAAACCAAATACTGCATGTTCTCACTCATAAGTGGGAGTTGAACATTGAGAACACATGGACACAGGGAGGGGAACATTACACACCGGGGCCTCTCAGGGTGTGGGGGGCTAGGGGAGGGATAGCATTAGGAGAAATATCTAATGTAGATGACGGGTTGATGGATGCAGTAAACCACCATGGCACCTATATACCTATGTAACAAACCTGCACATTCTGTACATGTACCCCAGAACTTAAAGTATAATAAAAAATAAATAAACTATAAGTTAATCTATTTTCAGTGTGCACCTGTCATTTTATAACTTTAGAATTAGGCCTGCAGAAAGCATAAAACCTAGAGCTGCTAGGGATCATGTGCTTGGGAAATGGCCTTGAAGTCACTCACTTCACAGTAAATATTCAGCAACATGCCTACATCACTACCAGTTACTTATACCTCACAGAAAGATAGAAAGGCTCACAGTCAGGTTTTCCAGCATGGGTGGAAGGGTGTAGGTACTTTTAAAAAAGAAAAAGTAAAGACAGAACCGGGGTGCACCTTGAAGGACTTGATGGTGTCCCCACCATGAAAAGGAAGTGTTATTAGCATGAAGACATATGCCTGGAAATTAGGAACTTTGATCAGGAGTGCTGCTGTGGTCCATGCATTGTAGGGGCAACTTCAGCTTTAATGCAGTTACGTTTCCGTATCTTTATCGACAGTAAAGTAAATTGTATTATGTTATCTATTTCCATTGGCTTCTTTCTGTCAATCACATTGCCATCTATCTTGTGATGAAGCTACAATTTTCTTCCTTTTAGGCAAACAAAGGTAGGGAAGCTTGGATGTTTTTGGCATCTTTACAAAACCAAAATCAGCAGCAGCCAGTGATAATGGTTAGCCATTCTCCCTGCCATGTCTAGGAAGATATCCTAACCTAAAGCCTTCTACATGGTACACTTGTTCTTAAACCCTATCCCTGGTAAATCCTGGACATAATTACACATAATGCATGGCAGAAAAAATTCTATTTTAACTTGACATTATGTAATCTTTTCCCCTTCAATGGCTACAAAAGTCTGTAACTGCTACCTAGAACAGCAGATAATTCATTTGTACTCAGAATTAGCCATTCTTTCCCAGTCACGTCTTATTATCACCCAGATCCTTCCCTCCCTTGTTAGACATCATCCCTAGCATAGCAACTCTAGAATGACACAACAATGGGTCCTTAACAGGGGCTGATTCACTTTTTGTTATAAATGGTAACTTATTATATATATTAGTATGTCTTTGATGCTAGAGAGTTCAATTTTTTATGTGTAATTTTTATGCTTTTATGTACAAAAGGTCCAGATTACAGTTCTTCCAAGTTTCCTATTTTGTTTGTATGTGGAACACTTGGGAATATCTATTAACTCCAATTAAATAGCGTCATTTATTTTTTTCCTAATGTACTATAATCAAACAATTTCTCCTGTTACTGATTTACAATAAGAATTTAAATAGCAGAAAAAAAGAATCCAATGTGTTCTACCTCACTAATAATAAATAAATAAAATTAAAATATGTCTTTAAACTACCAAATTAACAAAATTGAAAGCGAAATGTTAGTATCTGGTATTAGAAAGTGCATAGTAAAAGATATTCTCATTTGCTGAAGGTAGTAATTTAAGTTGGTGCAATTTTGTGGAGTGAATTCTAATGATGTTTATTAAGACTCTTCAAAATATTCATGCCATTAACTTTACCATAAATGCTTTAGGAATGCATTTTCTTTTTAAATTATGAGAGAGCTGTATAGAGACTTACATGTAATTTCATTACAATGAAATTTTGAATTATTTTATATATTATATACATATATCATACAAGCATAATAGTAACCCTTGCAAATACTTGAAATTTCTAAAGAATAGGATCTAAAGAATAGGATCTAATGATCCTCTAAATTAAGGTATATCCTTATGATGGAATATTATACACTTACATCATTCAGATATATGCTGTGGCATAATGAGGAATATATATTTGGTCTCTTCCCCTGTTCTGTGGCACACAGCTCCTAAAACCATCAGAATCTCTGGAATGATGAGTATCCTTTTGAATGCTAATAAGATGACTGGTGGCTAGGGACTCCTGAACAGCCTCAGGATGTGATTAGAGAGCTGGAACTTTCAGCCCCACCTCTTAACCTTAGGAGAGAGGAGATGAGCTAGAGAATGATCAGCAATGGGTCCTGATTTGATTAATCATGCCTATATAATGAAGCTCCCATAAAAAGATACAAAACCTAAAGGACAAAGGACAGATTCAGGGAGCTTCCAGGTTAGAGAACACGTGGAGGTGCGGGAAGGATGGCATATTCAGAGAGGCCAGGGAAGCCCCTCATCTCTTCCCTCATTGCTTTTTATAATAAGCCAGTAATCTAATAAGTGAATTGTTTTCCTGAGTTCTGGGGGGACAGTCTGCTAAATGATCAACCCCAACGAGAAGGTGTGGAAACTTCTGATTTTATAGCTGGTTGTTCAGAAGCACTGGTGACAACCAAGACTTGCAAGTGGCATCTGAAGTGGAAGCAGTCTTGTGGAGACTGAGTCCTTAACCCGTGGGATTTGATGCTATCTCCAGGTAGATAGTGTTAGAAGTGAGTTAAATTATAGGACACCGGCCAGGCGTGGTGGCTTACACCTGTAATCCCAGCACTTTGGTAGGCTGAGGTGGGTGGATCACTTGAGGTCAGGAGTTGGAGACCAGCCTGGCAAACACGGTGAAGCCCCATCTCCACTAAAAATACAACAATTAGCTGGGCATGGTGGTGGGTGCCCGTAATGCCAGCTACTCAGGAGGCTGAGACAGGAGAATTGTTTGAACTCGGGAGGCAGAGATTGCAGTGAGCAGAGATTGCGCCATTGCACTCCAGCCTGGGTGATAAGAGCAAGACCATGTCTCCCAAAAAAACAAACAAACAAACAAACAAACAAAAAAAAAAAAAAAAAAAAAAAAAAAAAGGTTTTGGACACCTAGTTGTTGTCTGCAGAGAATGGGAGCATTGTTCAGTATGGAAAAAATCCTCATACATTACGGTGAACAGAAGTGAAGGGTTAAGAGTTTTTTTGTTGCTTACAAAATAATACTTGAAACTGGATAATTTATTTAAAAAATAAATTTATTTCTTCAGTTATAGAGGTTGGGAAGCCCAAGGTCAAGGGGGCACATTTAGTGAGATGCTTCTTGTTGGTAGGACTCTCTGCAGAGTTCCAAGGCAGCACAGGTCATCATATGGCCAGGGGGTTGAGTGTGCTAAGTCAGGTCTCCCTTCCTCTTCTTATAAAGTTGGAAATCCCACTCCCACGAGAACCCATTAATCCATCAATCCATTATTAATCCATTCATGAAGGCAGAGCTTTCATGACTCTATCACTTTTTAAAGGCCCCACCTCTCAAAACTGCCACAGTGGGGATTTAAATTTCATGAGTTTTTGAATGAAAACTCATGAAATTTAAAGTTTGAATATGCGGAAGGAACGCATATTCAAACCATAGCAAAAGTAGAGAGGGGGAAAGGTTGTTTGTCCTATACATATCCCTATAGCATTCGGTAGAGATGTATACATAGAAATGATTAGATAGAAATATAAAACACAAAAAAGTCACCAGTGACTATTAAAAAGTAATGGAATTATTAGTCATTTTTATTTTTTATTTATACATTCCTGTATTTCCTTTGAGGCTTTTACAATGACTATCAATTATTTTATTACTCAGAAAAACGTCACAACACCCTAAAAAAAAGACCATGGAAAATGATGAGGATAAACCAAATATTAAGCAAAATGCTTTCCTTTTCCTTGTAATGTCAATTTGCAATGTTCCTTCATCTTCCTATTTACTTGGTGTGACTGAAAAGATGGAGAGTTTTTCTGCTTGGATTTCTTGACCTCAGTAGTGAGTCCTGGACAGTTTTAGGGTTGTTCCCACCCTTAAAGCATTATTTGGGGAGCCCCGTCGGAGTTCAGTAGCCTAACCTTAGCCATGTGCTGGCCTCTCCCATTTATTGTGAGACAAAAAGGCACTATGCCAATTATCTATGGCCTCATGAAGCAAATCCTGTTATCATCTTCTCCTCTCCCTCAAGACTACTTCTCATTTCGTGCAGAGAAAACAGTTACTCTGTGTCTTACCTGGGAAACTGCTTGTTTGAAAATCCCCATTCGCCCTCTCTATAATACTTTATGTGTTGTACCTGAGTCTCCGTCCTTGTGAATAAACTCCCGGATATCTGTGTCTTGCCTATTCAGGAGACTATTATACAAGTTTGCACAAAATAGATGCTCTTGATATTTTGCTATTATTCTAGTAAATGTTAAAGTTCTTTCGATATGACAGATAGCAACCCCTTATCAATCTTATTCCAAAGATTTCCAACATCCATTTTCTTTTTATGTTAATTTTATTTTATGTTAATTTAATTTTTATTACATAGGCATTTTAAGCCTATATTAATTTTCCAGTGTCCTTCTGTAATTTACTTTGTTGTGTCAAATACAACAAATAGCCTTTCATCTATAGATTTTTTAAAATTCTGTATTATTTTCAGTTAGAAGTTGTTACCTTTTACATCCTGTAAAGGGAAAGCCGTGATCTCTGGGATTTGCCCTAGAAGGGGGAGATGTATATTTCCAGCCTTGAGATTTTTCATGACACTAACTAATTTGTAGGTTTCACTGGCAGGGCCTCTACAACTGGTGCTAGTGTTGGAATTGACTGGGAGGATGTGAACTTGAGAACAAGACGACTTGGAATAGAATGCTCTCCTGAGGGGTGGACGGTTTGCTTCAGAAATATGGTGGCTGAATGCAAACAATGAAGGGCAGCCTATAAACAGAATCCTTATAGGATTCTTTTGGGGTGGTCCATGGATGCTGGGAACTAGAGTATTTTATTTCTAGTTTTAATTTATTTTCCACAATGTCACTTCATTATTTTAGCTTCCAGCCTCAGTCTGATCAAGGCAACTACAATCTGAGTAAGAATAAAATGTCCAAATTCATGTTTTGGAGGTGAAGTTGGTGAAAGAATGCTAGACTGCTAGAATACTTTACTCTTAGAATACATGGAAGTGGGCGCTAACATGTTCAGAAATACTTGGATGAGAGATTTAGCTTTCCTGGAGTCCAATAGGAAGAGGCTTTGTTTATTGTTACTTAAATTAAAGGGGAAGGTAATTCTAGAAGGAAAAGTACAAATTTAGTATAACCTCACTTGGGTTAGATTTACTTTTTTTTTTTTTTTTTTGGCCAATTGCTATGCAGTTCTAGCAATACAGTTTTAAAACGGACATTGTTTCTGCTTTGTTTTCATATTTTGCTTTTCTTATAAAATGTTATGCAGCTGAATTGATTTCAGGGTCTGCGTTTTTCCTTTAAGACCCTGATTTCTCTACATCAATACCACCCTGCTTTAAACTAGACTTCTTGAGGTTTTGTTGCTCAGCTTCCTGGGGCTGCTGCAACAAAGCCCCACACACTTGGTGACTTAAGGTGACAGAAATGTATTATTCTCTCACAGTCCTGGAGGCTGAACATCTAAAATCAACACACAAGCAAGGCTATGTTTTCTCTGAAGCCTGATCCTTTCCTGCCTCTTCCTAGCTGCTGGTGGCTGCTGGCAAGCCTTGGTGGTCCTCGGTGTTGGGTACCCTAACTCCAAGCCCTGCCCTCGTCTTAGCATGCTGTTCTCCCTGTGTGTCTGTGTCTCTGCTCCCAAATTTCCCTCTTTCTAAAAGGATGTCAGTCACATTAGATTAAGCGCCCACTCTAATCCACCATGACCTCATCTTTGCTTGATTACGTCTGCAATGGCCTTATTTGCAAAAGGGGTCGTATTTGCTGAAATCTTCTGGGACAGTATTCAACCCAGTACAAGTGTATTCTAATATATCTCCTTGTAATGTTGTCTTTTTTGTCTGTTTGTTTGTTTTTGTTACACAGACCTATGGAATCATAGAGCTTATGTTATATTGCCACTTGGATTTAAGAGTGGGAAACAAAAACCAACAACCTTGTTTCTTTCACTAAGTAAGCAACCATTTACTCATGAATATATTCTATGTTTCAGATACTGTTTTAGACACAGGGTGTGTCTGACTTCATCCAAATGAGGTGGTTGACTTCACAGGACTTATATTCTACTGTGGAATGTGAGAGAGGCAATTAACTAGTAAATAATTAGATAACAACATTTCAAATATTCAGAAAAAAATAAATGTAGGATAAAGGGAGAGAAATTCCCCATGAGTGAATTCACCAGGAGTGAGTAACACTGGGGAAGTGACAGAGACCTGAAAGATGAGACACAGCCTGCCGTGTGGATTCTCAGGCAAAGACATTTGAGGGAGAAGTCATAGTCAGTGCTCAGAACTTCGCTTCTGACACATTCATGGCCTATTCAAAGGATTTCAAAAAGTTGAATTCAGACGAGAAATGTAGGCCACGAAGCCAGAGAGAAAGACAGGGATCAGGTTATGCAGGGTCTTACCATGCCAGGAATTCAGATTTTATTCTAATTATAAGAGGAAGTCACTGGAAGGTTATAAAAAAAAGTATGAACTGACTTAAGCTTTCAAAAATATGATTCTGCAAGTAGTTCTCGCAACCATTGTCCATGACACTTGGAGAGTTACACTCTCTCCACGTGTCAGGATAGTCTGAGCTATGTTGAAATAGCAAATATAAACTCTAAAATTTCAGTGGTGTAACACAATATAGAATTTTTTCTTCTTCATGTAAAGTCTGGTATAGGCCAGGAGTCTCTTCCATTCCATAGCTGTGTGATTTAGAATGTGTAGTCCCCAAGGATGCTGAAACTGGGCAAGAAAGAAGACGGGGGATTGTGTAAGATATTTTTAAAGGCCAGACTTGGAAATGGCTTTCATGACATTTACCCACATGTTGTGGACCTGAATTCAGTCACAGGGTACCGAAGGCCCAACAAAGGAGGCTAGGAATTTGTATCTTCTTGTCTAAGAAGAGGAAATAGATGTTTCAACCAAACTGCTTGAGGTAAGATCACTCTGACTTGTTGCTTTTTGGAAGCATAAGAGGCTGGTGGACGTTCCATTCTTTCCATTGCATTCTTTAGGAATGCTTAAGTGAGATCTTCAGGTCTTTCCAGGGTCTTGGCATCAACTAGCAACCAGGAGCCTCATTAATCTGATACAGTTCCAACCCCCCGCTGACCTCCTAATTTACCTAGACTTGCTACAATGATGTGTTTTCTTGGCGTTTCTGAATTCGATTTGCCTTACTGCAGCAAATTGAAACAGCCTATGTCAAAGAAATTTCTCCAGGTCTAGACTCTAGAATGAGATACAACCCACACAACTCAGAACCCAAAAGACAGGCACTTGGCATGGTTAGAAAGAACAAGAGGCAGCTGAATCTTTTCCTGAATTAAGTGAGAGGACTGTTGTAATGCATATCATTGACAAGGGCCATTTCTCTGGCCCTTCTTTACAGTCAGCAAAATGGCACGTCTCTCCAGATTTTTCTTTACATGCTCCTTTTCCCTGTGAGAATGGAAAAACTTCCTATTTCAGGTTCACAAAGGGAAAGTTAACAATTATTTTGACATATGAGGAACCTGCCTCCAAGCCAGTAAAAATACAAATACTGGTGATGCTGAAAGTATTGACTGATTATTATGATTTTTTTGGCTAGGCATTGTTATAAATTATTTAGGATATTTTTTCTTTCAATGCTTACCACAAACTTATGCAGTAAAACCATTCAAAACTTGTTAAAATGAGGAGTAGAAAGGCTAAGTCCTCTTCCTAGACACACAGTGGCAAACAGTGACCCAGCATTTAAACCCATGGGTTTCCAACTCCTAGTCTCATGCTGTTAATCACAAGAAGAGGATAAAACAGATCCTCTGACTATTTTGATTCCTCAATATTCAAACACTTAGGTTAAAAATGTCATAGCTGTTCGCTATTTTCCCTAATAGCTGGAGCTTCTAGAGTCTGTAGTGTAAGTCTTTTTATGACAAGCAAATTGAACACGTGTTAGCTTCTTTCTCACCTTAGAGCTATTAGACAGAAATGTCCTGAAAAATTCTATGTGTGATAGAAATCTGAGCATGTGCTTCCTTAGGCCCTGCACACCTTCTCCGATATTAACTTCCCCGACGGCAACTGCCCATTCATCAGCCCTCCCAGGCCATGTTCGTCTTTGAATCTCTCATGTTGCTTTGTTAAAAGTATACTTTCATAAATATTTGTTAAATTAGTAAATTCCTATTTCTTTAAGTGCTAGTACAGTTGAAAATATATAGGAAGAACATCAAGTATTTATGTCTTTTGAAAAGTCAACACGATGTGTGCTTTTTTTTACATTCAGAGTATTTTTTGTTTTTATTTCTTATTACATATATAACGCATGATCATTGTAGAAAACTACAGAAAGCATTGTAGAAAGTATTGTTTTGTACATATATATATATGCACATATAAAATGGGCTTATGCTGGCATTGTTTTTAACTTTCAAATTTATCATTTGCTTTCTTATCAGCTATCAATCAACTAAAAAAGTTAAGAAAAACCTTCCTAAACAATATCTAATATTACATGACTAGTTTGTATGCTTTTCATAGTCTATTTTTACTGTGGTTTTTGTAGAAACATGTGAAACATGTCTCGGTCTCCTATGAAATAATTTAATGGATTTTATTAATGTGCCAGTAAAATATTTTTGCCCCCAAAATCAACAAGGTTAGCTCAAAAGTAAAACTCTTTTCTTTATGTGATGTGATCTACACTGTAAGGTTTATGCAAAAAAAAAAAAAAAAAAAAAAACTACTGGTAAGACGCCAAGAAAACAAGGTCCCTTTATTATGAATGCAGGCAACACTAAGAGAAATAATTAAGCAATCATTTAAAAAAACATAAACACAGCACACAGACACACACACACACACACAGAGATTGCATTAATTTAAACACAAGAAATAATTACAGATTCACTGCTAATGAACATATGGGATAAGTGCTGACCTCAACTGGTTTCAGTTCAGTGATCGCAGAAACAAAGCAATGTTCACAGACGATGGTGGGGGAAACGTTAGTGAGTGGGGGCCGGAAGCAGATTCTCAGAACTATGGAAAACGTTCCAAATATTTCAAGACAGAAGAGAAAAGGGCTCCAAACATCCCATTCTGAGTGTGAACAGACCTTCTCCATCACCGCCACCTGCTGTCTCTACCTCTAGAAAGAAGCTGTAATGCTCTGAGGAGGAGAGGTTGAGCAGGGGGGAGGGAGTAGGCAGAGAGTCCATTGAAAGACCATGGTTCGCAGAGCAAAGACAAACCCAACGCCCCCACCCCCACCCAAAAAAATAAAAAGAAGATAGAAAAGAAAAGAAGAAACATCATTTCTAAAGAAAAGTGTCATAGACCTGAAACAGATAGCTATCTGTACAAAGGGTTCATGTGTTATATCAGAGGGTAAGTCACTGAGCAATTGCAGAGAAATTAAGATGTTCATCCTGTATGTCCTTTTCTATTTAAATACGCTGACAATTTAAAACACCCTCATTGAAGATGCAGATCATGAAGACACTCACCTTTTCATATGCTGAGCTACAATGTCAAACTCTAAAGAAATCATTGCAGCAGGATCAACATCACTTTCTTTTCAAAATTCTTACCTCACTGCAAGCTGAAGACAGCTATGTTGGGCTTCATATTTATTAACAAGATGTAAAAGCAAGTAATACTACCTGGTGTCATAAAATAGTGAATGCTGCCTCCCATATTACTTAGGATAAACAAATTCCTCTCCTATTTCTATTCATGTCCAGAATAATCAGTTCATTATTCATCATCTGGGATGTATGCGTTATTCATGATTAAATATTTATCAATTCATATTGGTGGTTCTTCCTATTGAATCACTCTCCTATTCTTCTTACTCATCTGTGTTTACATCCAGTGAAAATATGTCTTCATTTGTCTATGAACTGGAACAATTCTAAACACTTTGTGTCTACATATAGTATCTACCTTCTTAGTTGAAGTAACTTAAAAAAAAATTCTCTAGGCCATGCACGGTGGCTCACGCCTGTAATCCCAGCACTTTAGGAGGCTGAGGCAGGTGGATCATTTGAGATCAGGAGTTCGAGGACAGCCTGGCCAACACGGTGAAACTGTATCTCTAACAAAAATGCTAAAAAATTAGCTGGGCATGGAGGTGGGCGCCTGTAATCCCAACTATTTGCAAGGCTGAGGCAGGAGCATCGTTTGCACACGAGAGGAGGAGATTGCAGTGGGCCAAGACCCTGCCACTGCACTCCAGCCTGGGTGACAGAGTGAGACTCTGTTTCAAAATAAATAAATAAAATATATAATAATAAAATACAAATAAAAAAATTCTCTAGATTTTTATTTTCTTTTGGAATTATGTCTTTTTTATATTCTTCTCCTTAGTTCTAAAATCATTTGCCATCAGTTTACACGATTTCTAACTCTATGTTGATAGAGATTTTCAGTTTAACATAGATGCTAATAAATTAATTTAGCTTCTGGTATGATTTTCATTTTTCTGTCTGTCAGAAATTTACCATCTCGAAAAACAAATCACTAGCTCTCAATTATAAGCAAAGTTATGTAATAATACTAATTAGAGAGTGTAAATGATCAGTTCATCATTTTATCAGATTTTAGAAAACCATAATTTAAATAATGTAAATGGACTTGAGAAAGCATGATGAATTATAGACTGTAATTTGATTGCATTTGCAAACTTAAAAAAAGTTTTAATATATCAACAATTTTAAATCTTTTTTTAAAAAAATTACATTTTAATTGACAAATAATAATTGTATATTTTTATGTATTACGATGTAGTGTTTTGATACAGGTATACATTGTGGAATGATTAAATCAGGGTCATTAACATGACCCTCACCTCTCACACTTATTTCTTTGTGATGAGAACATTTAAAATTTACCGTTCCAGCAATTTTGAAATATGCAGCACATTATTATTAACTATAGTCCCTCATGCTGTGCAATAGATCACTAGAAATATTCCTCCTAAATGAAACATGAAACTTTTGTTTATTCTTGGTGTATAAAAGAAAGAGAGCCCAAGCTAAGGCATTTCCCAAGGAAATTTTCCAGTGTCTCAAAGAGTATATAATTATATAGGTCACTATTGTGCTAAGTAGGTACACCTTTCAAAAATTGCAATTACTATTCTGATTGAAGGGGTGTTTGATCATTACTCTGCTGATGCTGAAAAAGTATAGTATGATGGTTAACGGTACAGCCTTTAAAGTTTAAATGCTTACATTCAATTTCCAACTTTTTCATTTGCCAGCTAAGTAACTGTGCCTGTTTTCTTTTATGTAAAATGGGGAAAAACTAGTTATTTGGAGAAAATATTATTTTCAAGATTAAAAGATATGGCATGATTTGCATAAAGTTTTCAGAGCCTGTAATGTGATAAGTACTCAATGAATGCTGGTTTCCTTGCATTGATAAATGATGGTGGGGGTGGGGGAGTGTCCAGGGAGGAAAACTGAATCTTATGACCCTTATAATAAGGATGCTGTGGTTTCCCTAGTATATCCATAGTTTATGAATATTTTGTCACCAGGTTCTTCGTGTATATTAGAGGGGCACGGGGTTAAAGAGAACTCCTGTTCTGTCGCGTGAATTAAAGGGAAGGGAATATCAAAATTGGGTTACTTTTCAGTATAAAGATTTGTTTAGATAAGTTATCTAATCCAGGGCCCTTGTAACCATTAAAGAAGACAAAGTCCAATGATTTGATTATTTGCTTTATTTTTCTTTATATCTCTGCATTGTATTTAATAGTTTTCTTTAAAATTCATCATGCGCAATAAAAATGTATCGACTTTCTCCTTTAGCTTCAGAGGCCCCACACTTTCCTGGTTTCTTCTTCCACCTCTCTGAATGTTTCTTCCATCTCCTATATATTTTCTTGAAGTGAATTATTGGAATTTCATATTGCTTCATCATCCATTTCAATATAAGCTTAACTTTCTCTTAACAGAAGCAGAGCTCAGCCACCATTGACACAATTTCCAGTTCTCTACTTTCTTCCACTTCCTCAAAGTGGTAGACCTAGATATCTGCCTTAAAACAACCATCTTCTGGTGACCACCTTCCTTTGGGACATCTAGATACAACCTACTTGACTCACCCCATGGAGCCCTACACACTGCATGGACAGTGCGGATATGCCACAGTGACCACCTCTCAGTCACAGTGTGACTCCACAGAACTCTCTTCTGTGTACTCTAAACCCACCAAGCAGAACTCCCTGAGAGAATACTGCTTGGATAATGCCTTGGACCTCAGTAAATGCCATGGTCCCCAGGTCTTCTTATCTCTCTTGCTCCCCACCTGCTGGTTGAGTGTCCATGCCCCTCCCAATTGGTTTTGTAAAGGGTGCTGCCCTTGTCTCTCTGGGATCTGTGAGTAAGAAAATGATTCTGTTATTTCATGTGTTTTGTTGAGTTGCCTCGTCTGGGTCTCATGTGACCAATATACCCAAACCTAACTTCTTTCCCAGTTAGGGCTCTCATAGAGAGTGGCTACATTACTAGAAATAAAACAGAGATGAGACAAGAGCAGCAAGGGCATTTGCCAGCATAAACAATTTTCTGTGAGAGGGCCACCTGGTCATGGGTTGGACACTTAGGCAGTGGAGTGTCTACCAAGATAAAAAAGAAAAAAAGTATCCCATGAGAGGTACATTGTAAACATCCATGATTGAATCTTTTGATTACTAGTCAGGGCAGAGCTAGAGCTTATGGCCACTCTCATGAGGAAGAACTCAGGACCAACTTACAGAAAATAGAGCAAGTCCTCTTCCTATCACCGCACTCAATCTTTTTTCTTCTTTAAATCTTCTTTTTGAAAAATATGTACTCCCTTAGTTTCATCTACCATTTAAAATTCAGATTTCCTAATGTTACAGATCAAGCTACCTTCTTGAAATCCCTGGATGTCTCACTGAGAGTTTAAAATCTACACGTCTAAAATAAAATTTTACTTTCACATCCCAAATATTTTTATTCTCTTAAATTCCCTCTCTGAGGGAGAGCCTGAAATCCACTCATTAGTCCAAACAAGAAACCTAGGAGTTATCCTGATTTTCTATCACTCCCTGACTTCCATCATCTCATTTTCAATTAAGTTCTACAAGTGTCTTTATACTCTCTCTCAGCCTTTCAGTCTTCAGGTTCCTAATCCAACATTTCATCATTTCTTCTCCAAATCACCACACTAACCCACCAATCCTCACTGGGTGTTCCTCTTTCCATATTGTTTTTCATTTCATATTATGAGGTATGGCTTTCCTTTCCTGCTCAAAATATGTTTATTCTTACATTTCATCAGCAAGTATATACTCAGCATCTACAGTTCTAGGGGCCCAGGACACTATGATGACTAGGTTCTTTGCTTGATGCTGTTTACAGATCATTTTAAATACACATATATATACACACACACACATATATATACACACACATATATATAAACATAAGCACTTATATGTGTGTTTGTTTGTGTGTGTGTGTGTGTGTATTAGACCTATAAGAGCATCAAAGCTACCAAAGATTTCCATTTCACTTTGGAAATGTATTAAAAGTATTCTTCTCTCACTTGTATATTCATTTATTCATCCATCCATCCACTAACTTTTCTTTAGTGTCTCTTTAATGTCTTCTTGATAAAGTTCAAACTCATTAGTATTACATACAAGTGCCTCTGTGATCTTATCTCTGCGTCTCTCACTAGCTATATTTTCTGCTACTCTTCCATGTATCTTCTACATTCCAAGAACAAGTTTTGTGTGCACTTATAATCTTATCTCCTGCCTGAAAGTTGATATTTCTATCTCTTCTAAGAAGAATATCCTTTCTGCTTCATTCATGGAAACTGAAACTCACATATTCAGAATAACTTGTTTTGACCCACCTACCTTTCAGGTTGTTAGAGACCCCTCGTCATACATAAATCTATGTCTCCAGCTGTCCTATTGTATGATAATTGTTTATTTTTTAATTTCCACTGTGAACTTTCTAATGCATCCCCATCATGTTTACTTTCTTACACAATGACTGTCACATAGTAGCAATTTATAAATGTCTTTTGAATGAATAAATGACAGAATGAATAAATAAATTATCCCATTTGGGTCAGATGCTGCAGAAATATTCTGGGCTTTGTTGACCAGAATGTATTCATTTCTTCTTTTCTTCTGAAGAGTCCTGGAATGGTGGCCTAAAACTACTATGAAAGATTTCCTAAATTAGGTTTAATTTAGTAGCAAAGTCAACTAAATTCCAACAAAATTACCATCTTTAGAGGTACCTGAAAATCTATTTAGCAACAAAAATACCAAGAGCAGTAGGAAATGGTTGATCAAACGTTTCTTCTTAGACCTGATGAGCACAGCTTTTTTTGTTGAAAATGATGAGGCCCACACATTTTCAAATCTGTTCAGTTCACTGAAAGGGTAGCATGCCTCAAGATCTTCATTCTTGAAATTTACCTTCACCTCATCTGCCCGCACAACACTCGGGAGTTCTGAGAACTGATAAAGTTTCTGAAGTTCTTTGTGTCCGTTGTCTCCCACTTTTTTCTTAAAGACAGGAGTATACTGAAAGTGCCAAACACTGAAAACTGGTATAGCTGTTGAGGCTAATCTCATCTATTCAAACAACGTGAAAACAGTGAGTGGATCTGCAAGTGATATAACAGTAGCCCCTGCCTGTATTAGAGTCTTGGGTCAAATTATAGCAATCTTCAGCTTTGCAAATTTCCCAGGGCTCTTTTAACAAATAAAGTGCTCCTCAAAATCTGACTAAAAATTATATTTTTTCATTGAATTCTTCATAGAAGGATCATTTAGTGATACTGGCTTCGAGAAGACTGAGTCTTTGCAAATTACAGATAATGCTCAGCACAGTGCATGTACGAATTAAATGTTTAGCTGTGAGGCCATAAATACATAAATTCTAGAATGAAAAGTATTACCTCATGCAGGAAATGGGAGATTTTACATATGCATACATATATAATTCTATGTATGAAATATTATATATGTGTCTCTTCTTAAAGCCAGACAACCAAATAGCATAAATAATGCAAGGATTAAAATTCAGTTTGACATTACACAATTATTTAATGTTCTGAAATCTTCCAAAGCTAAAAGGAAGTTAAATTTCCATTAGTAAGACTATTCTATAATACTGCATTGTTCATTAATTGTTGCTTGAAGATTGAGTATGAAGTAATGGATTCTATGGCACTTACATAATATTTTATATTTGCAAAGTGCTTTGCAATTGTGTGCCAGTTAAATGTTAACCGGCCTTATATCCATTATGGATGAGAATAAGAAATGTCTATATGTAGAAGGACAGATTATTGGAACTTCTTTAAATGAGACAAGAAACCTTTTCATTAACTACGTATGTCCTGTAAATTATTGACCTGTCTACATCTTCCATTTTATCAACAGTCTTTGAAGTTGAAAGTTTAAAACACTAGCCATTCCTCAATTTTCATTCAGATCTTGGCACAAAACTGCACTGATTCCAATAATCACATATTTTTTTCTAATCAGTATTCATCCCAATTTGTCAATTTACCATGTATTATCATGCATGTTAGCACTAGCATCCTCTTCTTCAACTCTACACTATAGAAAATCTTTTTCAGTTGGAAGGAATTTTAAAATTTAACTTTCTTTTTTTTTTTAACCCATCTTTTTTTTTTTTTTACTCTATTTTTTGCAAAAGGCTTAAAAGTCTTTCAGGCCCTTGTTTATTATTTAAATTTGTCTGCAATTCAATAGGATTAATCAATATTTTAACATATATATAACACTTCTCAATTATTTCCTATTACATTATACTTATCAACATAGGATCTTTGCATAAATAATGTGTTTATTCTTCTACATAATTTTCTTTAAAATCTTGTATTAGAAAGACATTTTTTCCCTCCTTTAGTTTAGTGTCAAATGAAATTGGGTGAACTGAAATAGGGCATGTCAGACCTACCAGATAGCAGAAACTCTTTAAGAATCTGCAAAAACTGCTTCTTGAAAATCCTAACTCAAAGTAGTTATTTGTTGAGCAATAATTGTGAATACACTATGTGGATATCTGCTTAAATGGTAATGATTATTCACAACTCAACTGCACATGCAATTGAATTTTTTAGTAATGTGTCTGATTTAATTTATTTAATCAAACAAACCAGAATGTTCACATCCCTGACTGGTCAGGAAGACTAAATCAAAGGCGCTGAAACAGGTCAAGTGACAGCCCAGAGGGACCGGATGGAGGGTGGGTATATGGTGGTGCTGAGAATTGGAAGATGGTCAGGGAGAGGCCGAGCAGAATACTCTGGTGAGACAACACACAGAATGGAAGGATTAGGGGAGACAGACAGAGCACTGCAGGAAAATCAAGTGACAGAACTAAGACAGTTACCCGAATGTTAGTTCAGATTTGGGGCAGAGATGTCTGATAGGTACACAGAAGTGTACAACCAGACTTTGGGAGAGGGAAGGAGGTCGAGGGGAAGTAATAGATTTACGGGTCATTGTGCAGTGATTTCTCTTGCTCTATTTTAAACTGAGATATGGGTTTGCAAAGTCAAGATGTTATGTTCTACATACTTATTTCTGGGTATTTTGGTAAGCTTAGGGAAAGGTATTATATCAACTATATAACAAGGTTATATACAAGTTAAGAAAACTTTAAAGAAATAAATAATCTAAGTACAATTTAGGACTGTTTTCATGAATTCTCAACTGTCATCACTTACTACTTATCTAACTCTGATTTTCCATACAGAACAATTTATCCCCCAAATATAATCATTTCAAAGAGGCAAATCCCTCTCCCTTGGGGAAAAATTAGGGTTAGGTTGGACTCAGTCTAGTGTTGTGGCTCTGGAGCAGTGAGCTTTTAAAGCTCATTTTTCTCGACAGTCCCTTATAATAAGGTAATCCTCCCTCCCTTCTTACCCTTAATAAAGGACAAGCATTGTTCTGAGTTTACTGTTGTCATCTCTGCTCCAGGAGTTCTGCCCTAGCCTACCTTGGCTTCCAGCTTCTGCTTTTTTTCAGACTTGGAAAGAAAAGAAACACAAAATCAGAAATAAAAGTTAGAATACTTGTATACATTTTCTTTTGTTGCCATGAACCCATAAAACTCTTTCTAATCAGACGAAATCATTGTCTTTTCTCCACCTCAGTCCTTTGATCTTTGTGGCAACATCTAATTCATGCTAATTTGCTTTGGATATTTCATCCTCAGCCAGCTGTGACACCTGAGTAATTTCACATACAAAATACATTTCTGAAATATTCATATTTATCAATTTTACTAAAGTATTTTATACTTTTAAAGTACATTTAAACAGACTCCTAAATCAATTTAAAAAGGAAGATGAAAAGAGGTTTAATACAGGCAATAAAAAGTGTCTGTGCAATGTACATTTGTAGCATGCATAAGTAAAATACTACGCGAAGATACAAAGTAAATACCTTGGCTTTTTTCTGTTAGCAAAGTGAAATACGTTCTAACATTTAAGTTTTAGGGATGGACACTAATGAGAAAAATCAATCTTTTAAATATGTAAATTTATGGGGTACAAGTGCAATTTCATTACACGCATAGATTGTGTAATGGTCAAGTCAGGACTTTTAGGATGTCCATCACCTGAAGGATGTACTTTGTACCCATTAAGTAATTTCTCATCCTCCATCCGCTTAGCCTTCCTACTCTCCATCGGCTATCATTTCATCCTCTCTCTTCATGTGTACACATATTTTAGCACCTACTTATGAGTGAGAACATGTGACAGTTGTCTTTCTGTGTCTGACATGGTTTTAAAAAAAAGTCTTGGGTTAAAGATCTGAAAAAAAAAAATAAGTGCAGTTGCTGACACTTTTGGGACAGCCTCACAAATAAGAAAAAAGTGAGATAACAACAAATGAAATGATTACTTAAAATTAGGTAGAATTGGATTTGAACATTAAAGAGACTTGTGGAAGAGATATTCTGAGCCGTAATAAACAGGCATATTTATGTAATAATCTTTATAAGGTAATTATTTTCCCTTTGAATGTATTTGGAAGGAAAGTTTACTGGCAGATTTATTAGCAGACTTGTGGTATTTTGTCTTATCACTTGGAAGGCATTCATTCCAATCTGCAAAGGAATGCTTATTTTACTAGTATGTGCTACGTTTTAACATCTTCATAGTTCACGTTCTAGGCATGTTCTATGTTCTATATGTGATCTATGTAGTAAAGATGAAAATGTGTTGTAACATTTGATGCATTCATGAGAAATTCTGTATATCATGGAAGTTATTTATATAATTTACTGAGACTAAAACAGATACAATTTATTGCCAATTTAAATTTTTACATAAGAAAAGAAAATATGTGCAATTTGCAAAATAGTTCATAAAAGCTGTTAAATTTGACACATTTCCATGGCTTGCATCAATCAATCATGGATTTTTTAGTGCAAGCATTTTCAGTTTTGTACTCAATGAATACACAACAATACATAAGGCTTATTTCTCTTCTTCTTCTTATAGTTATCTCATTAAATCTGTCCAAAGAAATGCATATTTGAAAACATTTTTCCCCAATGGTAAATGTGTGAGAGCAGCAACACAGCAATGTTTTCATTTTTTTCTCAAGATTCTACTTAATATCCAAAGCATTCATATGCAAAAATTAGTGAGCCAAACGAAGAGGGTGATTTCACAGCAGTGCTTGCTAGATTCTATTTTGCTGAATAAGAATGAACAAAAACCTAAAGGCTGATCCCATCAACTCCTCCCATGGAGAATAAGTGTTCTCCACAGATATTGTAGGGGCCCCTTACCTGTGACAGTTATTTAGAAGACAAGAGGCTTAACCACTTTATTTAGTACTTTACTCAAAACATTAACTTAAGAGAAAAGCTGTCAGTGCTGGGGAGGAGGCGAGGATTGGGATAGGCAGAAAATCAGAGGTACCAAGGCCAACCTGATTCATCTGGCAAAGCTTTCCTTGGCTAATATTATTAATGACAATCCTTTTCTCCGTCTGCTACTAAGCTTGGATGGGATGGAATGGATGGGATATTGGTAGGGTTGCAAGATTTAGCAAATAAAAACACAGGATGCTCAGTTAAACTTGATTTCAGATAAACAATATATAATTTTGTCAATGAATGAATATTTTTCAATGATCCAAGATACAAATTCAACTGGACATTCTGTAATTTCCTTAACAGCCTTAGATGTGGGGAGACAGCATGGACAAGGACAAGCTTGTGAAGAAGAAAGGAAAAGGAGGTGCATGATAGCCAAGGTCATATCACCATTCCATGAAAAGCCTCTCTACCAGTCCCTATCTTACATAATTTTCCCTCTCCATCACCATTTCAGGCCTGTGTTGAATATTCCTCATGAATTCTGAGAGTCTCTTGTACTCTAATACAAATTTGAAAGCCTTATTTGAGTTAAGAGCCACAAATGTATTTTACTACATTTTGTTATCCAAATTGTTTTTATGTGAGGCTATGTTTTGTTGAAACCTCCTCCTGATGACCACACATTGTTTTAATCCTTCACTGGACGTAACATTCCCCTCTTGTGAACATTGTTTGTCTTCCGCAATCTAGAAATAATTGATACAAATGAGGAGAGGAGGCACCCAAACTGCCCTGAGCTGAATGCTTTTACATATGCCAAATGCTTTTGCAAAATGTCTAAAAACAATTTAACTCTCCTCCTAAACCAACATCTTAGTTTTACTTCTCCAAAATGCGTTTGTTGCTATTACATATACAATATGTATTTTGGACAACTTACTCAAGGCTGATGCTACAACAAGATTCTTAAACTCATTCCAGCCAAACTTTATAAATGCGGAGAACGTTGACCATCATGGCTGATAAAATGATAGTACACCTGGGAATCTCAGTTCAATCAGCAATCTAAATTGAGTTTGCACTTTGTTCTGCATGCATCTGTTTCACCTATCATTACTAGGGCCAAGTGGAGTGCAGGTCAATGTTTAGAGACATCCAAAGTAGGGTCTACAGTCGTGTTCATGTTGGATCTGGTTGAACTGTTGGAAGCTAGAGAGTTAAGGAGAAGCTCTTCACCATTTCTTCAATGAACTCATGCTTTGGCTCTCCCCCATGCATATAGAATGCAGCTCACATAAAGAGTGAGTGCATGATGTGATCTCATCCTGTAGTTGGACATTACTTTGTTGGCTCCCACACTTAAAGCAATTTGAATTTCTCAGCAGCCATACATCACCAATTTTGACAGAATTTGCAGGTTTGTTCTTTACTCCCAGCCTAATGGATGAAATGAAACTTGGTGAGCTCCCAGAGTTGGACAACCTTCAGAATGCTGAGACATACTAAATGAAGGAAAAAAGTCCTTTTGTGAGTTCTCCAAAACTGAGACCTCCTAGTGACTATGGCAAGGTCCTATTGTTTCAGTGAAAAGTTGTTGAACTTTGTGAACCATTAAGTGATCTCTACAGTTACAAAAGCTTCTGAGATTCCAAAACCCTTTGTTCATCCTTTTGTTTTCCAGGCAAAGAAAATGGCATTTTCATAGCGGCACCTTCACTAGTAAAATGACTTGCACATGCAAAGTAGATTCTCAGTGAATATTTGTTCATTCCTGATTATCCCCAAGAGAACAGACACATTATAAAACCACTTCAAACTGTTCAGGTTAGGATTTTTTGTTTGGACTTTTGCTCTTCATTTGTCCACTTAGTTGAAATCCCATCTTAATGCCCTTTGATTAAGATTGGTTACAAGATTAATAGCTCCAAATCTATTCTTGTTGTGCTTGTATATTTGTAGTGGCATCAAACAGCACAGTTTTCAATGAATGACTCTTCCAATATATCAGTTAGATTTACTATAAAAATCTGTCTGAAAAGTACAGATTTCTTACTAGTATACTCTACTTCTTAGCAGACCAGAAATAGCATACAAACATCTCTTATTTATTTTTCATACGCTATAATTTTGACCTTGCTTCTGATAATGATTGCTATGTAAAAATAGAAAAGAGCCATTGACCCAGATAAAACAATTTTTTTAGGCCGGGCGCGGTGGCTCAAGCCTGTAGTCCCAGCACTTTGGGAGGCCGAGACGGGCGGATCACGAGGTCAGGAGATCAAGACCATCCTGGCTGACACGGTGAAACCCCGTTTCTACTAAAATACAAAACTAGCCGGGCGAGGTGGCGGGCGCCTGTGGTCCCAGCTGCTCGGGAGGCTGAGGCAGGAGAATGGCGTAAACCCGGGAGGCGGAGCTTGCAGTGAGCTGAGATCCGGCCACTGCACTCCAGTCCGGGCGACAGAGCGAGACTCCGCCTCAAAAAAAAAATAAATAAATAAAATAAAAATAAAATAAAATAAAATAAATGCTGAGAGTAGGGGTTGATTTTAGATTGGATGCTGTTTTTTTGCTTCCTCAAATAAAAATCATATTAAGTAGGAAATCTAATAAGCATCCTAATGGGGTGAAAACATTGTTTCTCATAATTGAGCTTGCTTTCTTTACTTATTAGTTAAGCTCAGCCAGGATGGTGGGCAGGCTGGCATGGAATTGACGTGTCTTGATGTATTATGAAACATTACAGCTGAGCTCTACAGCCTTTGGGCTGAGGTCAAGTGAAGGTGGAAGAGATGATTTCGTGCAGGCTCCTGCCAGAAGCTTGATATCCAATGTTGACTGCTGACAACAAGCCAAGTGAATTCACTAAAGTTTGGACACTGTACAACAAGTTTGGTGCCTCTTGTGACTGTGTAATTGGTCTGTACACTCCAGATTAGACTATTTATAAACACTGAGGAATTTTCCGGGCAATGCAAATTTCACTACACATGAACAGAGGTGCTTGGCAGTATTCACGGACAATCCCATTGACCAACTCTGAGGTGTACATGTTAAGATTAATAAATATAATTGGCTCCTTGCACTTTGTATGAAGATAAATTTTAGTGTTAAACATCATCCTTCAGATAAAATGATCACTTCTGTCAGAATAATTTCCTTCCTTATTTGCATGTTGTCTGTCCACTCTCATATGCGAATATAAAGTCCACGAACCTGGATACTGTTGTCTGTTTTGTTCACTGCTGTATTCCCCAGCACAGAGAAGAGACCCTGGGCCCTAAGAGGCTTTAAGAAATATTTATCCAATGAATGAGAAGTGATGGAAGTGAGGAACACTAAACTCAAGTTAGTGGTTACCACTGGATAAAGGAGAGAAATAAAACTGCAAGAGGAACATGAGGCACCACCTGTAACTGCAATACTGTGTCGCCATAAGAAAACCCTGATATAAAACATGCCAAAATACTGAGCTCTGGCAAGAAACAAAAAGCAAACAAATTCAGCCACAGCTAAAGGTATGACATTAATAAATAGTTTGCACAACTGGTTAGAGCACATGCTATACAGTGAAAAATTATATGTGGTTTCAATTCATATAGAGAAAAAGGCAGAATTATTTTCTTCTTGCTTTGTCTTTCAAGTTTATTTCTCTTAAAGTTAACTCATCAATTGTGTTTATGACTCGATTTAGTTACAAAGGTCATCAGATCTAACATTTTAATTGCTTAATTTATATAATATTCTTTCTGATTGAAAATTATAATTGACAGTTTCAGATTATGTAATATAGTCAAAGGTTTAATATTTATCTGCAGATTTGGTCAGTTTAAATTATTCAAGCCCATAGAGACTTGAAAGTCCAAATTCTGTATGAAAGTACTTAATTTATTAAATAGAGTAAATTATCATTTTAATAATGTTTATTAATGAAATTATATAAATATTTTAATTCTGTCTTTTTTTCATAGCTTCCTTCACAGACAACATCATTTGAAGTCTATAGAAAGCTTCTTGACACATACTACATTCTAGATTTTATTCATTTATAAAAATATATCTTCTGTCTCTTGGATTATACATTATATTTTTTAATGTTGAACATCTTTCTATTGCTTTTCTGAATATGGCCATGCCAAAGCAGACTGAAAATAGAAACGTTTAATTTCATGTATTGACAATGGCATGTTTAGAGCTAAATTACTTCATTGGCAGATGTTTAACCATTGAAGATTTTTCTCCCTTTCTATCTTCATCTCTCCATGCTCTGCATGAATTCTGTGGTCTCTATAGAAAGTCATAAAACAATCTATGGTACCCCAAAAGCAGTCTTGAGGGGATTTCACAGAGCAAGTATCAGAACATGTTACAACTCATTTCTAAGGAAGTTCCCCTAAGCCTCCTGTCTATACCATAAACAATGGTCTACTGGTCTCCTCTTCATTCATGCATTCATTCATCCAGAATACTTTCTGGATGTCCCTGTCTTCAGGAAGAAGGGCCTAATAGTCCAATATTATGTGGGCATTGCCACTGGACAGAAACATTCTTCTCTTTGCACAAAGTCACATGGCAAGCATAACCATCTCCATTTCCATCTTTTGAGATTATATTTTACTCCAGTGGGATGACAATAAATGAGGAGAAAAGGATCCCCAAAAGTCATGCAGAAAAGAGTTTTAAGATTCGTAGAAGGCTGCTCAATTCATATGTTATTTGAAATATCCAAAGAATTTGTGAAAGATCCTTTCTATGGCTTTTCTTGAATACTTTTGCATAAAACTTTTCTTACCCAAATAAACCTGATAGACTTTCTTATTTTATATGCCTTTGCTCCTAATGTGCCTTTTGGCTAGAATGACTTTACCTCCTCTGCCAGATGGAATATGATCCATCCTCCAAGGTTCAGTTTAAATGGAACCAAATCCCCTCTTCAAACCCTTCTCTAATTATTCTGGTAGGAGTCATTTCTCCTTCCTCTTAATTTCCTTAGCTTCTTTATTTACTGATACGATGACCTTTAGACAGTCTCAACATATATAATAACTATGTGTGTGCTTCAGATGATAAGCTTTTGGGAAGGAGTGGGTATTATTTATCTTTGAACTCACCACCTTTCCCAGACAAATATTTTGCATGCACTAGGCTGTCAATATATGCATGCTGAGCACTAATTGAATATTATCTGGGGGGCGGAGCAAGATGGCCGAATAGGAACAGCTCCAGTCTCCAACTCCCAGCGCGACTCAGAAGACCAGTGATTTCTGCATTTTCAACTGAGGTACTGGGGTCATCTCACTAGGGAGTGCCAGACAATCGGTGCTGGTCAGCTGCTGCAGCCTGACCAGCGAGAGCTGAAGCAGGGCGAGGCATCGCCTCACCTGGAAGCGCAAGGGGAAGGGAATCCGTTTTCCTAGCCAGGGGAACTGAGACACACAAGACCTGGAAAATCGGGTAACTCCCACCCCAATACTGCGCTTTAAGCAAGCAGGCACACCAGGAGAATATATCCCACACCTGGCCGGGAGGGTCCCACGCCCACGAAGCCTCCCTCACTGCTAACACAGCAGTCTGCCGCGATCTATCCGCAAGGCAGCAGCGAGGCTGGGGGAGGGGCGCCCGCCATTGCTGAGGCTTAAGTAGGTAAACAAAGCCGCTGGGAAGCTCGAACTGGGTGGAGCTCACAGCAGCTCAAGGAAGCCTGCCTGTCTCTGTAGTCTCCACCTCTGGGGACAGCGCACAGCTGAAGACCAACAGGGGAAGTAGTGGG